>NW_004955407.1:42560807-42653399 GCF_000276665.1 Chinchilla lanigera | reverse complement strand
GGAGCGCGCGCAGAGCGGCCTGGAGGCGCACGCGCTGGGGCTCGACACGGTGAGTGGCGGCGGCGCGCGGAGTCTCGGTCGGGGAGGCGACGGAGGGTCCGGCCGCGTCGCGTCGGGAACGGCCCACGTTTTGTTTTAGGCACTTCATTTTGACATCACTTTAGATCGCCAGAGGAGTTGGAGGGGTAGTTGTGACTTTGTTTTTATTCGCAAAAACAACTTGTTCGCTACTGTGTTCTGGTGTGTGCCCGAAAGTGAAGGTCAGGCACGGGCCGGGAGCGAACCGAGCGCTTCGCCAAGCTGCGTGGCCGTCGCGGCCCCACCCCAGCCTGTGGGTGCTGGGCGTGCTCAAGACGCAGTGGGGAAGTCGTGAAGAAAGGTGCAGATCCGTAACTGTACGGTAAAACCATGTAACTGCCCTTTTTCTTTGCTGAGGTGTAATGCTGTCATCAAACACTGGCCGCTGGGGCCCTTAAAGTAGCTTCGATTCACTAGTTTGACTTGGGCTGTGGGGGGAGAGTTCTGATGGCCCCACCACCGATCCGTCCGATCTCATCTTTTTTTCTCCCTTTGTAGAACAGTTACTTTAAAGACTTGCCCAAAGCTCACACAGCCCACGAAGGGGCTCTGAACGGTGTAACATTTTACGTGGGGCTGCAGGCTGAGGACGGGCACTGGACGGGTGATTATGGTGGCCCACTCTTCCTCCTGCCAGGTAGGAGCATGCTGCCCCAGCCTGAGGGCAAGGTTACCTTGGCTCATCCTTAAGGCCCTGGCCTGCGGTGGTGAACCAATGGCACGTGCGAATAAAAACAAACCCTGTGATGATGGCATCTCTACATGAGGGCTGGGGATAAAGGGAGGCGTAGAGCACCATAGCACGTTCGAGAAGATCCGGCTAGGAAGGAAGCTTCTTTGTGAACGGTATTCGCTCCCCTTGTTTGCAAAGGATAGGAGTTTCTAGAAAGTTTACAAAACAAAATACAAATAAGCACTAAATGTTTTTCCATTGGGCTTGACCTTTAGTGTTTGTTTTCTCAGCATTTGTTAGAACAAGACCTAGTCTCCCCTTGTGGACCACTGATCTTGAATGCTAACACTTCTTGGGCCGTTAGGACACTCATGGGAAGCATCCTTAGGGTCCTGTGTACTGTTTGGTGTTTCTGTGTCCCAGACCTTGCTGTGGAAGTCAGGCATAGCTCAGTGGGCTCTGTGGGTCCAGTGCTGGGAGTGTCATCTGTGTTGCAGTCTCTTGAAGTGTGTTCCAAAATCCCTGATCCAGCCCAGGAGAAATGGCCTTCCTGGGCTCAGTTCTATGAGAAGGAAACCCATGGGGACAGCTCCCTGTGTGGGTGGGGGTCCTCAAGAAGAAAGGAACCTGGGTTTAGCAATGCTGAGTCATCTTTCCTGCCACACAGGCCTCCTGATCACATGCCATGTAGCACGCATCCCTCTGCCGGCTGGATACAGGGAGGAGATGGTGCGGTACCTGTTGTCAGTGCAGCTCCCTGATGGTGGCTGGGGCCTGTGAGTATGCCCAACTGCATGCATATACACCTGTGCATGCATGTGGTTTTGTGTAGGCAGTCCTCAGGTTTCTAGGCAGCTGTTGAGAAGTGGGGTGACTGAAGCTGTAGGCTTGGGGTGAGGTGGGGGAGAACCTGGAAAGAAGGGAATGGGCTGATAGTTACATGCAGGCTGGACTGCCCTTCATAGCTGGTATTGTAAATGGGTTTCACGGTCAGTTAAGGGCCTCTTTGAGACCCACATGCCATGTGAAAGCCATCAGTGTTTCATCATGGCGGCAGAAAAAACTGCCTTCAACTCTGGTGGCAGGGTGCCCAGCAGCTTCTGTCTCAGTGTCCATTCCTGGTGTGGGGCATACTCTGGGAGCAGGAACCCTGCCCACACAGACTGCACTGGGACAGATGTGTTGACTCACGTGTGGGAAGTGAGCAGAAGGGTGGGACAAGTAGCCTAGGGGATTTTGGAGCAACTCAAGTCATGAGAGGTGAGTGAACTTTTTGTAGTGATTCCTGTGCTGTCACGCCATGTTAGAGGTCTTCTAGGTTTCTTTCTTTCTTAGGCAAATTTCACTGCCAGCAGTACATTATTTTTATTGTTTAAAATGTTAGCACCTTTTTTTTTTTTTTTTTGGTACTGGGGATTGAATCCAGGGCCTTTGCACTGAGCTGCAAAGCCATTTTTATTTTGAGATGGAGTCCTGTTGAAATTGCTCAGGCTAGGCTCAAACTTGCAGTCCTCCTGCTTCATCTTGTAAGAATGCTGGGATAACAGGCCTATGTATCATGCCTGGCTTTTATTTCTTAGAAGACAGAGATCATTTTCCCACCAGTTTGATGCTTCCATAGGCACATTGAGGACAAATCCACAGTGTTTGGGACTGCACTCAACTACGTGGCTCTCAGAATCCTGGGTATTGGGCCTGATGATCCCAACTTGGTACGCGCCCGGAACATCCTTCACAAAAAAGGTAGAAAACGAATTTATGTTATACCATTGTTACAAGGTTTTACAGATGAGAGTCAGAAAGATGCACCTTCAGTGGAGACACTGGGCAAAATACATGAACAAAGAATTTGTCGAAGTAAATACATGCAGAAATTTTAATTGCTTAATTTTTTAAATAGCAAATTAATAACCTGGTAATTCCTTGTCTCATGAATTGGCAAAATTTAAAAGCCCTGCCGGGCGTGGTGGCTCATGCCTGTAATCCCAGCACTGGGGAGGCTGAGGCAGGAGAATCTTTGCAAGTTTGAGACCAGCCTGGGCTACAAAGTGAACTCAAGGCCAGCCTGAACTGCACAGCGAGACCCTGTCTCAAAAAGACCAAAAAAAAAAAAAAAAAAAAAAAGACCCCTATCTCACCTCAGGGCTGCCATGTCCTGCACCCTTTTATCCCACTTTCCACCCCCCACCCTGCAGTTTTGCAAAATCCAACTTTTTCTTTAGCTTGTATCTCAAATGTCACTTCTTCGGGATTTCTTTGTGAAATGTATTCTGAACACATTTACATGAAGTCCAGCACTCTTTGTGTGTCACTGTTGTATTTAATTCATTGTGAGCACATTGAGTTCCTAGGGTGTAGTTCTCTCCAGCACTCCTGGCACCTGCCTGGTAGGGGAACATGTTTGAGCCACATTTTGCCTAGTAGTTACCTGGGTATTTTTTGACTTCCACACACCTGGGTCAAGCCAGAACTTTCTCATAAAATGTGTCCAACTCAGTGTTGCTGTGCACTGCACCTGACACCAGCTGCTGCTGGGGGAGGCCCTGGACATGGCCCAAGAGTGTCAGATCTGCTCTGGCATCTGGCCTGTTATTCACCTGTGCTGGACTGTCTCTCAGGTGGGAAAGCACAGACAGCTTAGGCTTGGTCTGAGAGGGAGACCCAAGCATGCGTTTTCACTCCCTCCTGACCATCTCCAGGGTGTGTGGCCATGGCCCACTGCATGCATCTGGGCCCCTCCATCTCCTGAGCATGAGGTGTCCTTACAGGTAGCTTCCTTGTGCTCTTTCCTGGAAGCAAGAGCTGCAAACAGCTCTCCTGGGATTGAATATACTCTTGGGAATGCTGCTGGTTCCACCCAGCTGTTTTGGTGTCTTGGGTCACTCTCGAACCCACTTGTCACCTGGTGTTTAGGACCTGCAGCAGACTGTTCTAAGCTGATGTGAGAAGTGGCTCACCTGACCCTGTAGGCCAGTCTTCATGGGTAGAGTAGGGCTGGCTGTGCTGACAGGAGGCAGATGACATCCTGTTTTCTTCCTAGGTGGTGCTGTAGCCATCCCCTCCTGGGGGAAGTTTTGGCTGGCTATCATGAACGTTTACAGCTGGGAAGGCCTCAACACCCTGTTTCCTGAGATGTGGTATGCCTGCCCTTGTAGATTGGTGGGCCTGGTCGGGTGGGTCAGGCCCCCAGCAGAGGCTCTTACCCCACTAAAATACACGGATGTATGAAATCAGGATTCCCTTCTGGGCAGGAGGGAGGGGAAAGAAAGGTGCTAGGAGTCTGACCCTAGTACCAGTTGTATGTTGTGTGTGGGGTGATGTGGTGCAATACTAGAACCCATAGAGTGGCATAGAAGGAAGCTCAGGCTTTGTGGGGTAGACAGTAGTTTGTACCTGGTAATTATAGAAAATCCTGAGTGTGTATAAGTAGAATAAAAAGGCACACTTCTACCTACCCTTGGATGCGATGTGAGAATTGCATCTGTCTTTCCCGTTGCCTACTTTGGGGTGAATGTTTGTCAAGTCCTGGATATCATTTCATCCATGCATGTTTCTGTGTGCATCTTTAGGTTTGGTTTAATGGAACCGTGCTCATTCCTTAGATTTTCTTTCTTCTGGCTTTTTGAGAGGAGATCTCAAAAAGATCTCTTTTTTTTTTTTTTTTTTGCTGTGCAGTTCAGGCTGGTCTTGAACTCACTATGTATCCCAAGGGGGCCTTGAACTCATGGTGATCCTCCTGCCTCAGCTTCTCAAGTGTTTGAATTACAGCTGTGCCCACCACACCTGCTCATTCCTTTGAATTTCATATCTACTGCCAGCATCTGTTGCTGTTTCATAGACAATAGATAAAAGCTATGGACCACTCCTTAGAAAACACTTCTATGGTAACATTTACCCCAGTGTTATAAAGTGCTACCAGCATATACAAAAATATGCAGTGAATGTTTAAATTTCAAAACTTTATTACAGTAAAAGCTACATTATCATTAATCCCCTGTAGAGTACTCTGCCTGACTTCCAACGCTTTTCTAATTGTTTTTGCCACTTTGTGAGCAGTTCTGGATGTCCTTTTTCTTGATTTTTTTTTTTTATGTGTTACCAGCAATATGGTGAATGCCATTGCCTAGTACAATCCAGCAGAAAAACAGGCTCATAAAAACTTCGTGATACATTGTTGTCCACTTTACTTACAAATTTGCTATAGTACAACTTGTAGCTCTTGCCCAAAGTCAAAATGACCATGAAATGTAACAGTTTTGAATCAGTTCAGAACACTGAGGCAGCTACAACAGCACAATTAAAGATCTGGTGAAAGAGCACTTTAGAACTGCTGAGCTGGGCATGGTGGCACACGCCTGTAATCCCAGCACTCGGGAGGTTGAGGCAGGAGGATTGTTTCAAGTTTGAGGCCAGCCTGGGCTACAAAGTGAGTTCAAGACCAGCCTGAGCTGCGTAATGACCCTGTCTCAAAAAGATAAAACCAAAACTTTAGAACTGCTTTAAGAAATAGCAAGAACAATGGGGTAAGTGTTTTCAAAGCAAGTGGGTAAGTATTTTGAGGGAGGTTAATAACAATGTGTCTTTTACTCTCCTAGTTTTTAAAAAAATTTAAATGTTCGACATACGTTATGATCCTACCCCATATACATATTGGGAATTAGGACCCCAGAACTTCAGAGCCTAGGCAAAGCCCCTGCCATGTCCCTTGAGTACTGTAGAAATAGGTGTTAAGGCCCTGTGGTAGGTGACTTGATGGAGGAAGTCAGGACGTGAAGGAGCCACTAAGGACAGCAGAGTCCTGAAACAAGGACCAAGGGCTTAGCTCCACAGCCAGGTTATGTAGTAACAGGTGGGAGGGCTGGCAGGTGTTGGGTGAGGGATGGGGGTTGTAGACAGTGCTGCCTGTGTATGGTGCAGGTGGAATGCTTTTGCCTTTTGGAGAGATGCCCTGAGCCATGTTGGCCTTCAGTTGTCTGCTGCTGACAGGTGGCAGGGCAGGACCTGCTGTGTGAGAACAGGCTGAGGAAGGCCCTGAGAATGGTGGTCATTGTGGCCACCATGGTGGGAGGGATGAGTTCTGGAGGCTGGGGTTGGGGATGCGTCTGGTCTGTGTCCCTATGTGGCCGGACTCTCGTGGTCCGTGGTGGGCGGCACTGTCACTAGTGGGCTGCTGTTCCTTGCTGAAGTTGGGTAGGGGATAGATCGGAGGTTGAATGACAAGGGGTGAAATGGAAGACCAGAGACTGTGAGTCAGTCGGGCTTTGAAAAAGCTGGAAACTGTACTCGGGGTGTAAAAACCGCTCTTTGTAGTGAGTGCATAAGCCCTCAAGAGAGCAGAAGAGGCTGAGGCCTATTGCTCACATTTAGAGAACAGGGAGTGTGGTCAGTCAGCGTGGCTTGTCATGACCCTCACTCGTGCACAAGAATGGAGGCGTGAGAGGAGAGAATGGGAGGTCAGGGGCACACTGCCCTGGGAAGCTGGTGCGGCTTTTCCTGTGTGAGTAGATACTGAGTACTGAGGCACTGAGGAGGTTGACAGGGTTAACTGTTTTATCATTCGTTTTGTGTGGTCATAATCTGTAGTACTCTATGACTGGACTACATCCGTAGCTCTTTTTTATTTATTTATTTTTCGAGCAGGGTCTTGCTAAATTGCCCAGTCTGGCTTGAAACTTGGAATCCTTTTTCCTCAGCCTCCTGAGCAGCTGGAATTATGGGCGTGCAACACTGCTGCAAGCAGGCTTAAAAGTTTTTGAAGAGTACTTTAAACCCCAGATGGTCACCACCTTTGTTCACCTCCTAGAACACAAAATGCTGGGTAGGAGGGGATGTCAGCTCTTTGGGAGGTGAACACACAGGTTTCACTGCACCCACAGGAGTGTGTTCACCCTTAAGACCCATGGCTGCAAGGCTGACAGTGGGGCAGTGTCCTGGGCACCCTCACTGACGTGTGTTGTCCCCCAGGCTGTTTCCTTCCTGGATGCCTGCACACCCCTCCACTCTCTGGTGTCACTGCCGGCAGGTCTACTTGCCCATGAGCTACTGCTATGCCACCCGCCTTAGTGCCTCGGAGGACCCACTGGTCCAGAGCCTCCGCCAGGTGAGCCCTCTGACCCTGAGGATCCTTGTCACAAAAGACCCATAAGACTCAGGAAGACAGATGGCACACATTCTTGGGGTTGGGGTCCCCACCCTGGGGGCCCTGTGGAGCTTCCACTTCCTCTCCTGTAAACAGAAATAAACAAGCTCTGGCCAGAGGAACCTGTGCTGTGGGCCAGGCAGTTACTGGTGTCCAATGTCCTGGGGCCATGGAGAATTTGTGAGCTTCAGGGTGTGGATGTGCAACCCACTGAGCAGTCCTAACCCATGTGTATAATTGTGTCCTTGGAAATGGCCCTGTGATGGGGTGGAGTACAGGATGGGGGTTGGGCTGTGTCTTTAGGAAGGAAGAGAGGGTGGGTGTCAGACTACTCCTCAGAGTGGCCCTGACATAGCTGAGCCATCCGGGCCTCACTCCACAGTGGCTATTTGGTAAGTGTTTCACAATGTATGGGAAGGGCATGACCCAGTGGCTAGGGCTGGCAATTGGAGGCCACTCCTGGCTGAAGTCCAGTTGGCTTTGTGTCTGGGAGGTGTGTCTGGTGACTCGCCAGTGGTTAAAGTGCCACCTACCCTCTAGGAGCTCTATGTGGAGGACTATGCCAGCATCAACTGGCCAGCACAGAGAAACAACGTCTCTCCTGATGAGCTGTACACACCACACAGCTGGCTGCTGCGCACGGTGTATGGTAGGTACACTGTAAGGCAGTGGACCTGGGCACCCAGGGACAGGGAGTCACTCATTTATGGCCTCATTAGCTCATTTGTGCTGTTTATGGCAATGAATAACCTTTGCTGGGTCCTGTCCTGAGCAGCACTGAGGACCACCTGGGTGGGATTTTTTTCAAGAGGAGGCCCCCTAGGCACTACTTTGGCAGAGCAGAGGAGGAGGCACAGGCAAGGGTGGAGTGAGTAGCAGCGGGAGCCAGAGAGGCAGAGGCCCAGATGCTGCTCCCTGTTAGAGGGCTATGGGTGTACCCTGTATGGGAAGGGCAGGTTGGGGCCAGGACATCCCCCCTGTCTGGTGCCCACTGACACTGCTGCCCTACAGCACTCCTGAACCTGTATGAGCGCTTCCATAGCACCTACCTACGGCGCCGGGCCATCCGGATGCTGTATGAGCACATCGCTGCTGATGACCAGTTCACCAAGAGCATCAGCATTGGCCCGGTCAGTGCCCTGCCCTCTGTGGCCCCTGTCTCCATGTAGCCCCTGGGGGCAGAGAGGACCTAGTTGGTGCTAAGAAGCCATTGAGCCCTCTGAGACCTTTCTCTGTGGCGATGAGTGCACATAAGTGCTTTTGGGAGGAGGCCTATTTAGGGGACTTCTGTCCTCATCCTCTTTGTCCTGGGCTCTGTGAAGCTACCTGGCCCCGTCAGCTCACCCTCCCATCCCCACACCTGGCTCTTACCTGGTTATGTCTGGATACCTGCTCCTTGAGGCCACCTGGAGCTTTCTGGCCAACTGGGAGGGATGGATTCCTCCCCTGACTTCCTCCTAGTCCCTATCACAGACAGTTGATCCTCTGCCGTCTTAAAGAATTTAGAGGTACCCAGGGTGGGGGTGGCAGGGCTTTTGTGTTTCATTGGTTCCTAATCTTGCTTTGCCTCCTGGGTCTGTCGTGTCTGGTGGAAGCCAGATAGACACACACCATGCCTGGGGTCATATTCCCAGTGGTCAGGGGATACAGTTGTGAACAGGCTAGCAAGGACCTGGAAGGAAGCTGGCACATGGCTGGGGTGAAGCTGGGTCGGGCAGGTGGGCTTTAGTACGCATGGGTTCTCTGGGCAAACCACCAGGCACCAAAGCACCCCACCTGTGGGCACCCAGACCCTCTTAACCCCACCACATCCTAAGTTGGCTTTTGCTTGACCTTGCCTGATACTGGCCTGGGTCTGAGTTGTTCCGTAGGGACACAGCTGTGCATCTGGTGCACTCAGGAAGCTCCTGTTGGAGCAGAGGTGTCCTGGCTTGGAGGTGAGGTATACAGGTCTTGACAGCAATGTCTGCCACAGATCTCGAAAACCATCAACATGCTTGTGCGCTGGGCTGTGGATGGGCCAGCCTCCTTTGCATTCCAGGAGCACATCTCCAGGATCCCTGATTACCTCTGGTGAGTGTGGTCAGGAAGTAGCTGGGTGATGGTGCTGAGTGCTGATTACAGACACGTAGGCTTGTGTGATACTGGCCTCCCACCCCTCAGCGTCCAATGAGGGGCATCAGGTGCAGCCCCTGGGAATAACCCCTGTAACCAGGAGGAGTGTGGGAGTCGTCTGGATGGGAGGATTTATCACGTTCAGAAACTTGAGATGGTTCTGGAGGGCAGGGAGAACTGCCCTGTGGATGGGTAGGGTAGGTCTAAATTAGTAAGAAGGCTTATGGTAGGGAGGTCGTCAGTACTGTCTGGCCACAAGTTGGAGCCCTGAGGACCATGGCAGGAAGCCGTGCACTTGTGGAGGCTGTCTTCTGGCAGTGTGGTGTTGAATGAGGCCAGCAGGGTAATTAGGCTCAAGGCTTCCACTGCCCCGTGTGGTGAGCTGCTGTCTCATTTCTTGCCAAGTGTGACCCTTACGCCTGTGAGCCATTTCAGCAGTGATGAGGCTGATGCTGGCCTCCTGGGGGAGGCCTGTGTGGTGTCTGCTTGTGGCTATGGGTCATCCCTGACATGTGCTTTTCTCCTCCTCACAGGTTGGGCCTTGATGGTATGAAAATGCAGGTAAGGGCTGTGTGGCCTTGGCCACTGTTGCTGAGTTCAAAGGTGACTCCTCACAGAATAGATCAGTACACAAAGGAGAGGCTGAGTCACCCTCCAGTCTTCCAGTCTGTGTGGGGCAGTGGGCACTTTGGGTGCCTCAGTCTCTGGGATCACTACCCATTCTTGCATGTCCACCTGTAGTTGTAGTGTCTATTTTCTGCCTGTTTGTGAGGCTGGGCTAAACTATTGCAGTGACAGGCCTAAGTATGGCTCAGTCCCTGCAGAAGCACTTAATTTTGCACCTGTGACAGGCTGATGTGGGCTTTTCTTCCCTGCAGTCATTTGGAGGGTTCCCCTAGGAAATCACTGGAGTTTTGTTCTCAGTTCTTGGCCCCTGGGCTCACCCTGGTCATCCCTGCAGCTGTGAGTGGAGAGGAGAGGTCAGTGGGTATGGCCAGGTCTGGGAGCAGCAGGCAGACAGGCAGCAGAGGTTCCTGTGGAACTCAGTGTTAAGGAAATGGATACCTGGCCACTCCGAGGGAGAGTGCAGGTTTACTGGATACAGCAGAAGTGTGTGGACAGCATCTTTCCAGACCCTGGGCAAGGTGGACAGCAGATGCATTCCTCTCTGGGCAGAGGTGCCTGATGGTATCTTTGGCCCCCAAAAAAGCATTCATGGGAAAGTTTATGGGAGAACTGATCCTGTGACCATCCTGTGGGCTGGGGCCTAGGGCTCTGTCAGACATTTCAGAGGGCCCTGAACAAAGCTTACTGGGACCCGCCCCGCCCCTCCTGAGATCTGGTGTTGTCTGGAGAACACAGACTCCAGACTGATTGGAGGTGGGCATTTCTGGTCATCCTATGATGGGTGTGCTGCTGTGGGGGAAATGTGGGGTCCTATGAGGGAAGGTCTGATCCTAGAAATGCCTTGAGTCACTGTGCTGGCTGGTGGCCCATGAAGGCAGGTTCTTCTTGGGCCCTTGCCAGCCAGGAGGATGCACAGGGCTCAGAGCCTGAGTGGGGCATCAGCTGGTGGGTGGGGGTGAGGTAGGTGCTATGGCTGCAGCAGCTGTAATATCTGTCCTTTGCATGCAGGGCACCAATGGCTCACAGATATGGGACACCTCTTTTGCCATCCAGGCTCTGCTGGAGGTATGTGGCTCTCCCTCTCACCTTCCTGTGTGTGTGGACTGCATGTCTCCCCTCAGGGACCTAGCACTGTTACCACACACTGCCCTTGCTCTCACAAGGCTGGCACCAGAGCCTGTGCAGGTGACACCAAGGAAGTACTGGCCCTGTCTGGCCACCCTGGATAGTGGGCTGGTTCTGGGATCTGAGGAGCCAGCTAGAGGGAACTGGGCAGGGTGATGCCCCATGGGGCAGGATGTGAGGCTCTTAGGACCTTAGAGGCTGGCTGTGTTTGGAGCAGTGCGGGAGAGGAATGATGGTATTGTGTTGGGGGAACCCTGGGGGTGTTTTTGGCCAGGTGGGGGCAGGTCCTCTGGGGGACCTCTGGGGTCTCCTGGGAGACAGGTTGGCTTCTGTCCAGGACAGTGTGTCCTACTCACTCCACTCTCCAGGCACGTCTCGTTGACTTTCTGTCTTGAAAGGTAAGTGTAGCAAAGCACCCTGTAACTCTCCAGAGATGTGTGTGTTAGTTTGCTTCTCGTTCCCAGCTGTGGCAAAAGTCACCAGGACATTGGTGGATTTGGCTCAGCTGTGCTGTGCTGCTGTCTTCCAGGCGGGTGCACACCACAGGCCCGAATTCCTGTCCTGCCTACAAAAGGCACATGCGTTCATGCGGCTCTCGCAGGTGAGGCCAGTGCCCTCCATAGCTTTGCCTTGCCCAGCTTCCTCAGGCTGGTGTTCTCATCTTCCATATTCCCTCTGCCACCTTCATCTACCCTCGTCACCCCAGAGCAGCCCTTGGCATGGGCTGCAGTACATGTGCCCAGTGGACATGTTCACTGTTCATGCTGGAGTGGTATGCAGGGTCTGGGACAGTCTGTGGTGCAGCCAGGAGCTATGTTTCTGAGCCCTGAGGCTGTTCTCACTCTGGCACAATTGAGGTGCCTCAGGCCAGTGGAGATGACACCAGCCTGTGGCTGTCACGTCCCAGGACCTTGGGTGGCCTCTGATCAGCCAGTCCTTCCCGGAGGCGAGTGGATTGTTTTCATTGTCATGCTCCTACCTGCATCCTCTATCGTGTCCTGCTGTCCTGTGCTGACCCCACACCTCTGCCACAGTGACTACCTTCAGTTTGGGTCCCTTATGCCCCATTTCCCTGTCCTCAGAGCTCACTAAGATGCTGCTTGTCTCCCTGGGGCTGGTGAGGGCAAGCAGGGGTTCTCTGCCTGCATGGGCTCTGAGCACGGGAGCCGTGGAAGGGAGGCTGGACCCTGATCATAACGGCAGGTCATCAGCTCTCTCTTGAGAGCAGAAGGACCATGAAGCTGGGGCAAGAGAGAAGGTTGTTCAGTGCTCTGGCAACTCTGTCCAGAGTGACAGGGTTGTGGGACTGGTGTCCTACAGGTGCCTTGTTGCACTGCTGGTGTTGGGGCTGGCAGCAGACCTGGCTCCCAGGTCACAGTGTGGGATCTCTGGTGACAAGATGTCTGTCTGCTTTTATGCCCCTCGGTGTTGTCCAGGTCCCAGACAATCCTCCCAGCTATCAGAAATACTACCGACAGCTGAACAAGGTATGTGTGTGTCTCCCTGCCCTCAGCCTTTCCCAGCCTAAAGGCATCCAGGGAGGGGTTGTAGCCCTGGGAAGTCCCTGTGTTGGAGTTGGAGGTCTGCCTGGATATGCCTGGGGTGCTGTGCAGACAACGGCTGTAGATGGGGAAGGGTGCTGTGTCTATGGATGGTCATGTCCCACTCCACAGGGTGGCTTCTGCTTCAGTACCCTGGACTGTGGCTGGATCGTGGCTGACTGCACAGCGGAGGCTTTGAAGGCTGTCTTGCTCCTGCAGGAAAAGTGTCCCTGTATCACTGAGCACATCCCCCGAGAGCGGCTCTGTGATGCTGTGGCTGTGGTGAGCTCACTCCTGCGCCTGCTCTCATGTCCTGCAGACATGAGTGCTCACCTTCTGACTAGGCAGAGGGGCCAGGCTGCAAGAGCTCATGCCCAGATCATTAGGTCTGGGCATTAGGAACCCTGGGGTGGCCATATACTTTTTGCCTTGTGCTATGGAGCTGAAGCCTGGCTTGCCCCTGGCAGCCAGGGCAGGCTGTGAGACCTCTGGGGGTGCTCTGGTTCTGGAGACTGTAGAGCCTACTTCTACACTGTGGCTCTCTTGGATGTCCTTTGGGAGGGCTGGTGGTCTCCACTGCATGTCCACTTTTGCACAAACTTCTTTCAGGACACCTGGCCCTGGAGCTTACACCTGTCCTACTGTGTCAGTGCTCACAAGTGAATGGGTGCCTCAGGGCCTGTTGCTAGATGGCTGCACAAGGCTGTGACTATAGCAGCTGCATTGGACACTTGAGGGCTTGCTCAGCATGTGGATCGGCTCCCTGTCTCCCACTCCTGCCCTGTTAGCTGTCCACCCTGGGGTGCTTCTAGAAAGCTGTCTTAGGATCTGTGGGCTCCAGGCATGCTCCATTCTCAGAATAACCCTCTGGTTTTAGTTGCTGAACATGAGGAATCCTGACGGAGGGTTTGCCACCTATGAGACCATGCGGGGGGGCCGCTTGCTGGAATTGCTTAACCCCTCAGAGGTCTTCGGTGAGTGACCTGGGCAGCAGGGTAGTGCACAGATCAGGGCTGATGCTGTGGCAGAGCTACCCTGGGAGTCCCTGTGCCAGGGATGAAGGGCTGTGATCTGTCCCAGGAGTTTGCGTGGGATTCGCACCCAACTCTCTGGTTCTAGCCTGGGCCAGGTCTTGCTTGTCCACAGGAGACCATCATGCATCCTGAGCACCCTCATGCAGCCCCTAGCACCTGCAGGGAGTTGCGGATACCCTCAAAGGCTGTGCTGTGGGCTGCTGGGCTATGTCTGCTTGTCACCACAAAGGTTCTGGTCTAGCAGGGGAGGTTCTTTTCTCCTGAGGGTCTTTTGGGTACCTACTGTACCCTTCCTTTTCTGGTCTCTGATACCTTACTTCCCAGTCTGTCAAGTAGGTATTCAAGGTGGGCTGCAGCTATCTGTTGAGTTCCTTGTCTTGACAGAACCCACTCCTTTCCCTGCATGGATGAGTATGCAAGCATTCTGCTCCTTGTAGCCATATTGCTTGCACAGATTGGGGTTACATCTGGGCATAGGCTCTGAATCACCTGGTCTGAGTCACAGGCCTTGGGTGGTAGTGGATCTTACAGGCTTCCCTCTCCCAGGGGACATCATGATTGACTACACGTATGTGGAGTGCACCTCAGCAGTGATGCAGGCACTGAAGTATTTCCACAAGAATTACCCAGACCACAGGGCAGCAGAGATCAAGTAAGGGGGACCAAGGCCTGGGATACCTGCCATGTGGCCATGCCACCATGCCAGGGCCACACTTTGGGCATGTCACAAACGCAAGGCCCTGGCTGCCTCAGCAGGGGAACTGAAGGGAATGGCTCATTTAAACATGGGAGTGAGCTGGGCTTTCTGGGAGGCTGAAGCATACAAATTGCAAGTTAAAGGCCAGAATGGGCATGGTGGCACATGCCTGTAATTCCAGCACTCGGGAGGCTGAGGCAGGAGGATCACCATGAATTTGAGGCCAACCTGGGCTACAGAGTGAGTTCAAGGCCAGGTTGAACTACATAGCAAAACACTGTCTCAAAAAGACAAAACACCCAAAAAACCAGAATGGATGACTTAGCAAGATCCTGTCTCAAAATTAAAAATAAAATAAAGTCAGAGTCCCAGCACTGGGGCAGGAGGCCGGTCTGACATACATAATGAAACCCTCTTTAAAAAACCTGAAACTCCCTCCAAAAAGGGCTGGGGGCTGGGGAAGTAACTCAGTAGTAGAGCACCTCTAAGTTCCATTCTCAGTACTGAAAAAAAGATACTCCTCACCCCCCATGCTGCTTCTGGTGTCCCTGAACTTTGAGCAGGAGGGTGGAGGGGGGTGAAGACAGCAGTTATAATACAAAAATGGATTCTTTTCCTCATTTTAATGTTAAAGAGAAGCATATACACACTTCATTCATCAAGCAGTCTTTCATACCCAGAGGCAGCAACCACTCAGAGAAGTGAATAGGCCTTGCCACAGTGCTTGGGGGGGGCGGCTGTGGGAAGGGTTGCCCCTGCCCTCCTTCCCTCCTGGATGGAGGGGCTGCTCACCTGCCCTCAGTCATGGGCCACCCTTGCTTGTTTGGATTGTGCGTAAGTAGAACCTATAGGTGACTAGCTGAAACTGGTGGCAGCAGTGACCATCTGCTCTTGATCATTGACTGAATGTAGGTGTCATGTTACTCATTTGTCTGTGTGTGTGTGTGTGTGTACGTGTGTACGTGTATGAGAGAGGGAGAGAGAGAGAGAGAGAGAGAGAGAGAGAGAGAGAGAGAGAGAGAGAGAGAGAGAGACACTGAGACTGAGACTGAGACTGAGACTGAGACTGAGACTGAGACTGAGACTGAGACTGAGACTGAGACTGAGACTGAAGATTAAACCCAGGGCCTTCACAGTGAGCTACATCTCTACTCCCCTTTATTTTTTGACTTGTTTTTTATTTTGAGATGAGATCTTGCTAAGTTGCCCACAGTTGGCTTGTGATCTTCCTGTCTCAACGTGCCTGAGTGCTGTGCCACCATATTCAGCTTGTCGATCATGCTTCCAACATGGGCATCATCTTCAGATCTGTTCTCTTGCATTTTTTTCTGGAGCTCTTAGCAGTCTGCTTCCCTTTCCCATGTTCTGTAGCTGCTCCCTTTTTCCTTCATCTGAATATTTTGATCTGTTTTCTAAGGGAGACCATACCCACTCTGAGACCATGGCAGGGTAGAATTGGGTAGGAACTATGGCTTTTATGGCATGTGGTGACTGCCTGTGTTGCAGGGAGACCCTGGAGCAGGGCCTGGCATTCTGCCGGCAGAAGCAGCAGGCTGATGGCTCCTGGGAGGGGTAAGTGTGTGCCCAAGCTAAGTGTGGTGTGCTGGCATGTGTGGGTGCAGATGCGCTTGGGGACAGGGACCTGTGTGCTGCACCAGCTCTCTCTGACTTCCTGACACAGCCTGACTTTTCCTGATGTGAGTGTCATGTGGGAGCAACTGAGCTGTGTGTGGGAAGTCCTGTGGCCTGAGTGTGATGGTTCTTTCTCACTTGTGCAGTGGTTGTGTCTGGTGGCTGAACAGGTAGGCATTGCTGCTGCTGAAATGGTATGCCTGTCTGAGGGGCTAATACATGCTTTTCTGATGATAGCCACAGCCGTACACTGTGTACAAGATGCCCCAGTGTACCCAGGCAGAGTACCTGTGCCCTGGACCCAGGCTGAGGCCTTCCCCCTCTCCCTCTAGCTCCTGGGGTGTTTGTTTCACCTATGGCACCTGGTTTGGCCTGGAAGCTTTTGCCTGCATGGGGCACACCTACCAAGATGGGTAAGTGCCAGTCCACAGTGTTTTTTCCCTTTGATGTTTGATTTTTTAAAATATACATAGCATTTTAAAATAATGGGATAGGATCAGTAACTTGGAAGATGTGAGTTCCAGGTTGAGATGAAGATGTTTTCCTAGCTCCTGAGCCTTGACTGTGGGCTACCTCACACAGCTTTAGCACTCAGACCCTCCCTACAGTGCCTGATCCCCGGCTCCTACCCCAAGTAAGAGAGAGCTAGAATCTAGGCCACTTGCTGGGCTAGACAGGAGGGTGAGGCCTCAGGTTCAAGCCCTGCCTCTAGCTGCCTCGCTAGCTCTGGATCCAGTGGGTTTGGGGAGCAAGGAATGTACTGGGCTTGGTTGGGTGCAGCATGGGTACTCCTGGACATGTCTTCAAGTGCCCCTAGGTAGACTGCCACATCAGTGAGGCCATCTGCCACACCAGAGCATTTCTGTCTGTGCCTGCGATCAGGAGGCAGGTCTGTCTATCCTCACCTACAGGCCCCTCCCCAGGACCCTAATGTGGCCAGACCTGACAGGTGGGCTCCCTGGAAAAGCATCCTAACTCTCCTCATCTCTGCAGGGCTGCCTGTGCGGAGGTCTCCCAGGCCTGCAACTTCCTGCTGTCCAGGCAGATGGCTGATGGAGGCTGGGGGGAGGACTTTGAATCTTGTGAGCAGCGACGTTATGTGCAGAGTGCCCAGTCCCAGGTCCACAACACCTGTTGGGCCCTGATGGGGCTGATGGCTGTCAGGTAGGAGCTCAGGTGGGGTGGAGGAGGGACACTCAATTGTGAATGGGTGGCCTAGGCTGAGTGCAGATGTGGGAGAAGATGATGCCATGGGGCTCCATTGCCACTCAGCTGTCACTCTAGGGACAGAGGTATTTCCATGAGGCCTGCTGCACTGGTACTTGGGCTAGGTGGCATCCCATCTGCCTGAGTGGGGCCCTGCAAAGGTTTGCCTCCTAGTAGACTGCTCACTGCAATGGTGGTGGTGGCCAGCACTGGCTAGCAAAACAAGGAGAGTGGCGTGAGATCAGCAGGCTGTGGGTTGCTTCTCTGTGTGGCAGTGGTGGCCGCCGTGTTGGTCAGAGCACAGGTATATGCAGCTGTTTTGGGCCTCTTGTGTACATCGCTGGCACCAAGCACATGCATGCAGTTGTGTACTTACTGGACAGATGCATGTGCACAGGCAGGGCACACTCAGATGTGTGTGTTCCAATCTGTGCTGCCCTGTTAAATGAATCTTTCTAAAATACCCTCCTTTGGCATGACCAAGTGTATCAGAGCCTGGGCGACCATGGAGCAGGACATAGGGGCCTCTCCTGCTTGGCCATTGTCCTGCTGAGCCCTTGATCCTGGTCTCATCCTTACCTAGTGTGCATCAGTGTGCTAGGTTCACATGAGGCTTGACCTGTCCTGGGAGCTGAACAGCACCTTGTGCCAGGCCACAGCATCAGCTGTCTTCTAGGTTCACATGTCTCCCTGTCTGCTCACCTCTGCTTCTGTGGCCTTGCTTCTCAGGGTTCCCGGGAAGAGGGCATACAGGCTGGTCAGTCCCACGTACCATCACTACAGCATTTTGGGCTCTGTCCTTGCACTGGCTGCACAAGGGTGAGGGTGTAGGTTTATGCTGAGGAGCCTGCCAAGCCACCATGCTCCAGCAGTCTCATCTTCCCCCAGGCATCCTGATGTGGAGGCCCAGGAGAGAGGAGTCAGGTGTTTGCTGGAGAAGCAGCTCCCCAATGGCGACTGGCCTCAGGTATGTGAAGATTGTGAGGCCAAGCACTGACCTCCAGCTTGCACATGAGTTTCTAGCCCCCCGCCCCATGTCCCTCTTGGAGTACTTTGGGGATTTGGGGTGAGTGAATTCTGCTAACCAGAGGCCTGTGAGGGTTGGTAGGGCTGTGATAGGTTGGTAGGGCTGCCAGGTCCCGAAGTCTTGACTGGATCTCAGAGGAGTCTGGCAGAAGCTGGTATGGGGTCCACAGGGTGAGTCTGAGTGGGTATGAGGCTCGGTGGGAGAACTCACTTTCTGCATGCCTCCCATCCTTGTTCAGTCAGCTTTCCCTGGGTATTCTTGCCCTGGAATGGGCAGCCCCATAGTCAGGGCGACAGTCTGGGGCAAGCCCTCAGCCTTAGCGGAGCCTTTGTGGTCATTTCTGTGTCTTTCCAGGAGAACATCTCTGGGGTCTTCAACAAATCCTGCGCTATCAGCTATACGAGCTACAGGAATGTCTTCCCCATCTGGACACTTGGCCGCTTTGCCAGTCTGTACCCTGAGAGAGTACTGGCTGGCCATCCTTGAGAGCTACCTACCAATGGTGGGTGGGTGGTGGGTGGTGATTTCTCATAAGTTCTATGAAGACAGGTATCTTGGCCAGGTGGTGGAGCTCTCTGTCACCCTGCCTTGGCCTCCTGTCATTTTCCCCTTCTGTGGGCAGGAGTCTGGGACCAGGCTTGAACAGCGATGGGTATAGTCAGCTTTAGACACTTGATCATCAGTGTAGGTTTAGTTCTGAGATAGCTGGGGTGAAGAGGGAACAAGATCAATCTTGACTCCTGAGGCCCAGCACCTTCTGGAGGATTTTCTTGACCAGTCACTGTCCTTGGGAACAGCTGTGACTGTTGCACTTCTTACCTGGGTTGCTGTGGAGCAACCCTGGGGCAGGCTCATGCAGGCCACTGCTCCTGCCTCTTTTGTGTGCTGAGCCAAGGGATGAGCAACAACCTTGTGATGCTGATGGGTGAAGGACCAGCTGAATGTGTGCGAGGTGGGGCCCTTGTTCTCTGTGGATGCCTGAGAACTTAGCAAGCGCCCTGAGTATGGGAGGATCCCACTGTCCTGTGCTTCAGCATCCTGACAGTTGTCACATGCAGGGAGCTGTGTGTAGTGGAGCGGAGAGGGGTGGAGTGGTCACAGTGGTTACCACCATCCTATGAGCCAGCTAAGCGAGTCTGGAACTCTGTGACCAGGAGAATGCCAGGGCTCTTTAAGGCTGCCAAGCCCCCTGCCAATTGTGTGCTGAGCTGAGGTAAGGGCCAGGTTTCTGGGGTAATGCCTCTTGGGGTACACCCTGAATCCTGGCTTCTAACCCTTCCTGGTCTGCTTGCATGCATGTAGAGTTCAGGATAGAAAGTTCAGGCCCTGGCTTTGCCTTTGACCTATGTGATGAATGCTTGTGTTCTCAGCCTCCCCAGAGTTGCACCTGTTCTACCTGGCTGATGCCACTTCCTCAATTTCCCTGGCCTACCCTGCTTCTTTAGCAGGAAGGCCGTGTTTGACCCTGTCCCCTGCCCAGGACCCTCAGAGCTGTTTCTCTGGGGTTGTTCGGAAAGCTTTGGGCCACCTTCCTTCTGCCAAGCCCTTGGAGCCCTAGCCTTCACGGCCCCATGTGTGACAGCTCTGGCTGTGCCTCAGGTACAGCCTGCATTGTTCTCCACACAGACCTTTCATTCTCTCATTTGCTTCAGGGCAGACAGATCCGTCCCAGAAGTGGTTGCTGTCCCCAGGGACTCTGAGCCATGATCAGATCACTGTTAGAGATAAATACGGTTAGCTGGATGAAGATACACATCTATAGTGACAGTGCTCTGGGAGGTGGAGGCAGGAAGATTGCAAGTTCTATCCCAGCCTGGCAACTTAGTGAGACCTTGTCTCAAAAATACAAACAAGGGCTGGGGATATAGCTCAGTGGCACAAGTGCAATTCCTGAGTTCAATTCCTGGTACTAAAAAAAAAAAAAAAAAAAAATGAAAACAAAAGGGCTGGGGATGTAGCTCAGTATGAAGGCCATAGCATAGGTTCAGTCTCTAATATTGAAAAAACAAAAGTGGATCAAAGACCTTGATGTAAAAATGCAGAACTATAAAAGATAACAAAAAGAAACCTAGATGACTGAGTTTAGTAATTTTTTTTTTAGATATAACACTAATGGCATATCTGTAAAGGAAATACTTGATCAGCTGGACTGTATTGAAATTAAAAATGTCTGCTCTGTAAAAGATAATGGGCAAGAGAATGACAAAACATTCTGGGAAAAAATATTTGGAAGACATCTGGTAGAGGACTGTTACCCAAGTAAAACACAACTCATAAAACTTTAAAAAATTCCCTTGTCAATTCTTTTTTTTTTAAATTGGTACATTTTAGATATACTTAATGGTCACATTCATCACAGGGAATTTGTACTTGTACCTGATCTATCTTGCTGCTTTTTTCCCATTCCACTCTCCTTCCTTCAACCCCTTTTCCTCTGCTTATTTGCAAAAGCTTTGTGGCCTTCTTTTCCTTTTCTCCTTTTCTTTTTTCTTGTCCCTTTCCCTACCCGCTTTGTTCCCCTTCTCATTTGAACAAAAACTCATAAAACTTAACCAAAAACCGCGTTTATAAAAATAAGCCAAAGATTAACAGACCCTTTGCCAAAAAAAAGATACACAGATGGCGGACAAGCTTGTGCAGAGATGCTCCACACCATGTCATCAGGGAAATGCAAATTACGATAAGATACCCTAGCATACCCACTGGAATGGCCAGAATGCAGAGCACAATACCGGATGCTGGTCAGTAACAACAGGAACTCTGGTGGGTATGCAAAGTGGCACAGTCACCTGGGAAGACAGTTTGGCACTCAGAATATGCAGACTTACCGTTTGACCAAGCTACCTTGGTATTAAATCAGAATTGAAAATTTATGTCCACAAAAAACCCATTAAAAAAAAGTTTATAGTTTTACCCACAATTAAACTTCGAAGCAACCAAGTATCCTTCAGTAGATGAATGGATGAACTGGTACTTCCGGTTGATGGACTATTCAGTACTAAAAAGAAATGAGCCGCCGAGTCATGAAAAGACAGAACCTGCAATGCCTTGCTAAGTGAAGTCAGGGCTGCTTGCTGTATGACTGCAGTTACAGTGTATGACATGCCAGAAGAGGCAGAACTAGAAACAGTATCAAGATCAGTAGTCACCAGGGGCTAAAGGAAAGTGAAAGGTTAAAAGGCAGAGCATGGGATTTTGTCACTGAACTACTGTATAGTACTGGAATGGGCACACAATGTCAAAAGGAAGCCCTTGTGAACACGGGTGATGTCTGTGCAGGCCTGCAACTAACAAGTGGGCCCTTGGGTGGGGGTGTTGGTTGAGGGAGGCCATGCACGTGTGAGAGCAGGAGTGTATAGATGATTTATACTTTCCTTCCAGCTTTGCTGTGAAACAAACTGCTCTTTAAAAGAGCTTTTAAAAGAAGAGGGCAAGCCGGGGATGTAGCTCAGCGGCACAAGCACCTATCTGGCAAGAGCAAGGTCCTGAGTTTGATTCCTGATACACCCCCCCAAAAAAAAAACACTAAAAAATGAGGCTACAGGGTTAACTAGAAAGAATTCAATCTGGATGCAAATAAAGCATGACATCAAAATTTGTGGGATATTGCTAAAAGATGTGGTAAGTATGAAAAGTTTAAAATCGGTAATCTAAGCTACGTAAGCTTAAAGTGGAAATGGGAGAAAATACAGAGCAGAAGTCAAATACAGTAAAATGAAACCAAAAATTGTTGCCTTGAAAAGATTAACCAGCTGAGGATATAGCTCAGCAGCACAAGCGCCTGCCTGGGAAGCGCCAGGTCCTGAGTTTGATTCTTGGGACCAAAAAAAAGGATTAATCAACCTTTGTTCTGGTCACAAAATATGTAACAGGAATTAAAGTCCATCACTGGACTCTTGAGACAGTGGTCCTCTGCCCCAGCTGCCTGTCCAGCCTGCCTTGCCTCTCTTGTCCACCTTACATCTGCACACACTTCCCCTTTGCTGTGCCCCTGCTGAAGAAATCCTGCCAGTGTTTGTTGGAGACCACTACATAGTGGCTGTGAACAGGATTTACTATTAACCAATTGACAGTCCCTGTTTACTTGTGAGTTGTCCGAAGCTCTGAACAGGATTTACTATTAACCAATTGACATTCCATGTTTACTTGTGAGTTGTCCAAAGTTTAGGCACCTTGTCAGGAGATGGGCAGCGGACTCATAGTAAATGAACCTCTATGAGTTGCTGGTCACCCTGAAGCCTACATTGACCTGTGAAGCTGTGGCTTCTCAAAGGACAAGTTAAGGCCACAACTGAAGCTGTCTGGCTCCAACCATTTAACTACAAGGAGACTGCAGCTGCAGGCTCCACACTCCTACAATAAATACTGACCTGAAGATAAGGTAGTTCTCCTGATCTACATAATTTACTACTTGGGAAAATTCTCCCAAGGTCCTGCTGAAATTCCTGCATTATCTTGAGTGTCCTCATCCGTTGTTTGAAAACCAAGTAAATACAGGCTGCCCAGAGAAGTCTTTGTGAGAACCCAGAGAATATTGAATGCTGTGAAAGACTTAGACCCTTCTGGAGCCCTGAAATCATTTCAATTGTTTAAGCCTTCCCAGTCCACTCCTTTGGGAGACTGCAGGCCTGAACAGCCTGTAGTAACTAAGGGTTAATTAATCTGACAAATGTTGCTTTACATTCCTTTTTTATTTCCTGTCTTTACAGGATCTGCTTGTCTCTGGAGGGGTGAGATATAGAAGGATAGGAAAGCCCATTTCAGCCTACATGAAATGCACGTGCTCCTTGAAATTTTAGTTACCAAAATTGACATGTGAAGAAACAAGAGATTGAAGTGGCCTTGTATCTATTTAAGAAATGGAACTGGAAATTTAAAACCACCAGAAGAAATCTAGGCCCTAGATGGTATCACAGTTAAATTCTATGAAATTAGATTCTGTGGATCAGAAAGCAAATTTATTCCAATGATAATATGTCTGAGCCAGGACAATGGCACATCTGTGTAATCTCAGCACAGAGGGAGGCTGGCGGGTGGGGGCGGGGGGTGGTGTCACAAGTTGCCCAGCAGCTTAGATGTCTGGGGGTGTTGGGAGGCCCATGGCTGGAGAAAATATGGTGTCTGGGGAAGCTGTGGGATTTTGAATACAGGAGCAGCTGGTCTAGGGTAAACTATGCTGGCGGGTGCTGTCCTCAGAGGCTGGGTGTGGGGAAATCCTTGACCTGTGTTTGACCCAAGCCCTTGCTGCCACTGCCCTGGGATCCTCAGTGGGCTCCATCTGAGTTCCCATCCCCCTCATCTGAGGTGAGAACCCTACAGATTTATTGAGGCTAGTCCCAGGATACAAGAGGTGTGTTTGCCACTTAAGAGGTCCCAGGAGCCCTGCACACCCCAGGTCTCAGGATGGTCCAGAGGGCTTTGTCCCTTGCTGCACTGTCTCCAACCAGGCCTGGTAGCAATGACCAGTCAGATGCCCTGTGCTCTGTCTGTGGGTTGACACTATGTTGCCTAACCCCGATCATGAGGGAGTGTGGTCTGTGAGGGATCTTAGTTCCTAGCCCCATCAGGGCCCCCAGGCCCCAGGGGACCACTGTGGGGCCCTAGGCTGATCTTGGCACCCATTGCTCTTTGCTCAAGTTGGGTGAGCCCCAGTAACCATGCGCACACCAGTTGCCATCCAGGTTCTGGAGGTCCCAGGAGCTTGTGGCCCTGTGGGGTCAGGAAATAATATGGGGTCCACTCTCTCATGGGTACTGTCACAGTAGGGGTGAAGAGAAGCCCACGTGTCCCTCAAGGTGAAGGCCAAACCCACCGCTGCCCAGGACTTCACACAGCGTGAACAGCTACACCCACTTGCCCAGCCAGGATGTTCTGGCTGCTCCAGGAAGGTGCTGCTGGCAGGATATGGCCATTGCTGGGCTGCTCACAGGAGCTCAGCACGCCACTTAAAGTTCGCACCCCCTCCTGTGTCTTGTAGCCCCTCCTAGTGTTACTGACACGATCCACCACCCAACGTGGGGTCATGTGCACGTTGTATGTGGCTCTTCCACTATGTAGCCAGGGCCCAACCTGGCCTGGATGTTGGTTAGGAGGTGTCGAGGGGCCATGGGACAGGATGAGGTCGTGCTGCCTCTTTAAGGGTAGTGACATCACAAGGCCATGGAAGGCCAGGTGGCTGTGGAACTCTGTGGTCTTGGCTGTTTCTGTGAGCTGTGGGCTCTGGATTTCCACCTCCATGGGGCTGCAGGCCTGCCCATGAGTACCCAAGGGCGGTCATGGCTGAGGGCAGTGAGCTGATGAACAGGCTCATGAGTGAGAATGCAGACCTGAAGAAACAGGTGCGCCTCCTGAAGGAGAACCAGATGCTGAAACGACTGCTCAGTGAGAGCTGCCAGGATGGTGGCCGAGGGGCCCGAGACCTCCTCTTCCCCAAGACACCCCCTTACCCTGAGGCCTGTTCCCCAGGGAGTGGAGGTGAGCGCAGTGCACAGCAGCCGGACAAGCCACGAGGGTGGGGGTCAGGAGGCAGTGGTGGGGCAGGGCCTGCCTGCTCTGTTCCTTGGGAAGGCCCTTCTTTCAGGCCACAGTCTGTACCTGGGGACAGGACCAGGGAGGTCACCCGCTGAGCGCTACTGGGCTTGGCAGAGGGCTTGCCCTGCGTCTGTGCCTCCTCCCGTCCTGGGACTGCAGCTGGTCAGGCATCCCCTCACACTCATGTTCTGTCCATGCACATGCCACTTGCCAAAGCAAGGAACATGGTTGAGCCTGGTGACAAGGGAGGCAGCATCCACCCCGGAGGGAGGCCCTGCTGTTGCCTCCTGGGAGGGTGAGTGAGAGAAATGGCACTGGGAACTCACTCTACAGCATTGACCCCAACCTTCTAGGGCCCTTTACAGAAAAAAACAGGATTTGATACTTTTTTGCATAAGTAGTTGATTCTGTTTTAGAGGTCTTTGTGAAAAGTTTCCCTTTTGGGGTGTTCCATTTTTGGGTTAGTGGATGTGACCTTGGCCTCTCTTTGGGTGGTGAGTAGCCAGCAGAACCACAGTCAGCGCTGCTGGAGGCTCCCATGACCCAGTGGGGTTAGCTTCCTGCTGGATGCAGCAGCCACTCACACTCTTGGGCCGTGGTGGGGACAGAGATGTATTTGTAGCCTGGATGGTCATCCATGACCAAGCAGATGGCTAGCCAGTGCCCGGTGGACCTTGCTATCTGTGGGAATCATGTGGCCAGGCAGAGGCCAATGCCCTGAGGTCAGCCACTAACCAGCCAAGGGAGGCTCTGGGATCCTGTGCTTGGTTGATCACTTCCCAGCCACTGTCCTTTTAAATGGACCCAGCACCAGAAAAGGTGGTCTGCTTCCTCCAGTTCTGAGGTGAGTCCACTGGGCCTGTATGGGCTAGAATCAGGCCCCGCCCGCCGTGCACATAGAGTCCCTGGTATGAGAGGTCTCTCAGCACCTTCTGTCTTTGGAAGGGGAGCTTGGATGTCTGGGGACCCATGAGGGGAGTTGGGTTGAGGGACAGAGCTCATACTATTGGGATGTGACTGAAAGGCCTCAAGACACTTATTGCACAGCAGTGGGCCAGATGTGACAGGTGTTGGTGCCCAGGTCTTGTTGGTGATGTCAAAGGCTCACAAACTCGTATCACCTGGCTGCATCCTAAGCAAGGACCCAACCGTGCCTAGCACACTGTCCTTGGACCATTACTAGGGAGTCCAGATCTTGGGGACATCAGTTTCAGTAGGATCCCAACCTGAGGTCACCACATCTTCCCAGAGTGCTGGAGCCCACTGAAGTGTGTGGGCCAAGGCTGGCCTCAGGCTTTGGCCATGTCTAGGAGGGCTAGCTCAGCTCTGGATGGTACCATCCTCCGCCCTCTGTGGCATCGGCCCATCAACCCCAGACTCCTGACACCACCTTTTGAACTGGTGCTTGCTTTAGCCACTCGCAGGCACATGAGCAGGGTTGTCCCCAGCAGGGCACAGCCTTGGCCTTGGGGACTGGAGTTTGGAGAGCCACTGCTGAGGCCCTCCACAAAGGGAAGTCTATAGACAGGAAGGAGCTACCACCTAGCAATCAATGGTATGCACATTTCCAAGAGCCCTTTATCATCTGTCTTCAAAACAGGCACTGTTTTGGGGTGCACTCGAGGTGTACTTCAAAATCAGCTTTTCTAATGTTTCCAACAT
This sequence comes from Chinchilla lanigera, assembly GCF_000276665.1. NCBI lineage: Eukaryota > Metazoa > Chordata > Mammalia > Rodentia > Chinchillidae > Chinchilla > Chinchilla lanigera. The sequence goes on along the minus strand of NW_004955407.1, from coordinate 42,627,312 downwards.
GTGCTGTGTCCAGTTGTTGCAAGCTGCAGAGGCCAGGACCCTTCAGCTTGCCCTGCCTCTTGGCCCACCCGCACAGGCAGCCTGACCCTAGCTCCTGGCCATTCTGATGGGTCTTCCTGTGTGTATCTCTTATCCCCTTGGTTTATCTAAACAAGGTCTTGCTGTTCTACAGTTTGACTTTCCCAATCACTGTCTGTGTTTCTCATTCCCTTTCCACTTCTCTTCTCTGTCTACAAACACACTTTCATGCTGGACACTTCAGCTGGGCCTCTGACAGGCAATAGCATGCTGTCATGTCTCTGTGACATGAGACAGCCTTGCCATGAGCAGCCATGCATGCACCTCTTGCTGGCTGTGACCTTCTGCCATCTGGGGAAGTCATCAGCCTGGATCCCTTGGGTCAAAGGCTGTGTGCATTTGAAATGTTGAAACAGATACTGCCAAATGCTCCCTGGAGGTGGTGGCCTTGACACCCTACTGCTGTGGAGGAGGAGGGGCATTGTCTCTATTCAGCAACACAGATGTTCCTGTGGGTCCCTGTCAGATGCTTGGAGCTGGGCTCTGAGGTCAGGCCTTCTCAGAGCTTGGGAGCCAGTGGGATGGCAGCCTCTGGACACAGACTGAGCACTGGGAAGAGTCCTCCTACTTCTAACTTTGAAGAACAAAAAATTGGGAAGTGAGAAATGGCTTATTTTGTTCCATTCTTGACCCTGTTTCTGTGTCTGTGGAGGTTCCTTCGACTCTCCAGGGCTGCCAGGGAACCTTGTGCACCCTATGGCCACTGGGCTTTATAACCTGCTGCCTCTCCTGGGTCTGTCTTGACCTTTTCCTGGAGGGCTTTGTGTGGATTTTCTCTGGTCTCTATTTTTATGTGAGCCTGAACCACAGTTTTCCTTCTGGGGATTATCTTTATGGGAACTTGATACCAGCATCATGACAGGTTTTTCATCTTAATTGAATGTCTTTATTTTTTTCAGTATTCTAACCTTGTTTACGTGATGTTGAAATTATGAGTTGTTGGGAACTTGAAAGGCTTCATCACATATTCCTTGGGCTTGCAGTCCTTTCAGGAGTAATTATTTTAAAACATTGACATTTTTATTGTTTATTGGTTCATTTAGGTTTGTACTTATTGAATCATTTAAAATTTTTTCTAGAAGAGCTCTCTTTTTTAAAGTTTCTAATTGGCACATAGTAGTATGTAACACCCTTTTGTGGTGTATGGTGTGTGTGGGGGCTTAGGGCCTGAGGACTCCTGGCCTCCCACACAGCAGACAAGAGGCAGATCTTGCAGGCATGTGTTCTTCTTTTCTTTCTTCTTTTTCCTTGGGAAATATTTTTGGAGGCAAATTAGTTTGGTCCTGTGTATGTACATTTTAAGACAATTTTTTGATATGGTTCTTAAACATAGTTTTTAAAATATGTATTTGCTTTATTGTTAGGAGAATAAACTGACATGGGATGGAAGAGGACTTCATAAGAAAAGTTGAATGTGACCAGGAACTTAGGGAACAGCGTATAACATCTGTGCCCTGAGAGCAGTTGTGGCAGTCAAAGAAGTTCAAACCCACACACACACACACACACACACACTGAGCCCCGGTATGGACCTCGGGGCTCATGTGGCTGGGAGGGTGTTGGTGAAGCTGCTGCAGCTTTGTCTTCATAACACAAAAGTGGGTGGAAAGATCCCATGTACTGGAAAGTGAACCGACCAGTGGCTATCAAGTGGCCAAGGATGATGAAGTCTCAGAAAACTGTATTAGGATGAGACCATTTAGGACAAATTTGAAAAGCATGTAAATGTTACCCCAGGGAGTGTGGTTGTGAGTGTCCTGAAGTCTGTGGGCTCTAGGAGTTGAGTTGTGAGGCAGGTGCCTGCACTCAGATAGCCCTACCTCACTCTCTGCACTGTGGGATGTCTGGGGAGCCTGAGCCTAACTTTGGCCCCTTTCTGCCTCCCCAGGTCCGGATTTTGGAAGGTTTTCCAGTGTCCCTGATGCAGCCTCCCAGCTGCAAACATCATCCCTGGAGGACCTGCTATGTTCACATGCCCCCCTCTCCAGAGAGGATGAGGCTTCCCCAGGCTGTGTGACCTCCTCCCAGGTGCCCTTCAAGTCCTTCCTCAGCCCCCCTGAGCTGCGCACTCAAGGTGAGAGGAAGCTGTCTCCGCTCCTGAGCCCCTTGCAGGACCCCCTAGCCGACAAGGCACTGCTTGAGCCCAGGGAGATGCTGCGGCCTAAGAAGGTGTGCTTCTCAGAGGGCAGCCCACCAGCTGGAGACAGGACCAGGAGGAGCTACTATCTCAATGGTACTGTGTCCACAAGTGGCCCTGGGTGGGCAGGCCATGTCTGGGCAACTTGGCCAGCCAGGCTTCTCCAGCAGTGCAGAATGGGGAGAGGGCTGGGGTGGGCAGAGTCCAGGGCTGTGTCTATTCTAACCTTTTAGAAAAGCAGAGTTCTTGTCTTCTCTTGAGTTGCAGGGGTTCTTTATATATCTGGACACAAGTCCTTTTTGGGTATATGTTTGGCCACATAACCCTTGAGTCTAGAGCTTTTCCATTTTTGTGTTTTTTGAGGGACCAAAACTGTTGAATTTTATGATGTTCAGTACAGTAATTATTTTTTTTGTAGTTAGTGCTTTTTATGTCCAATTAGGAAGACTGTCAAACTAAGTACCTCAAAGAGTCTGGCTTCTGTGTTCTAGAACTTTTATAGCTTTAGGTTTTAAATTTAGACCTCTGATCAGTTCTGAGTTGTTTTTGTCTGTGATGTGAGGTTTGCGTGTGGGCCTCCACTCCTCCGGGATCAGTGCTTAGAAACTGGTCATTTTCCACTGGTTCAGCTCGGCCCTTTTGGACACCAGTGTGGCCCAACATGACCATCTCTGTCTGGACCCTCCTGTCTGTGGCCACCAGCACTGGGTTGTTGCAGCTATACAGCAAGACTGTTATGTGGGCAGCATGACAAGCTCTTCTCTGTTCTCCCTTTTCTTTATTAAAAAGGTGACAAGGTTATATTTATTTAGGAAAAGCAGTGTGCTCTGAGGAGAGCAGGACACTAAGAGAGTTCAAGGGCCTGCCCTCTGTTTTCAAGATTGTTCTGGCCGCTCCTCTAGGTCTTTCACATTTCCACATAAAATTTAGTATCAAATCGTCCATTTCTAAAACAAAACAAAGCAAAACAAAACGACCCACTCCCCTGCAAAAACCTGCTGGGATTTTTTACTGGATTATCTTGTCTGTAGGTGAAGCATTTCAGTTCTCAGAGTAATGTTACCTTTACAACACTGAATCTTCTTAAATACTTGGTAGCAGCTGTAGCCATTCTCAGCCATATTTTATAGTTCTTTATACACAAGTCTTGTACATTTTTGTCAGATTTTCCCTTTGTGTTTCATATTTTTCATGCTGTGACAGATGGCACTTTTAAAATCAATTTAGTATGTTTCTCCTGGCTAGTAACGCAGTTGATTTCTGTGTATCAACTCCTATGATAGCTAATTTTATTATGTGTCAACTTGCCTGGGCCTTCAGTACCCAGATACTTGGCCAAACATTATTCTGGAGAAGGTTGTGAGGTTGTTTCTGTAGATATCAACATTTAAATTGGAAGGCTGGCCGTGGGGGTGGCCCTCATCCAGTTGTGGACCTCATCTGAATGGGCTTGAATAGACCCATCTGAGTGAGAGAGATTTCTTCCTGCCTGGCTGCCTGCAGTCTTAACCCTACCCTTGGCTCTTCCTGGGTCTCAGACCTGCTGACTGCAGATTTTGGCAGTTTCCATTTACCGTAAACCCGAGCCAGTTCCTTGTAATAAATTCTTCTTCAAGACAGGTGTGGTAGAAAATACCTGTAATCCCAGCACTCTGGGAGGCTGTGGCATGCCAAGGCTGAGCCCAGCCTCGGCAGTTTAGCAAATCAGTGAGACCTTGCCTCAAAATAAAAAATAGCAAAGGTCTGGGAATGTAGCTCAGTGTGAAGTTCACTCTGCAGGACCACATGTGTGTCTGGTGTGCATGCACACCACTGGTTCAGCAGCTCTAGAGAACACTAATACAGCTCTATATCCCGCAACCGTACTGAAGGAGAGCTTCAGCTGAGCTCACTTATTTGTTCTAGGATTTTTTTGTAGATTCCCCAGCCTTTTCTACATGAATGATTGTATTGTTTATGAATGAAGATAATTTTATTTTTCATACTTATGCCTTTTATTTCTTTTCTTTTCTTTTTTGCAATAGTTGGTGTCAAATCCAGGGTTCTGCACCTACTAGGCAAGTGTTCCACCCCTGAGCTATACCCCAGCCCCAATACCTTTCTCCCAGCCCTCATCTATCGCACTAGCCAGAACCTCTAGACCAGTGATGGCGAACCTTTCAGAGCTTTTAACGATAACAAACAGCCAGATGTGGCATGTGTACCATGGGTTTGCCACCACTGCCCTAGACCAGCACTGAGTAGAAGTGGTGATGGTGCATATCCTCATTTTTTCCTGATTTAGGGTGGAGCTCTCAGTCTGCCACCATTAAACCTGAGGTTAGCTAAGGCTTTTGTAGATGAATGGATGTTGGATTTTGTTAAAAGGTTTTTCTGCATCTGTTAAGATGAACATTTGGTTTTCATTTGTGGTCTGTTAATATGCTGTATTAGTCAGATTTGCATCACTATAACAACATACCAAGGCAAGCTACTTACAAAGTGAGGAGAGGCTTATTTTGGCTCAGGGTTCAGGAGGTTCAGGCCCAAGACTGGGTGATGTCCCTGTGTTTGGGCCTCTGGTGAGGGCAGCACATGGCAGGAACATATTTGAGAGGCAGTCAGCATCTTGAGCCAAGAAGCAGAGAGAGAGAAAAAAAGAGAGAGAGAGAGGAAGAGGGTCAGAGAGACCCCAGTTCTACAATGACCTTTGAGGGCTAAGGACCTTCTACTAGAACCTATCTCTTCAAAGCCGACCCTAAGGGCCCACCCTTTACATTTGGACCTTTGGGGGATACCCACCCTAGTGGCAGGGCAGCTTCAGGACCAGCAGGGATAGTTCTTCCCCAGTGCAACATCAGGCCAGGGCACCTCAGCGTCTGGAGTGGTTCCTGCATATCTCCCAGGAAGGGGGAGCCCACTGCCAAGTTCCCAAGGGATCACTTCCTTCAGCTCCAAAATCTTCAGTTTTCTTCTAGATTTGTATTACTCACTGCAGTGGGGCTGGGGTGGGGGTGTGGTCTTTGAGGTGTGTCCTGGTCCACAGAGATCCAGAGCTTTGCAAGTGCAGAGAAGGACAGCCGAATTGTCGGGGAGATTGCTTTCCAGCTGGACCGGCGCATCCTGGCCTACGTGTTCCCAGGTGTGACGCGGCTCTACGGCTTCACCGTGTCCAACATCCCTGAGAAGATCAAGCAGGTGTGTCCCGATGATGCCCCACTGAGGGTGGGCATCCGAGGAGGGCTCTGAGCTTTGTGTGTCCACACTGGAGCCCGGCAGGCCCAGTGGCCCATACCTTTGAGATGTTGGGGTGGGTGGCCTGCAGCCTCCATCTCACCTCTGAGTGGCCCAGATGGCCCTGCAGGGGGCCTGGCTGCCCTGATGTGGCCCTGTATGTACCCACCTGGCCACAGACCTCCATCAAGTCCCTGGATGGCTCAGTGGATGAGAAAAAGCTGCGTGAACTGACCCACCGCTACCTCACGCTGACGACAAGGCTGGAGAAGCTGGGCTACAGCCGCGAAGTGCACCCGGTGTTCAGCGAGTTCCTCATCAACACCTATGGCATCCTGAAGCAGCGGCCCGACTTACGAGCCAACCCGCTACACAGCAGTCCAGCCGCGCTGCGCAAGCTGGTCATCGACATTGTGCCACCCAAGTTCCTGGGTGACTCCCTGCTGCTGCTGAACTGCCTGTGTGAGCTCGCCAAGGAGGACAGCAAGCCGCTCTTCGCCTGGTGAGCTGAGACCTCGCCCTTCCTGCAATAAATGTGTTTGTTCTAAACTGGGGGCCGCCGTGCCTCCTGCGCGTCCCTCCTGGGGAGGCTGAACTGCCGGGCAGTGGCGGCGGTGGGAGCGCCCCCTGCGGCTGAGCTCGCCCTGAGCACAGCAGCCCGCCGCCTGAGCTGGGGGGGACTGTGGCCTCATTAAAGCATGTTTACCTGTCTGCCTCACCTCTGACTCTTTGAGGGTGTGGAGAATGCTTGGGCTCTGCTGGCTACAGGAGCTGCGCCTAAGCAGCTGTGGAAAGAGCCTGCAGAGCCGAGGCCTGCAGCACCCTTGGAAGTCTCAGTGCCTGCTTCAAAAGGGCCAGCGAGTCCTGTCCCCTTTAGCGTTCCCTAAAGATAGAGCCAAAGCAAGGGTTTGGGCAGCAACAGGACGGCTAGGAACACATAGGACCGGTACAGAATGGAAACACAGCCCCTTGGACAAAGTTTGGAATTTCAGGATACGACAGCCAGGGCTCAGTCCCTATGACAGCATGTGCTTGACTTTGGGCAGGCCACTTCTCCAGAACAGGAGTCAGGGAAGGAACACTGTGGGAAGGGGAGCTGGTTCACCCTGGGGACCAGAGGACCAGAGGAGGGGTAGGAGCTGGGGTTTGCTGATCAGTCCCCGCTGTACTGTCACACCTCTGTGTGAGGGTGTACCTGTGCCTGGCCACCCCAGTGTGTACCCCACTGTCCTCTGAGCACCTGGAGTGCCTCTGTCTCATTCATGAACGGTTCAGGACCAGAATCCTGAGCAGACCTCTCCTGGACGAAGCTCAGTCTCCTGAGGGAGCGGATGGGGTCCTAGGTGAGTGCCAGTGCCCAGGAGCGGAGGAGCTGGCTAATTGCAGTTGCTTGAACTCCTTGGAGGCCCCATGTAAGCATGGTGAGTGGCATTGCCCTTTGGTGCTCACTGTTCCTGTGGGCAGAGCAGCTGGGCACTGAGGGTGACCATGTCAAATTGGTGTAACCATGTAGTGGGAGGAGCTGCAAAGTGAGGTAACCACATCCACATGGGGGCTGTATCAGGAGCCAAGTGGGAGGGGGGTTGGGCTGTGAGACTGACCACGTTCACAGTAGAGCTGCATCAGGAATCACGGGGAGGAGAAGCTGTGCAGTGAGGGTGACCACATCCACACAAGAACGCATCCATGCAGGTGACCGCCTCCATAGGTGGCTCCACCAGGAGCGCCTGGTAGGTACTGAAACTTTCTGCATTTATTCTTGTTACAAGAGTGAGAGGAGATGGGAATACGGTGAGGGGACCTACGGTGACCAAGCCAGCCTGGAAAGTGGTGTGGACATGGCTGGGTCCTAGTAGCATTCTGCCATGTCCCCAAGAAGCCAGCATGCAAAGCTGCACAGGAACAAGTCATGTGGCCTAAGCAGTTGGGCAGTGAGGGGGGTCACGTCCACAGTAGAGCTGTACCAGGAGCTGTATGGGTGGAGAAGAGTGCAGGGAGGGTGACCATATCCAAATGGGTTGAACCAGAAACTCTGAAAGTAGAGAAGTCAGTTGGCGATGGTGACTACATTGCCGTGGGGCTACCATAGGAACCATGCTGTTGGAGAACACAGACAGTGTGGTGACCATGTCCACATGCGGCTGCACCAGAAGCTGTGGGGGTGCAGAAGCTGGGCAGTAAGAATAACTGTGTGTACCTGTGGCTGCACATAAGGTGCAGGTGAAGAAAAGGGTGAGCACTTTCATACAGGCCCTCAGTGGAGCCATGCAGGTGGAGAAGTGGGGCAGTGAGGGAGACCACGTTCTCAGGCACCTTCACCATGAGCCATGTAGTTCAGGAAGACTGTGATGGTGACCATGTCCACAGGGGGCCGCACCAGGAGCCCTGCTGGTGGACAAGATGGGCAGTGCAGGTGACCGCCTCCATAGGTGGCTCCACCAGGAGCGCCTGGTAGGTACTGAAACTTTCTGCATTTATTCTTGTTACAAGAGTGAGAGGAGATGGGAATACGGTGAGGGGACCTACGGTGACCAAGCCAGCCTGGAAAGTGGTGTGGACATGACTGGGTCCTAGTAGCATTCTGCTTTGTAGATGGGATGGTGGCACAGGCGGGGCCTGACTTGTCTGGAACCCCAACCCAAATCTAAGCTCTACCTGCTGAACAGGTTTGTGGACTTGAAGATTCTTCTGCATGGGAGATTGGTCTGTTCTTCATATTTGTTTACTGAGCCTATCATTTATTCACAGACTCAAGGGAGTTTGCTTACATTTGAGTTGTGGTCCAATACTACTCACCTCTGCACTCAGAGGGCCCTGGCTTTGCAGGTGCCTTCTGTGTTCTCCTGTGTCCACTGACTGCCTCCTTACCATGAGGTCTGGTTGTTGGGGTTTTCCAACCACCTTCGGACTTCCTGGTCAGGTCCTCCTGACTTCCTAGATTTGGGAACTCTGGTTCCTTACCCTGAGAAAGTTAAAGTACCAGAGTCTGGATACCAGTTCCATTGTTTTCCCTATAAACAGTGGGGGCACTAGGGCTTCTATTCAGGAGTTATTGATAGCACCCACCAGTTTCCATGTCTCAGAAATGTCCCAAGAGTCAGGGCTGGTGTCACACAGCCTGTCTCTGTTGTGTGTCTGGTGTTCTTAGCCCTGGCCCAGGCCTGACTCTATGGGGAATGCAGCTCCTGCTGGGGCCCCCTGACTGCTGTCCTTCCACTGTGGGTACAAGAATGAAGGCATCGGGCTTCTGGCCCAACCCTGGTGTGGAGAGCTTTCCTCGCCCCATCACGGGATGTGTTCTGGACACCCAGTGCCATAGGATCCTGGGTGAGGCAGCTCTGCTGTCATGGCCAAAACCATAGCCTGGGGGCTCAGGCCACATATGTTTGTCATCACATGTCCTGGGGGCTGCTGGTCTGAGGCCACTGGCTCGCAGGGCTGGTTCCTCCAGAGGGCCTCTCCCCTTGGCTGGAAGACAGCATCTTTTCCCTGTGTCCTTGTGCAGTCACCCTTGGTGTGGGGCTGAGTCCTGGCTTCTTCAAGGACACAGGTGTGTTGGGTTAGGGCCCATCCTAGAGAGCACATTTTAACTGAATGAGTTCTTTAAAGACCCTGTGTCCAAGTATGGCTGCATCTTGAAACCTTGAGTATTAGGGGTTTAACACAGGAACTTGGGGAGGGCATTATTCGGCCCACAAAGACCCTTCCTTTCCTCCCAGCCTCCAGACATGGGGTTCTGGCTGGGGACTCTGTTTGCCTCTGCTCCTGAGAGTCTTAGCTGCTTCCAGTCCTCTGAGCTGCAACAGGGGAGATGGGGTCTCCAGGGCCCACACAGATCTCCTCTCGGGGCCCTGTGGCCTCCCTAGCACTACCTTGGGAAGATGCAACCTCAGACCCTGCTGGACAAGGGTTGTGGGGCCACTCCTGGGAGAGGCCTTTGGAGCTTCAAGGGTTTGGGATATGGCCAGGGCAGCAGAGCTCGGGTGTCTCTATATGCCTGGAACAGCAGGAGTCTGGTATCCCTATGTGGCCAGGACAGCCATGCAAAAGGAAATGCCACTTTATTTGTTTGTTTATTTATTTATTCATTCATACATTCATCTTATTTTTGTGATACAAGGGATTAAACCAGGGTCTTCGCACTGAGCTACGTCTCCAGCCCTTTTTTAAAGTTTTGAGAGACAGTCCTGCTAAATTACCCAGGAGGGACCCAAATTCATGATTATCATGCCTAAGCCTCCTGGGTAGCTCCCTGGGGAGTGCACAGGCATTTATGGCAAACTATAGACACACAACACCCACCCTCCCCACAATGTGTACCTATGTGCAGTCACTAACATCCACTCACACTCACAGCAACACCCAACATCCACTTCACATGAACACCAGCACCCACACTTGCATATACCCTGATGCCCAGACATGCTCACACTCACACACGCACACGTGCATGGCCCACACTCTCACACACTCATGCTGTCCCCATGCCCTTGGTGCTGGGCTGAACTCTGTGGAGGGCCTGTGCTAGGACACACGGGTCAGGAGATTGCACCTCAGGGTCATAGAGAGGTCAGTGGGAAGCCCTGGACCAAGCTGAGCCGGAGCTCAGTAACGCCCCCACAAGCCAGGTTTTATCCCTCCAGGGCCTCCAGAGTCCTCAGCCCAAGCTCCCTGGTCTGGTCACGTGCTGCCCTTGGGAGCCACCCCTTCCTGGTTAATAAGAAGCCCACTGTGGGCTGTGCTGGCGGTGCAAGGACCTCACCACCTCAGAGCAGTGGTCCTCACACCTCTCTGACCCTCAAGAGGAGTCTTGAACAGGGTGTTAGCCATGTCCCAGCTGGTGGAGTGTGTCCCCAACTTCTCAGAGGGGAACAACAAGGAGGTGAGGCCGGGGGCTCAGGCCAAGGGGAGGGCGGGTGGTGGTGGGGACTCGGACAGCATGGGGCCTGTGGGTGTGAGGGAGTCTGCAGATCTGGTGCCTGCAGGGCCTCAGGGCCTTCCTCTGAAAAGGGAGGTCACAGGGGTCATCCACAGGTGACCTTCTTGCTTGTGTTTAACTTCCCTATCCCTCATGTTACCTACCATCTCTTAACCTATAAGGAAACTGAGGCCCTGAGGCAGAGAGGCCAGGCAGGACCTCAGGAATGGGCCCTAAGCCCCTGCTTCTTCCTGGAGACTACCGCCCTTCCACCCACACCTCAGGCTCCTACCAAGAGGCCATGGAGGGGGAGGTGGTCTCTAACCCTGGCCAGGAGGGCCAGGTCCCTTCCTCCTGGGCATGGAACAACCTCACAGCTGTTCAGCACCACCCAGCCTGTGGGTCCTCTGAGCCCCTTCTTGGGCTGGGGCTGAGCTTGGCACTGTCCCCAGGTGATTGATGCCATCTCAGGGGCCATCACGCAGACCGCAGGCTGTGTGCTGCTGGACGTGGACTCAGGCCCATCCACCAACCGCACCGTCTACACCTTCGTGGGGCGGCCGGAGTGTGTGGTCAAGGGTGCACTCAACGCCGCCCACACGGCCTGGCGGCTCATCGACATGACCAAGCACCACGGTGAGACGGGGTGAGGTAGATGTGAGCCCCTGTCTCAGGGTCCCTACTGGCTCCTGTGTCCCGGTGGAGGGTGGCTCAGGGATTGTGTCCCATAGGGTGAGCTTCTCTCTGGCTGTAGCCCTGGGGCTGGTAGACTTTGATGTCCTCTGGGTTGTGCTCCCTGGATGAAGTAAGGTGGAACAAAGCAGGAGGGGTTCAGGGCCCTGGGCAAGAAGGGTTGGGGGATCCCCCTGTGGGGAGGAATAGATACCGCTGTCTGGACCCTGGGAACTGAGGTGCCAGCAATGGCTCTGAGCAGGCCTTGGGGTAGGGGCAGAGGACGCGGCTCCGGAAATCAATCTGTCAACTGTGTGCAAAACCAAACATGATGGGGGTGGTGGGCAGGGGCAAAGGTCAGTGGAGCCCGAGCAGGTCAGAGGCCAGGACACCGGCTGTGCCTGGGGGGGACCAAGCAGAGCAGAGGCTGATGAGGGCCAGGAGGGACCAGCCTGAGGTGGGAGACAGTGTCAGGGTTCGGATGCACGGCTCTGTCTACCCCTGCGGACAGAGGGGTGCTGAGTGGACCAGGGCTAAGCGTGGAGCCTGGCCAAGATCACACTGCTGCCTGGCCAGCATTTGCCGAGAGGGAGCTCCAAACCGAACGCTGGAGAAGTTGTGACTTGTCGTAAACAGAGACTGGTTTGCCCCTGAGGTGCCAAACTGCTGAGGCCCCACTGCTGCTCTGAGTCTCGGGGCCTGCGTGATGTCCTCTGGTCCCTCAAGGCTGACAGCCAGAGCCCCCTTTGCAGGAGGCTCCTGGAACTGGCCACTGCCCCGTGGCCAGTGGAGCCAGTGAGGTGGGCAGCCAGGATGTCCATCGAACACTGCCTGCCCCCTGCAGGGGAGCACCCTCGCATGGGCGCCCTGGACGTCTGCCCCTTTATCCCAGTGAGGGGTGTCAGCATGGAGGACTGCGTGCGCTGTGCCCAGGCCTTCGGCCAGCAGCTGGCGGAGGAGCTCAGCGTGCCCGGTGAGTGTCTGGGATGGGTTCTGCTCTAGCTTCCTGAGTGCCACCTGCAAAGGTTTGCTGCCCCTGGCATGCCCAGCTCTGTCTTTGAAGCCCCTTGAAAGTGTAGAACATATGCCTGTAATCCCAGCATTCTGGGAGCTGAGACAGAGGAGGGCGCATTTGGGCTCACCAGGAGTAATTTAGGAACTTAGCAAGATCCTGTCTCAAAAAAAAAAGCAGGGGAGGGGATGCAGCTCAGTGCAAGGCCCTGGGTTCAACCTGCAATACTGAAAAAATTTAAAAAACCAAAAAAAAACCCCGAAGAAATAGGCCCTGCAAAGACCCGTAAAACAAAACAAAACAACAACAAAAAAACACCACGAGTGAACAACTGCACAATGCAAGAAATTCGTTGTTCCTAGTAATGGGATGAACACAGTAAGAAACCCTAACGCAGCTCAGCCCTGCACACTCAGTCCTGAGGTACCTGGCAGCAGGGACCATTTACCTTGCTGTAGGGCAGTGGAGTGAGATGAATCAAAGGGTGTTAAATATCTGTCATTTTGGGGAATGAACCTAATCAAGAGAAAGACTGGGAACAAACATCCGAACTGGGGACAGGGTGTGTCCGTCCCCCGGACGTTGGGAGATGGCTGGCGTAGGCCTATGTGTGTGGCACGACTGGCCCAGGAGCCTGGCCAGTGTCTGGGTTGGGCCATGCGCATGGGCTGTGGGCCAGCTCTGTGTGCTGTGTCCCTTCACCCATGGCTCCGATTGTCTCACGGAATGATCGGAGAAGGGAGCGCAAGTGTCCTGTCAGCACTTCCCACACACTCCACGCTGCCCCTTGTCCTGGGTGTCACAAGGTGCCAGGGCAGGGAAGATGTGTGTCCTGGTTCTGTCCATCAGGGGCTGGCTGCACTGTCCACCCCTTAAAGCCCAGGAGTTGGGGTGTAGGTCACCTGGCTTGAAGTTGGAGAGGGGCTCTGCCTGGTCCCTGGGGGTGGGGCCTCCACCTCCCCTGACTGCTGGCTCCCCGCAGTGTACCTGTATGGTGAGGCAGCGCGGACGGCCAGTCGCCGCACCCTGCCGGCCATCCGGACAGGAGAGTACGAGGGGCTGCCTGAGAAGGTGCCGGGGCTGGGCTAAGAGGGGCGGCCACCTTGCGGGGTGGGTCCCGGCTCCTCCTCACCTGGGCGGCTGCTCCACAGCTCAAGCAGGCCGAGTGGGCCCCTGATTTTGGCCCGAGCACCTTCGTCCCCAGCTGGGGGGCCACTGTCACGGGGGCCCGGAAGTTCCTCATTGCCTTCAATGTCAACCTGCTAGCCACCAAGGAGCAGGCCCACCGCATTGCCCTCAACCTGCGGGAGCAAGGCCGTGGAAAGGAGCAGGTGAGTGGCTCCCATGTCCCCGGGACCCTGCAGTCCCAGGGCCAGGGTGACTGGGATGGCCACAGTGGGGTGGAGGCGCTGTCCGCAGGGGCCCTGCCTTGGAGTCCAAGCCCTGGAGTCACAGGGTTGGGGTTCAGGCACTGGAAGTTGGGGACTCTATGTTGTGACAAGGGCCATGCTGTGATTAGAGACTGCCCTCTCCAGGGCCACAGGACAGCTGTTTCCTGGTCCCAGGAACACCCTGTCCCCACACGGTCCAGGACGACCCCTGGTGCCTCAGAGTCCCCACCAGCAAGGCTCTCACTCTATTAGAGTCCATGTCCCATGTAGCTGACACAGACCACTGGTAAAGGAGCTGGGAACTTGGGACAACCCTGGGACTCCACTGCCCCTACTGACACCACTGCCTGTCAGCCTGCCTGTCTCCTCCCAAGACCTGGCCCCTGAGGTGCAGGTTCCCAGTTTATCACCATTCACCTCCATTGTTCATAGCACTGAAAAAGCAAATGACCTTCAGAGCCTCAAAGGTGAAGTCAGACGCCCCCACATACATACCAGTGAGACAGAAGACAGGTTCCGTTGACCCCATATCAGTGTCCCCAGGCCTCAGGATGAGGTATAGGCAGAGTGTGGGATCCAGAGGGGTGGTCACTCCTGCACCTGACCTTGGGACCTCAGCTTCCCTGTGGGGGACCTTTCCCGGCCCCTCCCTGTCCAGCCAAGGTAAGAGAGGGACAGAGTGAGGAGAGCAGCAACACTTGCCTGGTGCAGGCTCTCAGCACCCAGCATCCAGGAGCAGCTGCAGGGAGGTGGGTGGGGTCAGGCAGTGGCCAAAACACACACCTCCGCCGCAGCCAGGCCGTCTGAAGAAGGTGCAGGGCATCGGCTGGTACCTGGAAGAGAAGAACCTGGCTCAGGTGTCCATGAACCTCCTGGACTTTGAGGTCATGGGCCTGCACACGGTCTTCGAGGAGACCTGCAGGGAAGCACAGGTGGGCAGGGTGGGCGCTTGTGCCCTACACCCCTGGGACTCCACTGCCCCTACTGACACCACTGCTTGCAGGAGCTGAGCCTTCCCGTGGTGGGCTCGCAGCTGGTGGGCCTGGTGCCCCTGCAGGCCCTGCTGGACGCTGCTGCCTTCTACTGCCACAGGGAGAACCTGTTTGTGTTGGAAGAGGAGCATCGGATCAGGCTGGTGGGTGCCGGGGGTGCTGGGCACTGAGTGTAGGCCGTGTGGGAGAGTCTGGGGTGCGTGTGGGTGCTTTTGCACAGTGCTGTTTCTGCTGTGGCTGGCTCACGGTGACTGCTCCTTTCTTCCTGTGCTGTGTGGTTTTTGATCCCAAGTATGTGTTTTCAATTTCATCGGAGGCAGTTCTCGGGCATCTAGGTTTAGCTCTTCCCTCTTGAAGGGTCCCTGCTGCCTTTGGCAGGGCCAGAGGGAGCTGAGTGCTTGCTCTGAGCGTGGGAACTCTGTTGGAACCAGGAATTACCAGGAGAGATTTCCCCACCTCACCCGAGGGGAAGGCAGGATCAGAGACACTCAGCTCCTTCCTCTAGGGTGCCTTCCTTACTCACCTTTTGGGGTCTCACTCTGGCTCCATTCTCCAAGGCTTATGACCTTTCCCCCTGTGAGGGGCTGCAGTGGGCCAGCACCCCAGCCTCAGGGCTAGTGGCCTCCAGACCCACCTGCTGGTGGCCTGGTGGGCTGAGTTCATCTTGAGTGTTCTCTTCGCCTTCCCAAGACGTCTGTGCAGAGCTCGCCTCACCGCTTGAAGATTCTGCTGCCCAGCTCTGGGGCCTGCGGTTTCCATGCCCCTGAAGGCTGTGCCTGGCAGCACCTCGTCTCTTCTACTCTTCCCAGGAAAGGGCCCCTGGCACAGGGGGTGGGCGTTACTGGCCCGGGGCTCTGTGAAGTGCTGGAGTTTTGGTGGAGTGAGTTCTAATCTCAAATGGGAGTCACAGTTTTCTTTTGGACCTGGGTGAAGGTCACCATCCCTCCCACTCTAAGGACAGGTGGCAAAGCTGTTCCCACACTGAGAACTTGCTACCTGCTAGGACTGGAGTCTCAGTGGGTGTGGGGCACAGGGAACAGTGGGTAGCCCCTGTCTCTGGCTTCAGTTTCCAGCGGTTGCAGGAAGTGCGTGCATCCCAGTCTGGCAGGGCCTGGTCAGCAGGGCTCGGAGGGGTGGGGGGTGGGCCACAGCAGCCTGCTTTGTCCCCCAGAAGGCAGAATTTGGGGCAGCTGAGGGGGACCTAGCATGCACGGGTGGGGGCTGAGACCAGGTGCCTGCTTGGCAGGTGGTCAGCAGGCTCGGCCTGGACTCCCTGGCACCCTTCAATCCCAAAGAGCGTGTCATTGAGTAAGTGGCTATCCATCGCCATCCCCTTCCAAAGTCCCGCCCTCCTTTCTCAACCCTCCCCTCCCCTCCCCTCCATCCCTTCCTTGTTCTCTGAGGTCTGCTGCCTGGGGGCCACTGTGAGACCCTCATGGGGTCCCAGCCCTGTCCCTGCCGCTGAGTCCCTGCCCCGCAGGTACTTAGTCTCCGATGGCCCAGCGCAGAGCTTGCTGGACTTGTCCCTCCGTGACTTTTTCCGTGAGGTGGGCGCCCGCTCAGCGGCCCCAGGTGGTGGCTCAGTGGCGGCAGCTGCTGGTGCCATGGTGAGGATGGGGGCTAGGAGCGACCCTGGGGTTGGAGGGAGCTGTGGGTGGGGCCCCAAAGGGAGGGACCTGCAAGTGTGGGACCCATCCCATCCCCAAGACGGGAAAGCCCACACACCTGTTCCTAGGGTGCAGCCCTGGCCTGCATGGCTGGCCAGATGACCTACGGGCGGCGCCGCTTCGAACACCTGGATGCGGCCATGCGGCAGCTGATCCCACCCTTCCACAAGGCAGTGGCCCAGCTGGCCTCTCTGGTGGACGCTGACGCCCAGGCCTTTGCTGCCTGCCTGGTGAGCAGAGTCCGGGGAGATGGTGGGACGGGTGGGTCTGGGAGAGGCTGTGGCTCTTACCCTCTTCCAGCCCAGGAGCCTGTTGGGTGGTGCAGACCACCCCATGCAGGCTGTGGCCACGAGAGGCTTAGGGCCTCCAGGAGGTGAGCTGGCAACCCAGACCCCAGACCTGGAGGAAGGAGACCAAAAGAAGACCGTGTCAGAAGCTGGATGAAGCCCAAAAATCCTGGAGGAAGAACACGGTGGCCAGCAGATGCAGATTGGAGGGGCCCGTCAGCCTAACAGTGACAAGGGAGCCACATGGGGCAGGAAACGAGAACACCATCTGGAAATGACTCCCTTGCTGTGGGTTAGGGTGGGGGTAGGGATTGGGGTTCAGTTAGAATTATGAATATGGTAAGCGTTGCGTATAGGGTTAGGATTATGGTTAGGGTTTGGCTTTAGGTTGGGGGTTGGGCTTAGGGTTAGGATTAAGACTCTGGTTATGAGTGGAGTTGGGGTGAGGATCAGGATTATGGTTATAGTTAGTGTTGGGGGCTGGGATTGGGGCTGGGTTCGGGTTGGGGCTGGGTTTGAGGTTAGGGTTATGGCCAGATGTTAGGGTAAGTTTAGGATTGTGTATTTGGGTTAATGCTAGGATTATGTTTGGGGTTAGCAAGTACGCTTGGGTTAGGGATTATGATGAGGTTTAGGGTTAGGATTGAGGTTGCAGATAGAGTTAGGGTTAAGGTTCAGGTTGCAGCTGGGAATGAGTTTGAAGTTTGGTTAGGGTTAGGGTCATAGTTAAGATTAGGGTTAGGGTTAGGGTTAAGGCTGCAGTTGGGGGTTGGGGTTGGGATTAGGTTATTAGTTAGGTTAGGGCTAGGTTTAGGTTTAGGTTTGGGATTAGGATTAGGGTTAGTGTTAGGATTAGGATTAGGGCCAGGGTGGGTTACAGCCAGGCTGGATTAGGGTTTGGGTGGGTTAGGGTTAGGGTTAGGGTTGCTCTGTGCTCAGTGATTGCTCTCTGCGGTCTGGCTCACTTGACTCTAGTTTGGTTGAGCACTGTTGTCTGTGTCACATTAACTTGGTGTTGGCACTTGGGGTTAGGGTTCCTCAGGCTTGGGATAGTATCTGGGCAGAACATTGGGTACCATCCAGGCCCACAGTCTTCTCTGAAACAATGGCCCCAGAGAGTGTTGGTCACTGTTCTTTCCTTGCCCCTGTGTGGTCTCTGACCTAGTGTGGCCCTCCCTCCAGCAGCTGATGCCTAGGCCCATTCACCACACAGCCTCACCAAAGCCCATTCCCAGAGCTCTTTTCCTGGCGCCCTGGACTGTGCTCATCATCATGCAGCCCTGGCAAATGCTTGCCCTGGATGTGTGGGGTGCCAGTGTGCCCCTCGGCTGCCCTTCTTTGTCCCAGGAGTCTGTCTTCCACCACTGTCCCTCAAGCTTGGTCGTGGACACAGCTGCTGATCTTTCACCCATGGTTGTGGTCTTTTTCCTGTTAGGAGGTGATGAAACTGCCCAGAAACACACCAGAGGAGGGGGACAGGTGGGTGCCAGTGACCAGGGTGGCCCTGCTGGAAGAACCTTGAATGACTGTCCCCATGTTCCACGGGGCTCTGTGTGCTTGGCCCTGACGGGAGGCCTGGGGTCAGAGTGAAGCCCTGCCCCTTGCCCAGCCCATTGTCCTCTCTCTTTCAGACGTGCAGCTGCCCTGCAAGAGCGACTGAAGCAGGCAGTCGAAGTGCCCCTGGCGCTGGCAGAGAGAGTGTCCCTGCTGTGGCCAGTACTGCAGGAGCTGGCCTGCTTTGGGAACCTGGCCTGCCGGTCCGACCTGCAGGTCCTGGGACACTGGGACTTTGTGGTCCCCAGGGGTGGCCTCCGCCCCTCTTTCAGGAAGAGGATCCATCTGAAGATCTTGTTCAGCGTTGAACACTGCCTGGCAGCAGTGGACCCGCTGTCCTTCCTGCTCCCCTTTGTCCCCTCTGTGTCCCTAGAAAAGACCCCAGACAGCTGGTAGAGATGGATGCCACTCCTGTTGGTGTGGAGGATACAGCATGGGGCAGAGCTACAACTCTATGCCCTGTGGTCGCCCTAGGGCCACACAGTCTGCAGGGTCTTTACAAGAAAGAACCTGTGTCCAGGGTCTGGTCCTGGGGTCTGACGTTGCTGCTGGGTGCCCTGGCCCAGCCCCTCCATGGGCCCTGGGGTGTCGACCTAGGGCTGGGCCAGTGTGAGCTTCCTGGGAGGTGGGGGCTCTGGTGTCTGTGCACTGGGAGCCAGCTCGGCTTCCTGGCATCCCTGCAGGTGGCAGCCAAAGCCTTGGAGACAAGCGTGTTTGGTGCGTACTTCAACGTGCTCACCAACCTCCAAGATATGGCTGATGAGGCGTTCAGAGACCAGGTGAGTGGCCGGCTCTGTGCGGTGTGGCTGGGGGCTGCACAGTCTCGGGATAGGGTGATCCCATATCTCAATGTGTCCCTCAGACCCGCCAGCGCATCTCCAGCCTCCTGCAGGAAGCCAAGACCCAGGCTGCGCAGGTGCTGGACAACCTGGAGGCCCGGCAGGCATAACGGCTGGCGAGAGTGACAAACAGCGGGGACCTTCCTGTCCAACCTGTTAGGATGGGCCCGAGGTTGTCCTCTGGTGTCAGAGGAGGTAAACGGAGAACAGGGTGGGGCTTGGGGCAGGGCCTGTCTGGGTCCCCTGTGGGGACAGCTTGTCACCCATGGTTGCCTGTGGCCCCCAGTAAAGTCTGAACACCTGATGTGTATGAGGCACTGGGCTTGGGGCAGGGACAGGGTGGGAAGCTCTGAGGGTGCCCAGCTGTGGTGCGGCCGTGGGCACCAGGGTCAACGCAGGTGCCAGGGCCCCTGTGCTGGGATAGAAACCCCCTAAGAGTGCAGGACACAGGTGCAGAGGCTCTGCTGGCCCCTATTGGTCCTTGTGGCCTTCACAGCGCTGCGTGCTCCTGAGCTGTCCTGTGGTGGCCATGGTGATTAAAAGCTCACTGCTCACCACTCCCAGCTGGCTCCTCCATGCACACCCCACAAACATAACTACTTGGTGTTCGTTCTGCTTGAACATAGCAAAAGGCCAAGTGTCAAGGGACAGGCCTTACCGTCTGAAAATTTGAACTCTTGCTCTGAAAATGGATGTCATCACCTGAGGGAAGTAGCAAGAAAAAGAAAACACATCCTACAGGCATTGACACCCAGGGCCTTCCGTGTCAGACTGGGGGCAGGAGCTATGAGCAGCCCTGGTCCTGGATGGGTGCAGGTGCCCATGCACAAGGCCAGCTGGAAGGCCGGGATCCCCACCCCCTGCAGTCCCAAGGGTTGCCAGCTGTACCTCTGCCATGGTTCACGAAGGCCGAGAATTCCCCCTTGGGAATCCCCCCTTGGGTCCCAGGGGTACTTGAGGGGATGGACTGGCCTGTGGGCACCCACATACAAACCTCGGCTCTCCGGGCTGGGTGACTTACACTCAGCTCACACCTGTGCACTCCCAGCAGCTGGTGGCCGCTGCAGGACCTGGGCCCAGCCAGCTCAACCTCCCCACCCTCTGCCCTGCCCAGGCTGTCCTGGTTCTTGGCAGCATTGCCTCAGGGATGACTCTGAGCCAGGTGTGGGTCTCCAGGCACCACGGCCAATCCTGGGTGTGGGGCCAGTGAGCTCTTGAGGGGGACACTGCAGGCCTTTCCCAGACTTTGGCTCCTAGAGAGGAGCAGGGCCATGGGGTTGGGCCACCAGGGTGCCAGGCTGGAGCAGAATCTCTCTGGGGCTGGGCAGCGCCTCTGTCCTCATAGGCATGGGGGCCTGGTGGGTGCCACTGCTGTGGGACATGTTCCTGCAGCTGGGGGAGAGCAGGACTCCTGGGCCAGCCGGAAAGGGATGGCAGCTTCTGCAATCTGTGATCAGGACCACGCTGGGGGGCAGATGGTGGAGCCATGGGTCCCTGCCCCTCATTCCTGCTCAAGACTTGGTGACCCTGTGACCTGAATGGAGGACAAGGCTGAGCCACAGGGAGGATGGGGTCACAGATGAGCCTTCGGACAGGGAGAGATCCAACTGCTCTGCCTTGGCTGGTCATCAAGGCTCAGGGAGCTGAGGGGTGAGGTCCACGGAGCTTAGTGGTCTTGGACTCACTGTGCTGAGGGTTTGCATCTTGTGCTTGGTCCCAGGGATCCCTTGCTGCCTGGAGGAGCAGAGTGTGGGATGGGCTGGTGAGGTGGCACACTGAGGCCCTCGTCACCCTGTTCTCCTCAGGGACCTTGGGGAGGGGTGCAAGGTGTCCCTGCCATGCTAGCTCAGCGAGGGAACTCCCCAGGCTACTGTGTCCCTGGTGTGGCCTGAGTTCCACCTCAGTCCAAAACCCTCCTGAAGCGCCCAGGCGGGAGTGACCCAGCCCCATGTGGGGCAAGGGGCATAGGCAGTGGGCTCTCATGACGGCGTCCAGTGGCCAGCTCTGTTGGTCTGTCAGGTCTGAGATGCCACTGCCACTGCTTTGAAGGCTCCCTGGGTCTTGTGCTCCCCCTGGTCCTCTGCCTTCTTCCTCCAGGCCATGACAAGGCAGATATTTTGGGACTAAGGGATCCCACTTGTCCCTCTCCCACAGGCCAGCTTCACACTGCAGGCCCCATGGCCTCTGCCACCAGCCTGGACCTCGGCCCTGTGTGTTGTTCCCATGGGGCACATGGTGCCACCTGGGCAGGCAGGGAGGCCCCACAGTGTCTGTGCCTGCCTAGTTTCCCTGGGTTCTGGGGCCAGGGCCTGGTGGTGTTGATCACCAGGGGTCCCACAACGTGGCTCCATGCTGGGAAGGTGAGTCTCAGCCTCTGCACACACCCAGGGCAGCTGTCCTCACTGGGGAACATTCTGGGAACCCACCACGCTGCGGCTAGGACTACCCTGGAGTCTCAGCTCAGAGAGGCCTAGCATGGCCCCCCTGCTATCCCCACAGGGGTGCCATGGTCCTCACAGCCTCCCACTCCTCCCACAAGGCTGTCACTATCCTCATGGTGGCCCCACTCTTATGATGTCCTTGGGACTCCTGGACACAGTGGCTGTGGATCTTGGCTCAGCCCCTGCCCCAGCCTCTGACCTCCCTCAGGCTGTGTCTTTGGACAGCTATGGGCCTGTGACCACACGTTTGTCCACTGCTGCATATGTGGGCTGCAGGGCCGTGAGTCCGGAGCAAGAAGGTGGTGGCCACATGGGTGGAGGGACCTGCGGGAAGGGTGACGTCTCCTCCTCTTTCTGGGTCCCAGGGCCAGGTGTACATAGGGCGGAGGTTGCGGGGTGGGGGCTTGCACAGTAGCTGTGGCCACCTCTGCAGACCCACCAGCCCCTCGTCCTTTGGGGGCATTTTCTCCAGGTGTCCCAGCTCAGTGTCATCAGGCAGCTGTGGGGCTGGGGTGCTGGGCCTGCATGGGGCTTCCATGTGTCCTTGCCCTGGAAGTTTCTGGGCTGAAGGCCTCTGTGAGGACCAGAGGGAGGTGGTTTTGTGGTTCATCAGGCTGTTTTAGTAGGATGCATACTGGAAAATACCAGGGGGAGCAGGCCATGTTAATTTAGAGGGTTCAGACCCAGGTTTTAAGAAAGGCCAGCAGGGTGTCTCTGAAAAGGGAAGGACTAGTGTCTGAGGCTCAGGACCTGTGGGTAGCACCTCCCTCAGGCAGGCCTGGCCCTGTGCAGAAGGTGTGTCTGCAGGCAGTGGAGGGGAAGTGGGCACAGAGGCGGGCAACACCAAACCCCCTGGCCCCAGGGATCCTCTAGGAGTGGTCATGGGGGGTGCCTCCCAGGGGCTACAGGGGCTCAGAGGCAGCCCCAGGAAGACTCGGCATTCAAACCTTCATCCTGAGCTCTGATGGTAGAAGCCATGCCCAGCCCTGGCCTGGACCCCGCCTGCCCTAGGAATCTGAGTTGCCCTCAGAAGCTCCACAAAATTGGCACGCTTCCCTCAGCCCCTCCCTGGACCACGCTTGGGATGGCCTCCCTAACCCATCTCTGCCTGCTGCTGTCTCCGTCCCTGTAACCCAGAAGTGGGTGGGCCTTGGGAGGCTGCAGAACTGATGAAAGCTCATGGGAGCCCTCCCTCCGCATCGACTGGGGTGGTTAGATGGGGTCATCTTTATGAAAGGGTAATGGGTGAGATGGTCCCATAAGAAGGTGAGATAGGTGCTGTCTGTACTGTGGTGGGGGAAAGCCTGAGGCGGGGGTGCAAAGAAGCTGGGCTACTGAAGCACCTAACCTGTTCCTGTGGGAGCCTTTCTGTGGCCTGGCACAGGCTTCTTCCTAGGCCAGCACTGAGCAAGGTCCGGGGCGGATGACCCACAGCCACCACACCAGAGGTCTGAGGGACATGAGTGAGGAGACAGTGGCAAGGCCACAGTAGTGAGAGAACTGTGGTTTGGGCATATTCAGATAACTATGGGGAGGGGACGTTGGTGAGAGGACACTGGTGTGAGGACATTGTGTGGGACTGTTGGTAAGAAGATGATGATGAAGGGACATTTGTGAGGGGATAATGGTGAGGGAATGAGGATGAAGAGCTGAGGAACATGGTAAGGGCACATTGAAGAAAGATAGTGGTGAGGTGACACTGGTGTGAGAACACTGGCAGGTGACATTTGGAGGAGACAAGGTCGAAGGAACATTGGTGAGGGGACATCTCAGAGGGGACATTGGTTTGGGAACATTTGTGTGGTCTTTGAAGTGGAGACATTGTTGAGGGGATGTTGGTGTGGAGATGTTACTGAAAGGATGTTGGTAAGGGAAGGAAGGTTAGAAGTGGTTGGCAAGGAGACAGTTGTGAAGGGAGGTGGATAAAGGCATGCTGGCAGGGGATACTGGGGAGAGGCTGCTACTGAGGGCATGTTGGTGAGGAGATGTTGATGTGGGAACATCAAGGACCAAAGTTGGTGTTGGGAATTTGGTGAGGGACATTAATAAGGAAATGTTGATCAAGATGATTGGTGAGATGATGTGGTTGCTGGATGTTGATGAGGAGGTGTTGGTGCTGGGATGTCGGTGAGGGGACATTTGTGAGGGGAGTGTGGCGAGGGCATATTGGTGTGGAATTGATGATGACAAGATGGTGAGGGGATGTTGTTAGTGAGGTGATACTTGTGTGGGGTGTGTGTGAGGAGATGGTGGTGGGAGTACCTTGAGAGGGATCCCATGGTGAGTGGCTATTCGTGAGTGGATATCCGTGAGGGAATGTTGGTGAGGGGACTGTGAGGTGATGTAGGCATATCAGTGAGGTGCGGACAGTGATGAGGGGACACTGCTGAGGGAATGCTTCTGAAGGGACACTGGTGATAGGTCTTTCGTTTGGGGCCTTCATGAAGATATCAAGGGTATGAGAGTGAGAGGATACTGTTTAGGGGACATTGGTAAGGGGATATTGCTTAGGAGAATATCAGCAGGGGATACTGGTGTGGGGATGCTAAGAGGAATGTTGGTGAGGGAACGCTGGTGGGACATTTGTATTGGGTGTTGGAAGCTGTTGTTGACTGGATGTTGTTTAAGAGATGGTGAGGGGATGCTGGCCCAGGCACACTGTTGAGTAGATGTTGGTGAGGGACGCTGAGGAGGGGACGTTGGAGAGGATGAGGAGGCGGACTTGTAAGGACATTGAGAGAGGGATGTTGGGTGTGTGGTTACTGTGAAGGGATGTTGTTGAGGTAATGTCGAAGACAGACTTTTGAGGAAGGAGTGCTGAGGAGGGCATATTGGTGTGGTGACATTGGTGAGGTGACACTGAGGAGGTAGCACTGGTGAGGGAGCATTTGTGTGGAGACACTAAAATAGGGATGTTGATGAGCACATACAGGTGAAGACGGTGACAGCATTTTGGTGAGGGGATGTTTCTTTTGGGATGCTAGTGAAGGCATATTGTGGGGTTGTTGGTAAAGTGGAGTTGTAAGGGAACACTGGTGTGATTTTGTTGGTAGGATTTTAGTGTGTTGGTAAAGGCATATTCTTGAGGAAATGTTGGTGAGATGGTGTGTGTGTGTGTCAGTGACTGGGCTTACGTGTAGGAATGTTCTGGTGCATCAGTGAAGGGATTTTGTGAGTGATGTTGGTGAGAAGTTATTGGTGAAAAGTTGGGTGTGCACATCAGTGTGTGGATTTTTTGGTGGGAATGTTGTGGGTATGTTGGTGAGGGGATGCTGGGTGCATGTCAGTGAGTTTTGATGTTGGGATGATGCTGTGGGCGTGCTGGTAAGGATGTTTGTGAGAGAATGTAGGTGAGGGCATATTGCTGTGGGATCTTGGTAGCATTTGCTCATCTGGAATAGCTGGTGAAGGGATGTTGGTGAGCAAATGGTGAGTGGGACCTTTCTTTCTCGTCACTGGTTTCAGAAGTCCCCTCTCTTGGACTGTCTTTCTCACCCGCTCTGGATCTCAGGTGCATATGCAGGGGTTGGCATCACAGAAAGTGATGTCCTTTCCCTTCAGAGAGATCTAGGTCATGGTTGTGGGAGGTGAGCTCTGACGGGTAGAGGGCGCACTGTGTCCCTCTGCCTTCCCCTCCTCAGGAAGTTTCTGGTGACAGGATGGTGGTGTAGGCGAGACACTTGGGTGGTAGGGACTTATGGGCATGCGTAGGTCTCTCATTTTTTCTGAGGAGGGATGAAGGGGAAGAGGGCAACAGAACAGTGGGCATTCTTCTAGCTGCAAGCTGTGCAGTCCAATGGCAGAGAGGTAGAATAGTAGTAACACCCAAGAGGGGATGGACGAGGTGCTACAGAGCACTGTGGGAAGAAGGGCTGCCCAAGTTCATGTCTTGCATGTCAGAATGTGAGCTTATTTGGAAATAGGCATGCAGAGGACACACTGGGGCATGGCGAGCCCTAGCCCAGGGTGATTGGTATCCTTGTGAACAGGGAGGAAGACAGTGATGGCTGAGTCAGAGCAGGTGTGGGCTGTGGGGCAACTGCCCAAGAAGGAACGTTTCTGTAGGACTACAGTCTAGATTAATTTCTGAGGAAACTGGGTGCAGAGACTGGACGAGGGTCCACCAAACTCACAAACGCTAAGCTGGAAAAGGCAGACAAAGCCAGCTTTCTCCAGAAGGGGGCTGTTGCTCACCGCTGGTGGAAAGGAGCACTGCAGGCTGGGATTGGCCCTGCTGCTCACATGAGCTCAGAGAAAAGTTAAGTTTGAGGGCAGTTATCAGAGGGTGGACGCAGCACTGTTGGGATGAATACAGGACAGCAAGAACAGGATCCGTGTGGCTTAGGAGAGAAAGCACAGCCCACCGCCGAAGTTTCACCACAGCAAAACTCATTTTTGAGGTGGAATTAGGGGATGGTGACTGGGTAACTGCATTTCAGGTGCTGTAAAAACAGCAACAATGGCAAAACTTGACCTTGAAACTTAGGGAGTTAAGCTTGTGGCTCTCAGAAGGGACGAGTCAATTGGAAAATTCAAGGCTTCAGTGTTAAGACTCCCGAGCCTCGCTTCTGAGAGACATCATCCCTCAGAAAACCGAAACCCTAAAATACGTGACCACCACCGCGTAAAACACTGGCTATGGAGAACTGCTTCTCCTTTTACCTCATGTGGTAAACTAAATGGCTCAATAAAAATTTATCCACTGTTGTGGAAGAAGAAACAACCCCCAAACAGGGGAATGTGGATAGGCAGAGCACCCCGTGAAGTCAGCAATGGTGCTGTTGCAAGCCAAGAGCTCCCAGGGCCTGGAGCTGGCAGCACAGGCTCCCGGAAGTTCTCCCGGGGAAGTGCTGCCCGCCACCGCCCCAGGCGGGACTTGTGGCTCGGAACTGGGAGACGAGAGTGCCGGAGGCCAAGCAGTCTTACATCTGTGCGGCCTAAGCTGACGCAGAGCAGAGCGTCTCGGAGCCTCCTGGAGTTTGCAGAAGCTGACCGCCCAGAGCAGTGTTCCCAGCCAGGGCCCCCAGGGGCTGTGCCGAGCTCACAGCCTGGGAAGTGTGGGGACCAGTGCCTCGCTGTGGTCCCTGCCCCTCTCGGGGAGGCTGGGTTAGGGCTGGGAGATGGAGGGCAGTGATCAATCCAGGTGGGTGTGTAGCCAGGCTGCATGTGCAACTGGCACAAACACAGGTGCCGCGGCACCTGCGGGTTCAAAGCCTTTATTGGGCTGTGGAGTACAGGGCACGGGGTGCTGAGGTGGCCCTCAGGGGTCAGGTGAGGGCAGGGCCCAGGCCGGGTATGGGGGCGGTAGAAGCCTTTTAGAGGAGTTGTAGGTGGGTGAGGGAAGCAGGCGCTAAGTGAGAGCAGAGCCAGGGAGGGGGCTCTGGGGGCCTCTGGGATATGGGGCCTTGAGGGCAGGTGTGGGCAATGGGGAGGCAGGAGGGGACCCCAGGGAGCTGGAGGGGCTGTGCCTTGGGCTCAGGGTCCTCTGTCTTGGCCTCAATGGGAGGAGGGCTCTCGCTGGCGGAGAGGCCCAGTGCACAGCCCGGCTAGTCTGGTGGACTGAGGTCTGGTTAGCACCT
This sequence comes from Chinchilla lanigera, assembly GCF_000276665.1. Lineage (NCBI taxonomy): Eukaryota > Metazoa > Chordata > Mammalia > Rodentia > Chinchillidae > Chinchilla > Chinchilla lanigera. Next base: position 42,600,532 of record NW_004955407.1, on the reverse strand, counting down.
TGGATGGGGTGGTGACAGGCACAGTGGGCAGGCGTTGCTAACAGATCCAGCGGATGAACCTGTCAAAGAAGCTGGGCTGCGCTAGGCTGTCGAAGTCCTTCTCGCGGAAGATGGCAGCCCTGTCACCCAGGCTGATCTTGGTGAGCACGTCCATGTCCACATCACCGCCCACAGCCACCACGGTGGGTACCACGTTCTGCTTGCGCATGGAGTGCACCGCCTCCTCCAGGCTCTCATTGCCGGTGACGCCATCGGTGAGGAACACGAAGGACAGCTCGGCGTGGCGCCGTGCCCCAGCTTGTGAACCACGCACCACCTGGTTGATGGCGTGTACCACACCTGCACCCACATGCGAGAAGGAGTTGAGGTAGCGGGCATCCTCCAGTGCCTCCTGGATGACGGTCAGGTTGGCGGTCAGCGGGAAGACCAGCTGCTGCTCCTGCAAACCCCCGAACTGCAACAGTGCCACCCGGGCATTGAGCGGGTCGTCGTCCCTGCGCGCCAGAGTCAGGCGCTGGGCCACCTCCTCCACGAAGCGCCGCGCCTTGTGGAAGTTCTGCTCACCCAGCCGCTCGGAGCCATCCAGCAAGAAGACGACGTCCACGGGCCGCTGTGTGCACTGCGCCACGTACAGCTCTGCGGGGGGAGATGTGAGGTGGGCACAGGTGGGTGTTTGGTGGATGCCATGGGTCTGGGGCCCTTGGCTAGGTCTCAGTGGGAATGTGTCCTCATCCACCAGGCCTGCCACAGCCTCCCTGAGAGTCCTCCCACCAGAACTGATCCCAGACTCAAACCGGGACCTGGGCAGAGGAGTCACCTTCAGGCCCTCCCCGTCCACAGCTGTCTGCACAAGAGCCACCTTTGGGTGGGTGAGAGAGAGGACCTCTCAAAGGCCCCTGGCTTGTTCTTCTCTCTCCAGGCCTCCGTTTGCTCTGCCCTGAGGCCCTGCAGCTGGCTGGGCCATGTTTCTCTCACAATGACAGCTGCATCCCTTCCCACTTGGCAAGGGTTTCCTGTGTGCAAGCACAGTATGGCCAGAGCCCAGGCAGCTGGTGTGGGCTCCGCTGAGATGCACTGTGACAAGAGGACCCTTTCCCGTGTGGACAGTCACCACCCCTGATCAGGAAGGACAGTGTGTGGCTGCAGCCAGGGCTGAGGCCAAGCCCTTACCTAAATGTCTTTTCAGAGACCATGGACTGGGGCCCAACTGTCTGCACACCAGGGACACAGCTGGGTCCCTCAGGGTGGAAAAGGGAGGGTGCTATCACAACCCAGGTCTTTCAGCTCCTGGGGATCCCATTAGGGACAGTGCCCTAACCCTAGCAGTACCACCAGGATGCTGTGTGCCCCTAGCTTCAGAGTCCTCGGGGTATAGCCTGCCAGAAGCCCACTTGAGCACAGCAATGCATTCCCTTTGTACGTTTCAGCTTTTATACAACATTCAGCATTTGTTCACTGTGCCTGAGGACAGCCCCGCCCCAGCGGGAGAGCATCTGCTGCAGACGGGCACTTCCGCGAGCTTATTCACGACGTAGCTTGAGTTAGTGTAAACTGCTGCTGGAACTTGCTTAGCACATCTAGTAAGTTCTCAGGGACCGCAGCACTCCCTGAGCCCCTTGAACTAAGACCCAATCCACAGTGGTTCTCACAGGCACGGAGATGGACATACAGTGGGGCAGCACCTTCAGGGAAGTGACGGAGACGCATGACAGACAGGGAACTGGGGTTCTCAGGCTCTGCCTCCCGCTTCTGTGGGCTCCCTTCTCCTGCCTGTGGCCCCACATGAGTGGTGGAAGGACAGAAGCCCAGCCAGGTAGGGGGTGCTCCTCTGGCTCAGGTGTCCCACGTCTGAGCTCGCCTCAGGGGTGGTGACCTTGCTGTGGTCACCCCACCTGTCCCCACACTAGGAGAGAAACCCGCCCCATGCTTATCTCATGCAGCCAAGGGCAGTGAAGGTCCTGCCAGGTGAGTGTTCCCTGACGACGCCCCACTGATTCAGGAGCCAGGCTGGGGGTGCAGATGCCCAGATGGGGGCAGCTCTGGGTGTTTGACTAATAGAGGTGACACCAGTTCAAATGGGGTTATGGTGCCAGGAGGTCATAAGGACTCCCTGTCACCCAGCCCTAGGCACCTTCACACAGAACCCTGTGCCTTGAGCACACACGTCACCACCCCCAGTATCGATCCCCAGCCCCAGGACCCGGCTCTTTCAGCCTCTGGGCTCAACAAGAACCGGGCCAGGGGGATTTCATGCCCTCCACTGCGGTCCCCCATGTCCAGCTCGGCAGGAGAGGGGCCATGTGGCCAGATGACATGGTGACCCCTACGGATGCCCACATCCAACTGAAGGAGCTGTGCAGGTCCCTTTTGGTGATGAGGGCTGCGTGGGGAGCTAAGTTGAGACTTTGCTTGTGTGGTGCTAGGCAAGCACTTCGCCACCTTAGCCCTAAGCGAAGGATCTGGGGAGGTGACATCCTGGAGTTGGTGGGCTTCAAATCCAGTGACTGGTGTCCTTATATGGATGAGGGTCCCAGAGAGACAGAGGAGGCCATGGAGAGGCGCAGGGAGGCAGGAAGGCTGAGGTGGGAGGAGCCTCCCCTGGAGCTCTGGGATGCATGGCCCTCAAGGCTTTAGATGGGGACTAGGGGCGTCCAGACTGTGGGAAGGCAAATTCCTGCATCTTAGAGCCCAGTTATGCGGTAGCCCTGGAAAGCTACAAGCTACAAGCTCTGCACAGCAGCCCACAGCCTCAGCACAGCGTCAGCGCGGTCTCCGGGTCCCCCGTGATGTCCCTGTGCACCAGCTTAAAGGTGTCGATGAATAGCTGCATCCAGTCCTCTCGCTCGACCCCCGTGGCGAACTTGGCCCGCTCGGCAGTGTAGACCATCACGGCCACCAGCTGGGAGTATGCGGCTGGGTCCTGCGTGAACTCCGTGGCATTTAGCAACTGCTGGATCAGGGGGATGGTCCTGGGGAAGGTGGGGTCTGGTCCCTCTTCCGTGCGGAGGAAGGTGACCGGGGGCTCGCCGCCAGGCCGCCATCCATCTGCAAGGGGCGTCCAGAGAAGACGTTAGGGCCTCGGGCGCGTTGGCCTCTCCAGGAGGCAGAGCGAGGACCTCGGGGAGGGCTCTGGGCAGGCACGGTGAGGAGCTCCAGCGGGCGTGGCAGGTGTGTGGCCGGGCAGGAGGTGGTGGTGGGGAGCTGGCAGCAAGTGACAGTTCGAGGGAGGAGACCTCGAAATGGTGGCACCTGTGGCCACTGGAGACCTTGCGGGCAGTTCTGGGCAGACTGACCAGATGTGCCACCCCTGCCTCCATAGCACAAGGCTGCGTCCTCGGAACACCGCCCGGGGAGAAGCAGCGGCTGAGAGCGAGTCCCTGCACTGAACCCACCACAGGGTCTCTGGCCCTCCGCTCCCTCTCTGCCGCCCTGACTCGGCGGGCTCTGGTTGGAAGCAGTCATCAGCAAACCCTGAAGCGGCTGGAGCAGCCCAGCCCCACAGGCCCTGGCCCCCAGTGCGCTTGGGGCTCCCTGCGTCTGACCCCTCCTGAGTGCAGGTCCATAGCAGCCTTTCCCTGTCCTGTTTCTCTGGCACCCTCAGGAGCCCCAACGTGGCTGAGTCCTCCCTGGCCCGGCTTCTGGGTGGACGGAGCGGTGTGGCCCAGGCTGCTCACCCAGGACAGCATTTGCAACCCAAGGTTGCCCGGTCTAATTCACCTTGGAGCCACACGCGGCCGTAAAGGAAGGGGCACTTGGCAAGTGCAGTGGGGGGTGTGGAGGCTGGGGCAGGAGGGGTGGCTGTGGGGCTAGAGTGGCTGAGGTCCCCGTTTCCTCCCTGCCCCCTTCACCACCACCCTCCCAGTGCTGGGGTGCACCCCATGGAACCTGCCCGGTCCAGGTCCTGGGCCACTGCAGCCTGAGGCCAGCGTGGTCGTGGTCCAACGTCGACAGAAAAGGAGACAGAGGGCGAAGCACACTCACAACTGCACTCGGAGCACGTGCAGTCACTTGGCACCTAGCAGGCACTGCTGTGACAGTGTGCCAGCCCCGCCATGCTGGCAGAGAGCGCCTGCTGGGTCCGAGCCCTTCCCCCTTGAGAGACAAGGCTCCCCGACTGGTCAGGAGCAAAGCGGGGACACTGGGTTGTGGGCGAGCTGGCTTCGGCTCTTGGGACTGAGATGAGCGTGGCATTTGCTCCCCGTGTGCAGGGCCAGGCTGGGATCAGACCTGTGTCACGGCCAGGCACCCCCTGTGGAAGCTCACTCCCCTGGGATCCCACCAAGGCTCTCAGTGCAGCCCCAGACCCCACCTCTGGCAGAGACCAGGTCCATGTGGCTGTCGCCGAGATTTACGTGGGCAGCTGCCCAGGCACAGCCCAGGGTGACAGGACTGGCCTGTCACGCTACCTCACCCACCTGCACATAGAGCCTGAAGAGCACCACCTGTGCCCAGGGATACCACCATCGACACAGCAACCCCTGGGGAGCCCAGGGTCCCCAGTACCCCCAGTACTCCTGGGAAGGCCAGCTTCTTGGGCCCTAGTGTTTAGCTGCTTGCAGCTGGGAGGCGCAATAGAGCACAGATGCGGCCGTTCCCAGCCCCGGCCTGGGCGCTCCTCCGGCCTGGCACTTTGGGCCAAGATATGAAGGCTGCTGGCAGGGTTAAAGTAAGAGGTTGGGAGCTGCGTGGCTTTTGGCATGGTTGCCTCAGAAGTCTTACATAAACCATTTCATCCTGCAAGCCCAGAAGATACGGCTGCCTAACACATGGGAAGACTTTGAGGCCATGAGCAGGGCTCCCTCCCTGCAGAACGCCCACCTCCCAACCCAGCAGCAGCCAAGGACCACCCCTGCCCAGGCCAGCAGTGCCACCTGTGGTGCCAGGTTGGGCCTGGCACCAGGCTCTGCCTGTGCTGGGCTCTGGGGCTGCAAATTCCAAGGGAGGGGCGTCTCTACAGCATGCGGCCTTGGGTCACACAAGCCCTTCAGCCCTGGCCCTGGAGGCTAGCAGGGAGGATGCCAGGGCTGCTCTCCAGCCTGGGGTGGGGTCTTGGGGAGGCCACATTACCTGTTTGGCAGGGAAGCTCTGGGCACACGATCTGAGGGTCTGGAAGAGAGCAGAGCGGCCAGGGTCTCCATCAGTGCCCACCAGGTCCTCGGTGGCCACCCAGTGGCCTGCACTGTGGTCAGCATTGGGTCCTGATGCCCACTTGGGCAAAGACCCCTCTTACCTGGGCAGAGGTCCTGCCCTCAGCTGGGCACAGGGCACTCTTTCACCTGGGCAGGGGACCTCCCCATCTGGGCAGATGACCTTCCCACACTTGGGCATGGCCCCCATTCGGGCACTGAGCCCCCTAGCCGGGGCAGAGGACCCCCTCTCTTTGGCACGGGACGCTGCTCACCTGGGCACAGCACGTCTTCCATGTCGTCGATGAACTTCTCGGCCACCAGGTCGGAGAAGAGCGTCATGTTGCGCACCTGCTGTGGCTTGTCACAGGCGATGGAGTAGAGGTTCTCACTCTCGTGCCTCTCGTGGAACATGTCACCGATGCCAATGGCCGTCACTGTGACGTCGCGGTCACACAGTGCCCGCAGGTTGAGGTCGTCGTCACGGGGGTCGTGGCGCCCATCCGTGATAACCACAGCAAACACTTTCGTCTTCTGGCGCCGGCTCTCTTTGATGAGCTGGTTGTAGGCGAATTTGAGGGCAGAAGGTGTCCAGGTGCCGCCCGCGATCCACTCCAGGTTCTTGACGGCCTCCTTGAAGCTGGACAGGGAGTCGATGCGCTCGTCGTCCAGCTGGATGGCCTCGAAGGTGCCCTCGTGGCTGTACTGCACCACACCCACGCGCGTCCCTGCAAGGGCCGCTCACGTGAGGCATGCCAAGGCCGGTGCAGACCTCGTGGTGCAGTGTGCCAAGATGCTGCCAGGGACACCCCCCCCACTGACCCGTCTCCGACTTGGGGTCCTTGGCAATGGCCCCCAGCCTGTTGACCACGTTGATGACGAAGTTCTTCTCCAGGGTGAAGTTGGTGTAGCCGATGCTCTCGGAGCTGTCGATGACGAAGACCACATCCAGGGCACCACAGCGCTTCTCGCAGTCTGGGGGGCGGCAGGGTCAGTGGGTGGGAGACAGGGGCCAGAAGAGGGGCTGGGCGAGGCGGGGACTCGGGTGAGGACTCACCACAGCACCCGCAGGTCTCCCGCACGTAGGTCATGACGTCGCATTCCTGCAACATGCGCATGGGCAGTCCTGGGGAGTGTCCCCAGGAGAGTCCCCGGCCCTGGGCATGGTGACGTCTCCGCCCATGTGAAATGGAGGCCACAGAGGGAAGTGGCTGGGTATGACCCCTGACCTCACCCTTGACCTCACCCTGCGTACCACCCCTGGCTGCTGCCCTTATTCCTGGTGTTTAGGAGCAAGAAGGACATTTCCAGACAAGGATGCTGCCAGGCAAGGTGGTGCATGCCTGCAATCCCAGCACTTGGAAGGCTGAGGCAGGAGGATCACTGTGAGTTCTGGGCCAGCCTGGCTACAGAGTGAGTTCACGGCCACCCTGGACTACATAGGGAGACCCTGTCTCATAAAGGTGAAAAACAAAACAAAACAAACGAACAAACACAAAAACCCAAAACAAAACAGAACAGATGAGCACACTGAGTCACCCTGTGACACCTACCGTGAGGCCGGGGTCTCCGGGGGGGCCAGGCTCACCCTACAGGAAGGAGAGCAATGAGGCAGGAGAACGGCTGGGGCCACTGCTCAGAGCGCACTGGCCCAGGGCCAGCCCAGGTTGGACACAAGGGATGGGGACCGGCCTACCTCGGGCCCTGGGTCTCCTCTTGGCCCCCGAGGGCCCGGTTCTCCCGCAGGACCAGGGTCGGCCTGTGGAAGAGAGGGCAGGTGGGCTCAGCAATGCCCTGGCGGGTCCTTGCTCCCCAAAAGTGGCCCCATCTTTCTTCTGGGCAAGGTGGGCATTACTCTCCGCTAAAGAACACCCAGGCTCTGCCCCTGGGGCAGGCAAGGGCCCCGCAGAGTGCAGAGGAGCTCGGGTGATGACCCAGACTGGACCCTGGCCATGGTGGGCCATGGCTGCTCTCACCCCAACCATCCACTTGCCACTGTCCCTCATGCTCCAGGCCACCACCCACTCTCACCTGTCCCTCCACCCGTCCATCTGCCCACCCATGTGCCCACCACCATCCAGCGCCCGTGTCTCTGCCTGTTCATCTGCCTATGCACTCACTGCTGGCTCTCCTGTCTGTCTGTCTACCCCGTGTCCACCCTGCCTGTGCTCCACCCAGCCCTCGTGCGGCCGCCCATCCACTGTGCTGCCTGCTGGGCTCCTGGCCCGGCCTGGGCTGTGCAGGCGAGGGGACATGAGGTGATGATGCGGGCAGGGTGGATGGGGCTGGGAGGAGCCTGAGCCGCTTTCTGTTCCGGTTGGCACTCGGCACAGGTGGGTGCAGTCAGCTGCAGGCCCCTGCTGTGCTCAGGTCTGGGTCCCCGCTGCAGGGTGAACATGGCACTCACAGGCTCCCCCTTGTCGCCTTTCCTCCCAGGTGCTCCTTTCATGCCGAAGTCTCCTCGGCTGCCCTGTGGCAGGGATACACACGTTAGCCTGGGTGGGGCGCCCGTCTCCAGGCTCTGCCTGTCCCAGGAGACCACCCAGCCTGTCCGGGACATGACCATGCCTTGTCAGGAGGGACCTGGCTGTGGCTGGTGCCACCATGCATGGCCAGCTGGCTGCGGACCTGGCTGGGGTAGGGATGTACCCGTGGAGGCCACTGTGCGTGCGGCATGCAGAACCCCACCCCCGGAGCGGGGAGAGGCAGGGCGTACCTCAGGGCCGGGTGGGCCAGGCTCTCCTTTCTCTCCCTGTTAGGAAACACACGCAGGTCAGACTTGCTTGCTTCAGACTGGGGGGGACCCCAGGGAGCAGGGGTAGCCATCAGCATCCACACTCGGCTCACCCTTGCCTCAGCAGGGGCCCCGCGGTACTGTCCGTGCCCCGCACACTGTCCCCGAGGCTGGAACCTGTCCGTGGCCGCTGACCTGCCACAGCCCCCTGAACCCAACAGAGGAGGCCTCGAGGGCCACTGAGGGCAAGGTCCAGCCCCATCCCAGCCCCTGACCCAGACCCAGACTCACGGGTGTCCCTCGGGGTCCGGGGTAGCTGAAGCCAGGCCTGCCGGGGTCTCCCTGCAGGAAGAGGCGCGGTCACCTGGAGTGCACCGTGGGAGGGGTGGGGACCTTGGCCAGCGCTGGGACGGGATGGGCGTGCGGGACTGGCACCACTGGGCTGTGAGTGGAGCCTGCCAGGTCAGGCACTGCAGCTCACATGGGGGGTGCTTAGGCCACCCCAAACTCCCCTGCCCCATCCCCAGCCCAGGGCTGGAGCTGAGAGGCAAGCAACGGTACCCGAAGACCCTGCTGCACCCTGCGGCACCCTGTCACTGTCCAGTGCCCTGCACCCCGGCCCTGCCCGGGGAGGCTGTACCTTGGGGCCTGGCTGTCCTGAGTCTCCACGGGGCCCCGCGTCACCAGGGTCTCCCCGAGATCCCTGAGGCAGGAAAAAAACGGGGTCAGCACAGTTGCTGTGACAGGAATAGATGGGCACCCAGGGGTCTCCAGCCCACCCCAGGCCAGCTCTGACCCACAGGCCACATGGTCCCAGCTCCCTGTGCTGCCCTCGGAATGGGGCCAGCTGAGAGGGACCTGTGGGGGGCAGGTTCTGGCCCATGGCCATGGGACGGCTGCCAGCAGCCAGCAGTGCTGGCCACAGACAGAGCCCAGGATCCCGTGGAGTGGGGTGGAGTGCAGATGGGGTGCCTGACACTGACCTGCGTCCCAGGTTCCCCAAGTATCCCCTGGGGGCCTCTGGGTCCAGGCAGCCCCCGGTCTCCCTGCAAAAGAAGGGGTCAGGCTGGGTCCTCTGTGGTATCAGAGATCTAGAGGCTGGGTCTGGGGCACAGCCCAGGCTCTGCTGCTTGGGGGGTTCTGGGCCTGGCACCGCCTGAGCCCTGACCACAGGGCCTGGCGGGGCCTGCAGGCAGGGTGGGGCACAGGCCTGGCCTCCTGCCCACCTGCCCACCTGCCCACCCTACCCTCTAGTACCTTGGCTCCTTTGCTGCCAACCTCTCCAGCCAGGCCTCGGGGCCCCTCAGAGCCAGGGTCCCCCTGTGGGAAGAGAGCCGGGTCAGGTCACAGCTGGGGACAGTGTGGGGTGTGTGAGGTAGGGTCTGACTGGTTGTCCAGGTAGATGCTGGAACGGGGTGCCCCCATCTCACTGCCCTGGCTCCACTGAGCATCTTGGCGGGACAGGGCCCACCGTCTCTAGGGACCCGCGGAGCGGCCCACGCCAAGAGCCCATCAGTATCATTTGCCAGAGTTTGCGTGTGGGGCAGGGACCTCGGGGTGGGGCAGGGTGCATGGCCTGTGTGGGACCGTGGGGGTGTCCTCCAGGATCCTCCAGGAGTTGGGAGTGAGAGTCCTGCCTATCTGCACCCCACTTTTCCTGACTCTGCTGGGAGTAGCCCCCACCCCCACTGCGGGGCGGCCTCGCTGCGTTTGGCTCTCCTGACAGGTGTGGATGGGCTGAGGCCTGTGCGTCCAGGGTGGGGCCACAGTGCAGACACAGACGAGGCCCGGGCCAAGCTGCCTCCCGAGGGACTCACCTTCTCCCCCTTGGGGCCGTCGCTGCCCGGGCTGCCCTTGGTTCCAGGGTCTCCTCTGCGCCCCTGCAGGGACAGACGTGTTGGTGGCCGCTTTGACTCTGCATGCCTGGGGCCCCCGTCTGTGGGCTCTGGCCCTCAAGGATTTAGGGGGCGTGGGGTCTTGCTCAGGCTGCAGTTCTGGGGAGCTGGTGTTTGACTGGGGCGCTGCTGGGTGGGGACGGACACCTTTTTGGGCTGTGTCTCCTCACAGGTCAGCCTGGGAGTCGGATGTCTCCCCAGTTCAGACCTGGGGGGCCCTGCAGGGTGTGGCTGGCCCTGGTGCCCTTTGCAGTAGGGTGGCTGAGGCGGAAGGGGACTCTGCCTGCTCCGGACTCTGGGCCTGGGGCTGTGGGGAGCAGGGACTCACAGGCTCGCCTTTGGGTCCGCGGGGCCCAGGCCCGCCCTTGGCTCCTTTCACACCTGGACTTCCAGGGGCTCCATTGTTGCCTTGGTAACCCTGTATGGGGTAGGGAACAGCACAGCTACTGTGAGCAGGTGGGCAGCAAGGACTCTCAGGCCCTGGGGTGCGTGACAGCTGGCAGCAGAGGACAGAGGGGCTGCATGAGCTCGGCACACAGCTGGGCTTTCCGTCCTCACACCCAGGAGGCACAGCAGTTGGTGGCTGGGTGGCCATTTCCAAGGGGCTCACCTTGCTTCCTTTTTCCCCAGAGTCTCCTGGGGGGCCCCTGCGTCCTGGGCGTCCAGCGTCCCCCTGTGAGAGTTTGGAGAGATCAGCTCAACCCTCTGCAGGGAGGGGCAGGACCTGGCAAGTCTTGGGGGTCTTGTGCCTGCCCCACCATCCTCGGAGCACCCAGGACGTCAGGCACTGGCAGGGCCTGCACAGGTTGCTCTGAACCCTCCAGGAGCACAGGGGACAGGGACACGCAGGGCGTAGGCTTGGGTCTGGGTCTCAGGCAACCAGGCCAGAGCTGCCAGCCTCGGGACAGCGCACTCCCCGCAGGGGATCCTGGCGGCACCGTCGTGTGTGTCAGGCGCTGTTTGTGGGCTTCCCTCTCCGTCACCTACCTTGGCACCTTGGTCTCCTTGCTCGCCTGGGCTCCCGGCGTCCCCTGGGTACCCGTCAGGGCCCTGAGGGGAGGGGAGGTGTGCTGTTGGCCAGGGCCGCAGACGGCTGTGCAGGGTCAGCAAAGCCTGTCCTCTGAGCCTCAGGCTGTCTCCCACCTCGCTATGGGCCCTGACTCCTTGAGACCCCCACCCACGAGGATGGCACTGATGAGCAGGCCCACAGCACTCAACCCACAGAAACGCCAGCCAGGTGGAAGTGCCTGAGGGCTATGGCCAGGGATGAGCAGGGCGGGGCTGGCCGGAAGGGAGGAGCCAGGTGCCCCAGAACCCTCAGTCAGTCTCCAGGAACCCGGAATCCTCACCCGGTCTCCGGGATCTCCCTTGCAGCCTGGGGGTCCGATGCGGCCCAGCTTGCCCTGAAGGAGGAAGGGGCAGAGGAGAGGTCAGCGGTTCTGGGTCCAAGGAGGGAGAGCAGGCACGGCTGGCCATGATACAGGGCTGAGGGAGACATCCTAAGAGCTGTCCCGTTTGACCTCCATGGAGGTGCTTCCTGGGAACGCGGCCGGGGCACAGTGCGCCCGTGCAAGAGTGTGCATGAGTGTGCGTATGAGTGTTTGTGTACCTGTGCGTGTGTGTGCGCGTGTGTGGCCAGGGAAGCACCAGGCTGAGATTCACCCTACCTTCTGTCCATCGGTCCCATTCTTGCCTGCCAGTCCGGGGGCTCCCTGGAAAGGACATTAGAGGGGTCGTGAGCGCTGATCCTGGTCTCCTTAGCAGCAGGGAGGTGGGCGTCACTTGCTTACCTTCCTTCCGTCGGCTCCAAATTCTCCCTGCGTAGGGGGAAAGCAGGCATGAGCTGAGCTCCCGGCATTGGACACCACTGGCTCTGGGCCAAGGTGTGAGCCCTTGGGTCAGCAGGAAGCTGGGGGAACTGCGTTTGACCACCCCAGACCCCACCTGCCCGGGACCTAGGACAGCCCAGTGGGCTAAAGCAGGATCTGCTTCTGATTCTGCCATCTACACTTACCTTCTCTCCTTTGAAGCCAGGCACACCCTAGGGCAGAAGGAAGGGCAGGGGTCACAGAGGCACCCTGGGGTCCGGGGGTAGGGCTGGGAGGACAGGGAAGACCGGGATGACAGGATGAGAACATGAGGTGGGCGGGGTCCCATGTCTGTCGCCTGGAAACTGCATGCAGGCTCCGAACACAGGCTGGACGAGGGGTTGGATGGACACACAGTTTTGGGGTAATCTTTGGGATGGGGGAGCCTACCACAAATAGCACCAGGTCCCCTGAATCAGGACCCCTGCCACCCAGTGGGGTTCACCTTGGGTCCTGGGAATCCGATGGGGCCTTCGATGCCGGGGTCTCCCTGTGAAAGAACATAGGCTTGGATGGAGCCCCAGCTCTGGGGTGTGGGAGGGTGGTTGGGGGTATGGGGTGGGAATGCTTACCTGTCGCCCCTTCTGTCCGGGCTCTCCTGGCTCGCCCATGTTGCCCTTAGCACCCTAAAAGCAGACGGCAGGGAAAAGGATAAACTGAGGGATGGTGGAAGGACGGGCAATGGAGACCCACTGGCTCCCCTGAGTGGTAGGTCGAGGGCCACTGGCCTCCAGATCGTGGAGTCAGTCAACCACCCCTGAAGTCCCAGCCTCTGGACTCTTCTCTGAGCCCAGCAAATTCTCTGGGAAACCACCTGTAAAAGGCACCCTTCTGTATCCATGGCTACAACTGCAGGGCTCTGACTGTCCCCAGCACCATGGCATTCATGGTGACATTACTACCTCTGAATGGGGTAGGGACCCCAGTAACTGCACACAGGTCAGGGCTTCAGGAAGCCATATGAAAGCTGCATGCCCTGGAAAGGAGTTTACTGATGACTGCACCCACTTATTAACGTGCTTCTTGTCCAGGTGCTGAGAGGCAGAGGAGCAGGGAAGACTTGAGGCGCGAAGGGGGAGCTGAGCACGGCGGCTCCGAGTGCCCCAATAGTGCCCTCCTGCAGGCCCTGGCCGCCACCATGCTGTGGGCTGCCAGGCTGCCCAGTGGTGATTTCACTCCTGGCTGTGGCAGGATGGGCTTTGCTGCCAGGATCAGAGAAACCGGGAGGATGGTGGCAGGTCTGGCCGGTGGCCTGGTGATGTCTCTTCAGACCCCTGCTAGTCTAGACGCCGTCACCATGTTTGGAAAGAAAGCAGCAACTTCCTTGAGAGTTACTTTCAATGCTTGGTCCTGTGTCGCTGCAGAATTCTCCTGCCTCTGCCTTGCAGTTTCTAACAGACAGGAATGGTCGGGGTTTCAAACTCTCTGGGAGTGGAGTCTGGAAGGGTCCTGTTCCATACACCTCTGATGTTAGGAACGCAGGGGACCATTCAAAGCAGGTTCCGCAACTCCGCAGCCGTGTCCCCAGTAACATGTCTTGTGTTACACCTACCTGAGTGTGCTTGCTTGCTTGACAAGTGTTTTAATGGTAAGGCTTAAATTTTAAAATAAAGTCTTACTTTTCTCAAAATGTTTAAATGGGTGTGGGCAGATCTGAGCCTCGGTTTCTCAGGGTGGCACGTGTGAGAGAGGCTCAGCTGGCCTCAGACATGAGGTGCAGGGTGGCTGGGGTCTCACCTTCTGTCCACGGTAGCCCTTGGGCCCAGGTGGTCCCGGGATCTCCAGGCAGCTCACCTTGTAGCACTGAAATGAGAAGGGACAGTGGAGGGACAGCAGCTCAGGCTGGTGGGAAGGCTCCCCGGCAGGATACAGGTTCGGGACACGTGTGGCTGGGACTCTCAGAGGGGCCCCAAAGTGCCCGTCAAGCCGGGGCACCAGAATGAAGGGGCAGATACGTGGGCCCCTAGCAGGTGGGGCCTTCCTGTCTCACAGATTGTAGTGAGGAGGACACAGCAACTGGTGCTGACCAGGTGCTGTTCTGGACAGGGCTGAAACCTGAGCCATGAGCACCGGGTCCACACTGGGTGGGGCCCTCAGGCTCCTGCTCTCCTTCCCTGGGAGCCAGAGCTGGCACATGGCACACAGAGTGTCACAGACGTCTGAGGGTGTGTACTGCCGCTGCCTGACCCAGCCTGGGCTGGACTTAGCCTCCCACCAGAGCCAGGATCCTCAACTCCTGCACTCAAGGGTGACCTGGCTCTGATCCAAGCAGCCTGGGTTGGGTGGGAGCCTGTGTCCAAGCCCTGAGATTTGGGCCCAACACAGAGCAGATGGTTTTGCTCCCTCCCCTCCACACGAAGCTGCAGCCTCCGAGGGCCAGAGCCCAGAGTGGTGCTTTGTGGGGTCCTTGGAGGCCACAGGCAGCAGGCCAGTGTGGGTGGGAGAGGGAAGCGCCACTCACCTCTCCATAGGCTTCGTGTTTCTGCGGAAAGACAGGGCAAGACAGAGAGGGCCTTGGTCAGCGATAGCCTGGGTTTCTGTGGTCACCCAGCCTGATGGGGTCTCGCCCATCCTCCCCGCAAGGCCCACTGCTCACCATGACCTTGATGATGCGGTTGATGGTGTCCTGGTCGATCTCAGTGGACTCCGGCCGCATGGTGGTGTAGTTGCTGCGGTAGAGCTCGTGCGGGGCGCTGGCGATGTCCCGCAGGCCCTGCTCGTTCAGGTTCTGGTTTGGCGCCACCGCGAAGAGCCGGATGCCCTCGTCTCGGGCCCGCTCGGCCTGCAGCTTGATGCCGCCGCATGGGCTGCCCGTGACGTGGCCATCAGTGATGACCACAGCGAAGTTGACGCCACGTGCCCCCGACCGGCGGATCTCCTGAGTCATGTTGGCCAACGCGCAGTCGGTGAAGGTTCCCCGGCGAATGGAGCTGATGCCCTGCAGGCTCTTGGTGAAGGAGGCTCGGTCACTGCCCGGTGGGCTGAACACTTGCACCTCGTCAGAGAAGTGCAGCCCGCCGTAGCGCCAGCTGAGTGCCACCTGGTCCAGGTAGAGCTCGTTCTGCAGCTGGCTGATGAGCTGTGGGACGAACTGCTGCATGTGGTAGAGCAGGCTGTCGGTGGGCGACTGCATGGCCACGCTCTCCGAGGTGTCCAGCACGAAGTACACGTTGACAGGGCAGTCGGTCTTCTCTGAGGACACCGGGTGTCAGGGCCTGTCTAGCAGGCTCCCTTCCCCACCCAGCCACCCCCGCCCGAGCCCCGGTACCTGGGCAGCTGTTGGTCCTCTCGGAGGTCATGGTGTCAGGTGAGATGAGCTCTTGCTGCTGGGCATGGAGGGCCCCCAGCAGCCCCCCAAGCAGCAGCGCTGAGAAGGGGCCCCGCAGCATCGTGGCAGTCACCTTGAGCCTCAGTCCTGCAAGGGAGGAGGCACTGCAGGCAGCGCCACAGAGGCACCACCACCCCACTATGCAGGGGGCCTGGCTAGCTTGCAGGAGGCAGGGGCCTGGTGCATGGTGTTGCTGCCCCTGGACTGTGCCCCACCCCTCCAACCCTCAGAGGGGCTGCCCACCACAGTGAGCCCAACTGGGCTCAGTTCTGGCCCAGGGAAGTGGGGTAGCAGCCCAGGGCTGTCTTCACACCCACACTCCCACCCATTTGCACCAGAAGCAGGAGGACAGAGGAAGACTTTTTCTACCCGGTGGCTCCTAGTCTTTGTGTGTGACCTTGGCCAGGGCCATGCCCTTAGGCCTGGTCTCCTTCACTGGGGACATTGGTGAGGACAGAGGGAGGTCAGGGCTGTCCAGACCTAGTTATTACTAGCACAGTTTTGCATCAAGATACTGCCAATCAAGTCCCAATGAGCCTGTGGTATGGCCTGGGCTCTGGCATGATGCCTGGGGAGGCCCCCTGCACAGGCCCAGAGCTGGCCTTGCTGTCCCTCCTGGCTGGGTCATGTGGCCTGGGGACCCTAGAACAGTGCAGGCAGCCACGGGTTTGAAAGAGCACAGGAGTTGTTGGAAACACCCACTGTCATGGGATACGGAGCCAGCACCACCCTGCTTTCTGCGCACACGTCCCTTGGGCTAGCAAAGGCCGTGACCCAGGGCTCCATCCTAGCAGCAGCCTGCAGGGGGGCTGCCGGGATACGTCCTGTGTGGACGCGGTGGGGGGGGAAGGACATGTGTCAGAGTTGGTGTCCCACTGTCCACGGCCTTTGCCTGCCCTCACTGAGCGCAAAGAGACTGGCAGAGAGGACTCTGGGGCAGGAATGCAGGCTGCACAGAACTCTTCCCAACTTGAACCCCTGGGAAGCTGCCGAAAGCAAAGGAGGCCCCTCCAGAGCACAGGTGTTAAAGGGCTTTAGATGTGTAAGCATCGTACTGTCTCTCTAGTGTAAGAAAGAGTAAGTAAAATCTGAAAGGTACAACAGATACTGTGAAAGGGAAGGAAACTGCTCAAAAGGAAAGAGCAACTGAGATGAGGGAAAGAGAAGAGAAAGAAAGCTATCCACACAGGATAATTGTACTGCTGATTTCTATTGGTTTGTTGAAAGGAACAGTTAATGCTTAAATTCTTTTTCTTTAAAATATTTTTGACCAAGTTTGCATGCTTTTATCTGGTAATCTGAACAACTAATCTGAAGACAACAATATGCAATATAACAACCATTGTTGAATTCCTATTATCTTGTTTAGTGAAGCTCTGTATCGTTTCTAAGGGGTTTTTAAAATTATTTTTTATTCTCTTTTAAAAAAGAATTTAAAAAAGGTTTAAAACAAACCCAGATAGGGCATTGGCTGGAGAGGGCAGTGGAGCCAGGGAGCCACAGGTTTGGTACTGAATGCGACCGACGATAAGGAAAAGTATCGGAGAGCTCGGAAGAGACAGCGAAGGAGACGGAGAAACCAGTGAGGGCAGACCGCACACCTGGAAGTGTGCGGACAGGAGACAGGTGGCCTCAGAAGTGCCAGGGTGACAGGGCTGCCAGCCAAGGATGGGGGGCCTGTACCTGCCAGGCGAAGGGAGCTAAGGAAGTGAGGCCACGTGAGGGGTGGGGGGAGCTGATTCCCGGTGTAAAAATTCTAGAACATCTGCAAAGGGAGATACCTCAGAACAAAGTGCAGGAGGTGCCCCAGGGAGCCCACGTGGGTGCTGAGGCAGGTGCCAGCCGTGTCCTCTCACACCTCTTGCCATCCGGCCTGTGCATGAGGATGGAGTGTGGTTTCCACACCACCTGGCTGTCTCTAGCACGGCTTGCTAAGGGGGAGGCCAACTGCCGCATCACATGGACAGCAGGGTGGGCGCCGAACTGGCAGCAGACCCTTCAGCCCCAGTCAGCCTCCTAGTCGCCTCAGTCAGGATCTCCACTGCCCATGAAAGATCCAGGGCCAGTGCAGCCAGCAGAGCCCTCCCAACCTCCCGACCCAGCGACTTGTGAGATTATACAGAAAGCTGCTGGTTCTTTTCTGTCAGTCACAAGTGATTAGAAAATGCTATGGAAAAAATACTGTTTATGTCAGCAAGAAAAAACAAAACAAACCCAGGGAACAAAGTTAACGAGTGCACGAGACTTAGGGAAAAACTAAGCTTTCCCCACAGCCCAGAGGACAGAGCTCGTCTTGGGTAAATCGTCTAACTTGCTTAACAGGTATTAGAACATCAGCTATTTCTAACTTGTCTACAGTTGCATGCAATTTCAATTAAAATCTCCAAGAACGATTTTTGTTGGTAAGAGTTGGCAAAATCAACCTAGGTTCCTCCTGCAGGAATAAGTGAGAGCAGCTGAGAAAAGTGCAAGAAGAGAGGTGAGAAAACAGGGCTGTGAGGTGTTAACCGTCCAGGAAGCCGAGATAGGGAACTTTCTCGCCCTGTGTGAGACCCAGGGCCAGTGCCACCTTGGGGAGCCCTCCTAAACGCCAAGGCAGCAGTAGGGAGGATGAGACGAGGAGCTGGGCAGCCCCTCTCCCAGTGTGCAGTCGGCTTCTCATTTTCTTAAGTTATAGGGATTTTGAGGGTGTGTAATTATATGGACATATTTTTAAAACTGTCATATCTTCTCTCATTGAGAATTTTATTAATATTTAATTTTCTTCTTTGTCTCTTGCAACCTGTTTAGATAGCACAGCTACGTGTGCTTTCTCTGCTACTCAGTGAAGTATCTTTTTCCATCTTTTCACTATCAACCTATTTGTGCCTTTGGATCTAAAGCCAGTCTCTTATATACAACAAAAAGTTGGATTATAGTATTTTGAATCCAGTCTGACAGTCTCTTTCTTTTGCTTGGAGAATCTAGCCCATTTACCTTTAGCATAATTACTGATGAAAAAGACTGTTACTTCACATCTGTTATAGCTTATAGCTTTGTGTCCCTAGATTTCTGTATTACTGTCTTCTTTTGTGTTTGATTTTTAGTAGCAAATTATTTAAATCCTCTTATTTCCTTTTCATGTATTGTTCATTTTCTTTGTGCTTACCATGGGTATAACACTTAACATCCTGAAATTAAAACACCTGAATTTAGGCCAACTTCACTTCAATAATGTACAAAAGCTGCTCTTTGAATGGCTCTGTCCCCAGCCTTTTCATTTATTAATGTCACAAAATTACATCTCCATACGGTTGTCCCTCAGTCAGATAATAATGGGGTTGGTTCCAAACCTCTTGTGGATACTAGAATCCCAAGCTCAAGTCTCTTCTATAAATGGTGTGGTATTTGTATCTAACCTATGCTTATCTTCCCTTTACTTTAAATAATATCTACGTTGCTTTCAATGCCTAGCACAGGGCAAAAGCTATGCAAATAGTTGTTATACTGCAGTGTTTAGGGGACAGTGACAAGGAAAGAAAGTTCCATACGTGTCAGTAGGGCCAAAATTCCTTTTCAAATATTTTCAGTCTGCAGTTGATTAAATTTGTGGATGTGCAGCCCAGTTTTGGGGGGCTGACCACATATTGTATCATAACTATTTTTAATGGATTAGTTTCTGAAATTATGTAGCAAATAAAATGTGAAATTATAAATCATAGTTATAATAATATTAGCTTTTAGACTGATTTTTTTAAAAGAGCATGATTTAAAAATCATACAGAAAATAAGGCCGGGGATATAGCTCAGTGGCATAAGTGCCTGCCTGGCAAGCACAAGGTCCTGAGTTCAATTCCCGGTACAAAAAAAAAAAAATCATACAGAAAATAAAACTGGAGTTACACTCCATTGCTATGATGATACTAGCTTTTGTATTTGCCTGTGTATTTACCTTTACTGAGATCCTTATTCCTTCATGCGACTTTGATGCTGATCTAACATCCTTCATTTCAATCTTCAAGGTTCCCACTAGCATTTCCTGCAGGGCAGATCTAATGCTGATAAGCTCTTTTCCCTTCCTTCCTTCCTTCCTCCCTTCCTTCCTTCCTTCCTTCCTTCCTTCCTTCCTTCCTTCCTTCCCTGCTTCCCTTCCTTCCTTCCTTCCCCACTTCTGTTGATCTGGAAATGCCTTAAGTTTTTTCCTTAGTTTTAAGGGACAGTTTTGCTGGATATAGGGCTTGTGGTTGACAGTTTGAACATGCCAGTCCACTGCCCTCTGGCCTCTGAACTTTGATAAGAAATCTGCTGCTGTCTTATTGTGAAGTCTGTATATAATGAGTTATACAAACCTCAAACTTGCTGCCTATAAAATTCTTTGCCTTTAGAGTTTGGTTATACTGTCTCAGTAGGGGCCTCTGAATTCTCCCTGCTTGGAGTTCATGAGATTCTTGGATGTTTATATTCATGTCTTTCATCAGATTTGTGACGTTTTCTTTCAGCCATTATTTCTTCACATACTCTTTGCCCTTCTGCCTTCTCACCTGTAGGATTCCTACAGTGTTCACATCAGGCATCTTCATGGTGCTTCTTGGGACCAAAGCCCCTCACTCTGCTCACTTTTCTCTAGCCTTTTTTTTTCTGTTCCTGAGCCTCAGTACTTTCCACTGCCATGGCTTTAAGTTCACTGATTCTTTCTTTACCCTGTTTAAAGCACCTTTGATTTCCTCAAGGGAACTTTCCAGCTCCAGATCTTCTTTCTGGCTTTTCATTGCTTTTTCACACGCTATTTTCTCACCTTTCTTCACATCTTCCTTCTCTTGTTTGAGCATCTTTAAAACAGTTGTTTTAACATCTTTGTCTAGATCTACCATCTGGCCTTCTTCACAGATGGTATCTCATGGTTATTTCTATACTGCAGGTGCCTTATGATATTTTGTTGACACTTGGAAATTAGAACCTCTCCAACCCTGGCACTGCTGCCGTTTGTTTCATCTGTGATTGTTGTGGGGTGTCTCTGTGCCCAGGGTCCTTGGGTGTTACCTGAGTCTGCACCTTCCCTGAGCAGGTGCAGTGACATGCTGGCTTCCTCTGTACATGTAGCTGCTTTAGAACATACTGTGTGTGGTTTCCAAAAGGAGAAATAGAAAATGAAGGTAGAAAAAGGCACCTTTTAAGCAGACCGGGAGGGGCAACAGGTTTAAAGAGGCAGAGCCTAAAAAGCGTCTCAGACTCCAATACAGTGAAGTTAGAAATCAAAATCACAAATGTGTGGAAATTAAACAACACTCATAAGTAACCAGTAGGTCAAAGAAGAAACCACAAAGAAAGTTAGAAAAAGTTAGAAATAAATAAAAATTAAACAAAAATTTCCAAAACTTGTACTATACAGTGAAAACAGTGCCAAGCGGGAAACATTTAGTTATAAATGTTAACATTAAAAACAACACAGGAACTGGGCATGGTGGCATACACCTATAATCTCTGTACCTGGGACCTGAGGTTGGAGAATCACAAATTCAAACCCAGCCTGAGCAATTTGGTGACTTAGTGAGACCCTCAAAAAATAAAAAGAGCTTTAGGTTCAATCCCCTGTACCAGAAAACACACACACACACACACACACACACACACACACACACACACACCAAGAAATAGCTAAAATCAACAACCTAACTTTGAACTGAAGGAACTGGGAAAAAAACAAACTGCAACCAAAGACAGAAGTAACAAAATAGAAAAAAATAATAGAGAACATCAATTAAACCCAAAGTTGATTTTTTGAAAAAAAAAATCAGCAAGATTTTACAAATGTTTAATTAGGTGAACTAAAAAAAAAGAAAAGACTCAAATTACTTAAAACCATATATGGCAGTGGGGATCCTCTCATTAATTCTGTAGAAATAGAAAGTATCATAAGAGGGTATTGTGAGCACATTTTATGCTGTTAGAAGACCTAAAGGAAATGGAGAAATTCCTAGAAACATAAAACTTACCAAGACTAGACCACACACACACACACACACACACACAAAAAGCCAGGTGTGGTGGTACACTCCTGTAATCCCAGCACTTGGGAGGCTGAGCAGGAGGATCGCTGTGAGTTCGATACCAGCCTGGGCTACAAAGTGAGCTCAAGGCCAGTCTGAACTGCACCGTGGGACCCTGTCGAGGGAGAGGGAGACAGAGAGAGAGAGAGAGAGAGATGGAATCAGTAACCAAAACTCTCTTGAAAAAGAAAATCACTGCACCTGAGAGCCTTACTTAGAATTCTACCAAACATCTAAAGGAAAATTAGCACCAGCCCCTCTCAAACTTTCCACAAAACTTGAAAAGGACAGGGTACTGCCTACCTCATTTTGTGAGGCCAGTATTGCCTGACACCAAAGTCAGACAGAGGACTCATATTTCCTGACTTCAAAACTTACTACAAAGGTACAGTAATCAGCACAGTACAGTACTGGCATAAAGACATGGACATATGGTCCTCTGTAGGACAGAGCCCACAAGTTAGCCCAACTAGCATACATGCTTGAAGATTTCCAACTAGAGTTCCAAGATCATTCACTGGGGGAAAGGCAGTCTTTTCAGCAAATGGTCTAAGAAAACTATACATCCACATGTAAGTGATGACGTTAGATCCTTACCTAATAGTATACACAAAATAAATTCAAAACGTGACCTAATATGAGAAAACCTAAAACTACAAAACTCTTAAGAGAAAGCATGGTGCTCTAAACTCATGGCATTGGATTTGGTAAGGATTTTTTGGATCTGACATCAGAGGTACAGGGAACAAAAGAAAAAAAATGATAAATTGGATTTCACGAAAATTTGAAGTTTTTGTGATTGAAAGACACTATCAACAGAGTGAAAAGGGATTCCAGAGGATGGAAGACAAGATCTGTAAATCATATTTGATAAGGATTAATATCCAGAATATATGAAGAACTCCCAAAACTCAACAACAAAAACGAACTTATTAAAAAAATGAGCAAAGGACTTCAGTAGATATTTCTTGAAAAAGTCATACAAATGGCCAACAAGCGGGGGAAAAGGTGGCCAACATCACTGACCATCAAGGAAATGCAAATAAGAATTCCGATGCGCCACCTCGCACCCACAGTATGGGTTCTACAAAAAACAAACAGGGCGACTGCTAGGAGGCCGTGCGGTGGGGGAACCCTAGGGAACTCCTGGGGGGACGTGAAACGGTGCTGCCGCTGTGGAAGATGGGATGGTGGTTCCTCAGGATTGTCAGCAGAACCCATGACTCAGCTGCTCCACTTCTGGGTGTAGATTCAACCAAGCTGAAGCCGGGGCTGGAAGAGCATTTGGATGCTGCCTGTTACAGCAGTGCTGTTCCCAACAGCCAAAACATGGGAGCAGCCTACATGGCCAGCAGCAGCTAAGTGGGTAAGCGCAATGGGAAGTGGGTAAGCACAATGGAAGTGGGTAAGCACAATGGAAGTGGGTAAGCGCAACGGAAGTGGGTAAGCACAATGGGAAGTGGGTAAGCACAATGGAAGTGGGTAAGCACAATGGAAGTGGGTAAGCACAATGGGAAGTGGGTAAGCGCAACGGAAGTGGGCACAGACCTGGACGGGACATCGCTGGTTTGGAAAAGGGTTAGAAGCACCTTTGCCCCTTGCCATGCCATGGAAGGACCTGGTCATTATGCAGAGCAGAATGACTCAGGGGCCAAGGACAACACAATACGGTTCCTCTCACATGGATCACCTGGGGCAGCCACAGTCATGTGACAGAGTGGAAGCGTGGCTGCCAGGGCTGGGAGGGGCTGGGGGTCCTCGTTCATGGGTTTCAGTTTTGCACCATGAAGCGTTCTGGATGCAGATGGCAATGATGGTTGCAGAACAACAAAAGGTGCTTAATACCACTGCACTGCGCACTTAAACATGCAAAAGACACTACATTTTATATTATGTATATTTTACCACAAGAAAAAATTGTGTGCTTGTAGGAAGCTCTTGCTAAGCAGTAAAAAGATGAACACCAATAGGAGCACGGCAGAAATCACAGCCAGGCAAGTCACAGCGAAACCACACATGTCAGCGACCAGATAATGTTGCGGTGCGTAAAACCAAAGACACCCAGAACCAACCCACACCAGGCCGTGGTGTCCCCTGAGGGCGGGCAAGTCGGAAAAGACCGCAGCAGTGTCCACTGCAGAGAGGCCCGATCCTGCTCTGCTTCCCTGTGTGGGGTTCTGACCATGAGCTTGAAGCCCTCACACACGGGGGACTGCCTGCGCGGCACCCCGCCTGGCTCCCCCTCTGCTGGGTGTCCCCTGAAGAATGTCCTTCACTGCCCCCCGCCGCACATGCACCCCGGGGCAGTGGCCCGCATGGGGGGGACTTGGCTTGGCGTGGACATGTGAGAGGGCAGAGCAGGACAGACTCACCAGAGTTTGGTGCCCCGAGGAAGGAAAGGGTCCCACTTTGTGTGTTTTCTCTGAGTAATCACAAGAGCTGGGTTTCCCCAGCTTTTAAAACCTGAGGTTTGGACTGTGAACAGTCTGTCTAAAGGATGTGGGGACCCCAGCAGCCTGCTGGGCAAGAACCACAGATGCGCTCCGGCCTGGTCTGTTCTCAGAATCAGAGGCCTGGGAAGATCTCTAGCCCCTTGGGTGCTGGGCCCTTCTGTCCTGGACCCTGGGAGCTGCATCTGGAGGCCCTGGCTGCCCACAGCCCCATGGCCCCGAGAGACCAGAACTCCCCCCAGCAGAGCTGCCGTGTTTGCCGGAGACAGTGTCCTCAGCAGTGCAGAAGGTGCCGCCTGCGCTCTGACAAAATGTGAGCCTGGCTCTGCGGGGGTGCTGCCCTTCCCACTCACTCACAGCCACCCTCACCTGCAGAGGGGCAGCGCCGAAGCAGCTCACTGGCCCCAAGACTTGTGCGCCCTGCAAAGGGGACCCACTGTTCCCACACGTGGGACCCCTTCAGCCGGGCCCAGGACTCCTGCCCGCCCCCCTTGGTGATGGTTCTGTTTCCTGGGCTCCTTGAATGGAGGCAGCACATAAACCCTAGTATTTTTGGGGAGTTAAATGTGAGCCGGCTGCCAAGCCAAAGCTACTTGGTTGGAAGAAAAACAACAGGAAATTGGTGGCTCCCAGGCCTCCTTCTTTCGGGGTGCCTGGTTCTCCAGGGCGCGGGCTCCCCAGTGTGAGAGCCTTCCCACCCGGCGCGCTGGGCCCCTGGGCTCTGCCGCGGCGCCCTGGAGTCCCAGGGTGGGTGCGCGGCGGGGTGCTGCGCCCTGGGCGCCTTCCTCTCCCGAGGGGTCCCTCAGTCATGTGGGCACAGTCCAGGGGAGGGACCGGGCAGCTGGACTGTCCTCGGCGGGGCGGGGGCTGTGACCTGTGCTGTCCCTCCAGAACTCCAAAGGCCCCTGTCTGCTGCCCAGAGCGCCCCTCCTCCCTGCAGGAGTACCCCCGGAGCCCTGCGCCCCACGCTGCGGCCCAAGCTGGGGTGTCCGCCCCAGCCTCCCTCCAAGTCCCCCAGGCCAGAGGTTCCAGACCTCGGCCTCCCGGCCCTCGCGGCCTGCGGAGATGCAGGAATCTCGGCCCCGGGGCTTAGCGGGCAGCTGGGAAGTGGGGCGCCGAGAGCCCCACCGGATCGTGTTGCCCAGAGACCGAAGGGACCGCGGGGCAGCGGGCGCAGACGGCCACGAGTGGGGCGCGGGCAGGACACCGCGGCGGCGGCGGGCTGGACGGTGGTCCGAAGCGGGGCACGGCGGCGGGCTGGCCCCAGAGACACCATCGACCGTCTCATCCGCCCTGGCACCGCCCGACGGCAGCACTCACCTGGCCGAGGGGCTCCGGTCCTGCCGGCCGAGCGGCGGGCGCAGAGTGGGCAGGAGGGCGGCGGCGGGCGGCGGGAGGGGAGCGGAGGGCGGGGAGGGAGGGCAGGGAGCGGAGGGGCCGCCCCTTCGTCCCGCCCCGCGGCTGCGGCCTGCGGGGGGCGCTGCGGGGCCGCGGAGCCGAGGCGGCTGGGGCGAGGCCGGCGCCCTAACCGTCCTGCAAAACCCGAGTCCTCCACTGCAGCTGTGCCCCTCCCTCGCTGGGCTAGGGCGAGACCGCGTCGGCGCGGGTCGCCCCGACCCTCACCCCGGTTCTGGTGCCCGCACCGCGCGTGCCCTCAGGGAGCGGCAGTACGTCCTGCGGCCCTCGCCTTACGGGCGCAGCCCCGCTTTCCGCGGCCTCTGAAGGGGATGGGGGTCGGCTGGGAGGCCGCCAGCCACAGCCGTAGTGAGACTGGGGCCGCCAGACGCGACGCCCTCCTGCATGAACTCACAGGCTGCTTGGGGGCCCCGGGCCCATTGCGTATCCCGCAGAACCAGAGGTGACCAGCTGGCTTGTCCACCTAGGAGCTTGCGGAGAGGCTAGGGTCATCCCAGCAGACGACTGATCTCTGGTTCAGCCCCTCTGCTCCTGGTGCCAGGAATTGGCCCTGCTGTGGGATGCCCTGGTCCCCCTCTCTCCTGCAACTGCCTGGTGAGGCCTGGCCATCTCCTCGCTGGTGTCCCCTCTCCTGGCTGGACACTAAGGTGGCTGAGGGTGGGCTGTTCGAGGCATCAGTGTGCCTCTATAAGGGGAAATAGCAGAGCACCATGCGACACTGTCCTCTGTCCTAGGGGCCTTCCCAGGAGCCAGGGTCCTTAGGTGGGTGTGAGTGTGCGAATGGTATCTCAGTATCTCCTGAGGGTGTGCCGTGTGCAAGTGTGGGAGCTTCCCTGCCTGAGTGTGCCTGAGTGTAGCCGCCGCATGGCAGCTGTGGGCACATGCCCAGCTGTCTGCCCTGAGCGCTGCCCCTCAGGTTGGCCTTGAGCTCAGCCTGTCTCCCTCTCGGGGTTACTCTGGTGCCAGGTGTCCCCACAGGCCTGGCCAGGAGAGTCCAGGGACCCTGCAGCTCCTCCACCAGCCCCTCCTACCCCATCACCTGCAATCTGAGGAGGGGTGTCCTTGGCCACCCCCTCTGTCCTCACAGCACTGCCAGGGTACACCCCTGGTTTAATCCCGTGGTGGTGCCTGCTTGCAGGGGACTTGGTCAGCACAAGTGGTGAGGGGTGGTGGCTGACGAGCTGCAAGGTGGCCATTTCCAGGTAAGTGGAGGACGCCATCCTGGTTGGAGTACACGTTGTCTTTGGGATCAAGTGGGAGCCCAGTGGCTGAGGATTTCACTGGGATAGCTTGAGGAAATGGTGTGGGAGGGGGTACCTTGTAGGTGTGGTGGCTCTGGGGTTCACTGTAGGAGTGGTGGACCTGCTGGTCATTGCCAACGGGTATGTCTGCCTCCCCACCTGCCCAGCTACTCACGGCTTCCTCTGTGGGACCTGAAGAGCCTGCAGCTCCTCCTGCAGGTGCCAGAGGCCTGCCTGGCCCCAGGCAACTGAGAGCTCACCCAGGACTGGTCTGTATGCACAGTTGCCCACCAGCAGGGCCAGGAGCCTGGGATCAGATGCCAACAGACCTCAGGGAACAGAATGAATGGGTAAGTGGAGACCTCAGACAGCGGTTCAGTCTGGTGACTGGATGCTGAGGCTTTGTGAGGACACAGGGTCTGAGGACTGCTGAGTGCCATCCTGGCCTCTTGCTGGGGGAGGGATGTATGGGTAGGTGATGAGAGGAATTCTGGGTGAAAGGAACGCAGGCAGCTCAGAGTTTTGATGCCAGGAAGACCAACGGGAGCCGTCAAGGCATGTGCGTGCCATGGGGGGGCGAGCTCCGTTCTTGGGCTGTTGGTGCATGCTGGCCGGTTTGCAGGATGAGGGGAAGCCTGGGCCCACCTGGAGAGTGCTGTGTGGCCCCTCGTGCTCACAACGTCCCGTGGGACTGTTCCAGGTGTTAGGTGCTGTTTTTGACTTTGTGCTTGGAGATGCTGAGGACCTTTTGGAAGATGCTTCACACAGAGTTCCCTCTGCTCACTTGAGGAGTTGACAGATGAATGATTCTCCTCACCTCTGGAGCACTCAAGTTTCTTCAGGGACAGTTCAGGAAAATGAAATCACTGCAGAACCCGCCTTATGGGTAATTGCACAATGAGTCAGACTGTGTCACGGAGCTTTGTGTTTAATCTGACTCTACCCTATTTTTCCAAGTCACCTTACAGGGTTCTTAGGTTGTTGAATATCCAGTTACTAATATCCCTTAGTTACTGTGGACTGATCAGACCCATAGTCTCCCACACAAGTGGATGGTGAAGGTGTACATAAAAGAGTTAAGTGGTATGATTTTAGGTCTCCAGGAGGTTTAAAACCCTCCAATAGAATTTGAGATTCTCTGGGGGCTAAGACAAAGAACTTCTCTGGGTGGCCTGTATTTATTTGGTTTTCAAACAAAGGAGGGGGATACTGAAAAAAATGAAGGAATCTGAGTGGAATCCTGGGAGACAGTTCAAAGACTTCCCCAGGTAGCAAAGGATGATAATTCTGAGACTATGTTATCTCCAGGTTGACATTTGTTGTAGGACTGTGGAGCCTGCAGCTGCAGTCTCTTTTTAGTTAATTGGGGTTGGAGCCAGGCATCCTCAGCTCTGGCCTTATCTTGTCTTTTGAGATGTCATGGCTTCACAGGCCACTACAGGCCTCAGCTGGGACCAGTGATTCATAGAGGTTCACTTATGAGTCCATTGCCCATCTCCAAACAAGGAGCCTAGGCTTTGGACAGGCTCACAAGTAAACAAGGAAAGCCAGTTGGTTAATATCAGATCCTGCTCAGAGCCACTTCGCAGTGGTCTCCATCGGTAGAACATTTGTATTTTTGTCTTTTTGCACAACAAGCCTAGAGCACCATGAGGCCTTGATGTGGACAGTTGTTGACATTTCCAGTGGAATACAGGACCACAGCACAAGTGTGCAGAGACCAGGTGGGGCGAGGGTACCTGGGGATGGCCTCCTGTGTGGGCAGGGGGGAGGTTCCATGAGTGCTCCGCAGACACAGGGAAAAACTCAGCTGTGTGACACCTCTGGGGTTCATCTACCCTGGATGTCTGGATATCGTGGTCATTTCTCAGGAAAGGAAACCAGCCTGGTGATGGCTCCAACGTGACGTCCACAGAGCTCCACTCGTGTCTGAGCTGGTGGACCTTGCACTATGGGGGTGGCCAGAGGAGGCTGCCCACCCCATCGAGAGGTGAGCAAGGTGAGAAGCAATTTCCGGTACTTCTACTTTCGGTATAGTGCTGATATTTATCCCCCCTCTACCATCTCTGAGTGCATCTAAACCACATGCAATCACATTATAAGTATCTCAAAATATTTATGCCCCAATAAAAGCTCTTTCTTCACCAGCTGCACGGTGCTAAATTGAAGGGTTGCTTGGCTGTCATGCAACTCAGCTCTGTGCTCTGGGAGGCCACGCACACAAGCCCTCTAGTGTTGCCCCTGGGATGTGAGCGCATCAGGAAGCGCCACAGAGGCTCTCTCGGAAGCCCCAACCAGAGGAAGGTCGCTTCGTTCCAAGGCTGAGCCAAATGTCCGTGTGTTCATTTTCCCAGGAAGTCACCTGCAGGTATAAGTCGACTCTTTGTCCCAAACAGCAAAATACACAAAAACCATGTCAAACAAGATTAACTCTTTCTATGATAACTTAGAGGGAACAGAGTTATCACCACCAGTCTTGGTCACTTCCTTGTTGCTGGGGAGAATACTTGACACCTGCAATTTAAAGGAGGAGAGGTTTATTCTGGCTCGTGTTTGCTGTACGTAGTCAGCTGGTTCCAAGGCAGAGCAGAGGGACCTGGTGGAGGAAAAGCTGCCCAGCTCATGGTGACTTGGAGGCAGAGATTCAAGAGAGGAGCTGGGCAGGGAGATACTGTGTAGCCTTCTAGCCCGTGACCCCAGAGACTGCTTTTTCCAACCAGACTCCACCTGTGAACAACACATTTGGTTATAAACCCATCAGTGAGCTAATCCACCAGTGAGTATAGTGCCCTGTGATCCAATAGCCACCTAAAAGCCCCACCTCTGCATGGGAGAAGCTTTGGAGAGACATCCAGGTATAAACCATAACAACCACACATACCACAATCATGCCCACAATTCTTACCACCACCTCCTCCACTTCCACAGTGAGTGCATCACCACACCACTACCGCATCATCACCATCCTCCCCACCATCACCACCACGGCCATCACCTTCACCTTCCCCATAATCACTGCTGTCATTATCATCACCACCACACCACCTCCACCTTCCCAGTAAGTCTCATCACGACACCATTTCGGACATTATCGTCATCCTTGCTGTCATGACTACCACCACGATCATTGTCACTACCACCTCCATCTTCACATCAGTCTATTGGCAACGTAGCCACCACTACCACCATCACCACCTCCTCCATCATCATGGGAGTCCATCGCTGTGCCATTACCAGCCGCTACTAGCAGCACCATTACCATCGCGCTTGCCCTGTGAAGCACTTCTCTGTTTCTCTATAACAAGCCACCTTCATGTGTCATGCTTTGAAATAACCAGCTCTTCACTTGCTCTTTTCAGGTGGGTGGGTCTAGTCTGGTCCAGTGGGCCAGTCCTCTGTCAGCCACCCCTGACCTCATTAGCCATCGGCTGCTGGAGAGGCTGGGTGACCTGAAATGGTGTAACTTGTGGGTGCTGCTGGCCAGACACTGTGGCTCTCCTTCACATGACGTCTGTGGAAGGGTAACTTGGACGTTTAGCCGGCATCAGCGTTCCAAGATAACAAGAACCAAAGCTTCTGAGAATCTTTAAATCTGGGTTCAGGAATACTCCATGTTGGTTTGTCACATTTTTCTGGTCCAAACAAACCACAAGGCCAACCAGGATTCAGGGCACGGAGAAACAGGTTCTAGCTCTGGACAGGGAGAGCAGCAAAGACTTTGTGACCATTTCCCGTCATCTCCCCCTGTCCTCACTGTGTACATCCTGAGCGGGCACTCACCACTTGGGTCCCAAGTGGCAGAATGGTACAGCCTTTGTCCTCAAAGGTGGTGCAGAGAGAGCATAGGTGCAGATACATGCCGTACTGGCATAGATGTGGTGACAAGCGCTTTGCCTATGCTCACAGCTCTCCTGACAGGGAGAGGCTGTGGTCCCTGGAGACTGAGTGGCCCCAGCTTGGGAAAGGGGCCACTATCTGCTGCAGGATGGCTTGTGCCCTGTGGAGGTCCTCTGCATCAGGTATGTCTCTGGTTATTTTCCTTTGTTTTTATATATATTTTAACTGATTTTTAAAGTTTGCTAGTGGGAGACATAAGCTGCTAACAATATTAAATGTTATCTTGAGCAGATAAAACATGTTTTTTGTGCAAGATTAAAAAGGGACAACAGGACATGGGGTGGTAAAAAGCAGGCTCCTCCCAGCCTCCTGGCAAGGCCCAGTGAGTGTGGCAGCCTGTGGCAGCCCACAGCTACAGTGGGCCAAAGATGACAGCTTCTTTCCACCCTCCCCACGAGCAACAAAGGTGCTTCATTCTCCGTGTTTGTAGGCGGGGGACAGAGACAGAGATAAACACAGAGACACACACCGAGACCAGGAGAGAGGAGGGAGATGGAGACAGATGCCGAGACAGATAGGAGAGAGAAACGTAGAGATGTAGACAGAGACAGAGAGAGAAACAGGAAGACAATGAGAGAGAGAGGCGGAGACAGGCAGAAGGCTGACAGGAGCAGGTGGGAAAGGAGGTGGAGGTCTCACGAGAGAGAAGCCAGCAGCGTTTGTAAGCTGGTCTTGGAAGTGATGACGTGGTCAATGGGCGGCCTCTCTTGAGGGCTGGATTACCCAAGGTCACGGCCACCAGGAGGTGGGATCCCTGGGGGCTGCTTCAGCCACCGCCCGCCAGCCTCTCCTTCATTATTTGTCTAGTGTGGGTCTCTTGGTAGTAAATTTTCTGCTTTCATTTGTCTCAACAACTTTTATTTAACCTTCAGTTCCGAAAGATGTCACCCTAGGTAAGAACCCCAATTTAGCAGTCATTGTATTGGCACTTTGAAGACCATCTTCCCTTGGCGTTTGGCTTTTAGATTTGCGGAAAGATCTATCTTTCTTTGAAGAAAGTGTGCTTTGATTCCTCTGGTTTCTTTCTAGGAGTTCTTGTTGCTGCTGGTTTTCGAATGTAACCAGGTCTGGAGTCCTTTGTCTGTAACCTGTGTGGCCTGTGCAGATTTATTTCTTTGAGTCTGTGGTAAAACGTCTGTTATCATATTTAGAAACCGCTTGGCTCTTTCCCCAGCAAACACTGCCTCTGGCCTACTCTGTCTTTATTCTCTTTGGGGCTTCATGTCACACAGCTGAGTCTTCCATCGTGTTCCATCTCTCACAGTCTCTTCTGTTGTTTTTTTGTGTCATTCACTCATTTTTCCCTGACCTATTTTCCAGTTAGCTTATTCTCTCTCTTGTAAAGTCTGCTATTGACCTACCCCTTTGAACCTTTACTATTAGTTACTGCATTTTTAATGTTTAGAATGCCTGCTTTATCTTTGGCATAGATTTCTGTTAGTTCTCTACCTCACCTTCTAGTTTCTTCAGTTATTGATCACATTTATTGTAGGGCCAGGGATACAGCTCAGTGGTGCAAGCGCCTGGCTGATCACATTTACGTGAGAGTTCATGGCTCATAATCCCAAAATAATGGGGTTATGGTTTCTATTTTTATTGTTTGTTTTTTCCAAATAGGTCTATGGTCCTAGCTCTTGATTCACCTGGTAAGTTTTTTTTTTTTTTTGTACTGGGAATCAATCTCAGGACCTTGTGTTTGCCAGGCAGGCACTTGTGCCACTGAGCTATATCCCTGGCCCTTACTTGGTAATTTTTGATTAAATGCAGATGGACATCATGTATGAAAGATGTGGAAGTTCTGTTCAGTATAATCTGCCTTTTTATAGGATTTAATGCTATTTTGGTTGTCAGTGAGTACAGGGAAAGATCAACTTTTCCAGCCAGGGATTGGATCCAGCCTATATTCATGTCTTTATCAACTTTTCCTTTCTCCTGCAGCATACTTTTCCAAGAAGCCTGCTGAGTGCCTCTGTTGTGTATTAAAGTTTGATTGTGCTGGTGCCCAGCATTAAGGGACTGGCAAAGACTATACTTAGCTTTTTTTTTTTTTTAAACAGGTTTATTGATGTGTCTTTTAAATAACACAAAGTTCATTCTGTTCACTTGTTAATTTTGGTGAATTTGCCAGGTAGTAACTGTCACTGCAGATCAGTTCCTGAGCGTTCCACCACCCTGTAAGACCTTCCATGCCCATTACAGTCAGTGCCCTTTCTTCCCTCCCTCCACCCCTGAAACCATCAGTCCACTTCCTGTCTCTGAGGACTGCCTTTTGAGCAAGTCATATAAATGGACGCATGCAATGCGTGGCCTCTCGTGTCTGGCTTATCCCGGATGTTGTGTGTCCCAGGTTTGTTCACGGTTCATAGAGTGGGTGTGAGTGGCTCGTTCCCACCAGGCACACTGTTTTTCCTTAAATAAATGCTCTTCAGATTGCAACAGTCCTTCAGATTGCAGTTAATTTCCAGCGCTCTGAAAAAACAGATTTTGATGACTCAGTCATTTTGTTACTTTTAAGGAGAAAGGGTGTCTGAGAGACTCCCTTGGACTTCCCACGAGGCCTGCATTGCGGCTGACTTTTGTATACTGAGCCCACTGCTTGCTGAACACTGGTTATCACAGCTTTTAAAGATAGTAGATTCTGTAGAATTTATTTCTTCTTCCTAATACGTGAGATTTTATTTCTTTTCCTCACTCTTGTGCACTAGCAACCCTCCAGTAAAATGCCAATTGACAGTGGTAAGAGTGGAGGCCTGCCATCCCCCTGAATTTAGAGGACATCTGTCTCCCACACAAAATGTGATTCCAGCTGTAAGGTATTTTTGTTAAGAAAGTTACTTTCAATTCCTGGATTTCTCAGAATGCTTTCATAAACAGAGGTTGTCTTTTGTCAGCCATATTTTCTGTATTTATTGAGGTGAGCAATGCTTCTTCACTTCTGTTCAGTTCTGTTCATATACTAAAAAAACCTTAAACCAAAACTGCACTTGGAGGATTAGCCCACTTGATCATGGCAGAGTATCCTGACCTGGTGCTTGACCCGCCTCCTTGAGCCGGTCTTGGAGCTTCCCTTCTCTCCCCACTCAGGACAGAAGTGTTCCCAGTCATCCCTGTGTGGCCACCACACTGTCACACCAGCCAGCACGTGACCCCTGGAAGGGAGGCACAGCCAGTGAGCCAGGGGCCCACAGGGCTCCAGCGTCCCCACCCTGTGGCACTGCTGGAACACCAGTGTGTTCTGGCAGTTTGCTAATGTTCTGTTAAGAACTTTTGAATCTATGTTCCTGAGGGATGTTGCTCTGTACTTTTCTTTTCTTTTAAAAAATATATTTATCTGGTTCTGGTCACAGACAATATTAGACTCTCAAAATTTATTATTATTATTACCATCGTCATCATCATCATTGCAGTACTAGGGATTGAACATAGGGCTTTCACACTGAGCTACATCCTTAGCCCTTTTAATTTTTTAAAAAATTTTGAGATAGTATCTTAATAGGTTGCTAAATTGCTCAGAATGGGCTTGAATTTGCCGTCCTCTTGCCTGAGCCCCCAAGAACCCCGGAATTGCAGGCCTGAGCCACCATGCTTGGGTTGGCTGAAAATGAATTTTGAAATGTTCCTTTCTCTTCTATCCAAAGAGTTTATAGAGGATTGATACTAGTTCTTTCTCAAATGTTTGATAGAATTGTTCAATGAAGACTTCTCTGGCAATGAATTCATCTTCTTAAAACATTCAGACTACCTCTTCTTGAGTTAGCTTAGCTAATTTCTGTATTTCAAGGAATCTATTCATATCAGCTGTCTAAATTCAGTGCTGTGGGTTGGCCGTCATGTTGCTTTATGGTCCTTCTAGTGTCTGTCAGATCTGCAGTGACAGCCCCTTTCATCTCTGAGGTCAATATTTATGAATCCTCTTTGAAAAACAGTGTAACAGGTGTTCCTCTATCCTTTGCCTATTTCTATCCCTGGACTGGTGTGCCCAGCCTGGTTGGCCTGGGTGGCCAGATTTCTCGAATCTCCAGGATCTTGACTATTCAGAGGCCACCCTTTGCCCAGACTGGGCTGCTTCAGCCCAGGACCCTGGCCAGTCCACAGTGACGGAGACAGAGTGAGCTAGGGGCAAGGGCACAGTGTGACCAGTCATGCAGTGGGATTCTGGTGTCACATGGGTGTTCACAGGGTGGGGACGCTGGAGCCCTGTGGGCCCCTGGCTCACTGGCTGTGCCTCCCTGCCAGGGGTCACGTGCTGGCTGGTGTGACAGTGTGGTGGCCACACAGGGATGACTGGGAACACTTCTGTCCTGAGTGGGGAGAGAGGGGAAACTCCAAGACTGGCTCAAGGAGGCGGGTCAAGCACCAGGTCAGACAGCTGAGCGACGTGCATGGAAGCTTCCTGCATATTAGGGAGGGACCCTGAGAACCCCACAAGTGACACCGCTCCCACACAGGAGCAGACCCCAACCAGGATGGCTGGTGCCCTAGGCCCTGTGCCCTGTGGGTCCTCTGGATCCGGCCCTCCATGGTGCCTCCGGCCTCTCCCTTCTCCACAGTGGGAGCTGGGAAGACTCAGCAACCTCACCCACAGAGGAGGTCCTTTCCCTCTGAGGGAGAAAACAGTAAGCTGCCTGACAGCCCCAGCCCTAAGCAGAGCCAGCGGAGACAAGGGAGCAGCACCCTGACTCCCTCACACGGACAGGCACTGAGGACGGGAGAGGAGGGTTGTGGGCTGGAGGTGACTCCAGGAGACTCTGGAGTGTTTGGCTGAAGTGCCACAGAACTTCCTGTTTCCCCTTTGGGTCAGGGGCCCCCACAGGCCCCGCGGTTGGCCCCGGAGAAGCGCAGCTGTGAGCGAGGCCCCGCGGGGCCACGGTGGCGGCCGTAGCTGTGCTGGGACTGGCCTCCCTCTGAAGCATCCTCTGCTGTGGTGGGCATGGCTCAGGAACAGTGGTGCTGCCCACCTGCCCTCTGGCACGGCCTGGCTGAGTCTCCTGGGCTCTGGCATGCCCACACTGGGTGTTCACTGTCAGCCTGCCTTGGTGAATGACCGTGGGGGATGGAGGGATGGCTCCTGCCTGGACCACAGGCTCTGGTCTCCGATGGGGATGGGCTTAGTGTTGCCTCTCTGAGGTCTCTGAGGCCATCCTCGGGACCCGGTCCCTACCTCTGCCCTTGGGTGCATGACCTGAGGTGGTCACTGGCTCCCCTGTGCCTCAGTCTCCCCGTGTGTGAGGGTGCAAGCTTGTCATGTGTGTTTGTCTGTGGGACACAGGTGGCTCTCTGTGACTGCGAGAGGGACCACGTGGGTGTGAGGATGTCCTGGGCTGCAGTGCAGGCCTCCTCCATCAGTCCCGATAGCACGGCCAAGTCAGGACCTGAGGCACTGTCCACGCTGGCCTGTGCGGCGTCCTGGGTGCCCTTCTCTTTCCACACTGCTGGGTGCCATATGTGCCTCCCACTAGTTTGTGCCTCACTTCCGTCTGGGGCTTGGATGACTTCTGCTGTGGGCTGGGTGTGTGTGCCAGGAGGGAGTACCAGGATCCCCAGAAGAGCCGGTGCCTGCCTGCTTCCAAGGTCCAGGCGGAGACCCTGAGGCTGGGCCCTTCCTCCTCCTCGCCTAGGGCCGAGGTCTTCCGTGGGGCTGGGGCAGCTCCTGTCCCTCACCCATGTGGGAGACATGGGCCGGGGACCAGGGGTTGCAGGCAGCTCAGTGGACACTGAGGTCTCCAAGGTGACACACTTTCCACACGGACAGGGAGCCGCCTCGTCACTCAGATAGAATGTCCCGAGGTGACTGGTCCAGGTGCATGCGTCACAGCGAACGCACCGGGAAAGAATTTGGGCTGTTGGTGAGTAACTGCGGTAACAGTACAGTGCCCGCGTGTTCTGCACAGCAAGGCTCCGGTGTCTGAGCTCAGAGGGCAAGGATTGGCACACAGCAGAGTCCCAGAGGCTTGGCCGTGGAGTGGCTGGCTTTGGCTGTTCTGGACCAGCACTTTCCCATGAGGTTCCAGGGGCTCACACAGACCCCACTGTCCCATGGAACCTCCCCGTCCTGGGGTCCAGGCCCGTGTCCAGCTCCCTTCCTGGCAGGCTGAAATCTATGTGGTCCTTGCTTTCTGTCCCTGTGTCACATGGCAGATGTGATTAAGATTGGTAATCAAAAAAAATAATAAAAAGATTGGTAATCAGTTGACCTTGAGATTGGAGGTCATCGGAGGAGCCTGTCCTATCACATGAGCCGTGAAGAACTAATGGGAGCACTGTGTATGTGACACTTGTTTTGTGTAAGCATAAGTGTACACACATGTACATCCATGCACACACATGTATATGCACACGAATATCCATGTGTATAATGCATACACGTGTGTGCACTTGTATATTAGCACATACATGCAGACTGCATGTGGATATGCAGCCACACATGTGAACATGTGGGAATCTGTGCACACATGTGTGCAGCACACGCACACTCATGCCTGTGCATGCATGTACATGTGGCAGAAGCGTGTAGCCAAGTACTCTTGACTGGAACGGAGCTTTCCCGACACCCGAGCCCGATGAGCTCAGCTGTGTGGCCGACACATGTCAGCCACGGCGCTGGGGGTTCACAGGAAGCCATTCCCCTCTCTGAGCCCCCAGCGAGGGAACAGGACGTGCCTGTGTGAGCGGGCGGGGAGCAGCGCGGGCTTCCTCTGAGTCACACGCAGAGGCTGTTTCCAATTATGGCGCAGCCCATGCAGAAACAGCTGTGTGGGGGCCCAGAGCTGGGAGCGGCGCGTCGGAGGCCTGAGCGCTCCTCGGAGCCAGTCCCCGCAGGACCACGGAGTGCTGGGTTAGGAAGGCCGTGGGCTGGCTGCAACTGACAGCAGCCTGGCTGCTGACCCCATGCTTGGGGCCACCTGCCAGAGTGCCTGGCGGCCTGGTGGGCCGGGTCCCTCTGCGGGTGTGGGGTTGTGAGTCCTCGGTGGCTCCTCCAGCCCATAGGCCTGGTCTGTCCAGATCTTCCCCTCAGCAGTGCCAGATGCAGCCTCTTCGCTTCCTGAACTCATTAGGGGGATTCAGGCCTCCACGCCTCGCATAAGGGTAGCTTGACTCCATCACAGGCTGCCCCCAGGGGATCCAGTCGTGAAGGCACAGGGGATGGGCACCTCTGCCCAGCCAGGCCTCAGCCCAGATCCCAGCAGTCCCCTGGCTGCCTCTGTGAGGCCCTTGGGGACAGCAGGGACTGGGGCCAAGTGTCCTCCACCAAACCCTCACACCTGTCCAGACCTAGGTGACCCCACTGAGTGTCTGTTTTTGGCCAAATCACCCACCACGGTCAATTCCCAGGCTTGGTCTGTGGTGCATGGGTTTTTCCAGAGCCTTCCAGCCCTGCCTGGGGACTTCTGTTCTTCTTGGGGCCTGAGACTGTGAACATGGAGCTGGAACTTGAAAGCTAGAACAGGCCGCTCTGGATTTTGGTGTTGGTTGCAGAGAAACCTGGGCAGCAGTGGCCTGGGCAGCCTGAGGTGGTGGAAGACCCCGGGCTGTGGTCAGGCTTGGGAAGCACCCGGGCTGCTGAGCACCCAGCGAGTTATCGGCTCTGGACCTGCATGCTGCAGAGCTGTGGCAGAGCTCACTCCCTAGCCCCGAGGTTTCACCTGGTGCGGTTGCCCCTGTGGCTGTCCGCTGCCCCTCGGGGATGGCACACACACTTTGGACGTGTGCCCTGAGAAGTCCCATGAGCACTTGGCACATCCCTGCCCATCTGGCCCGCAGCAGTGTGTTGACTGGTGACTTTTCTAGGCCACTAGGACCTGCGACATGATTCGTCTGTCACAGAGCCTGGCAGGCCCTGACCTCTGATCCCAAGTGACAGGAGGCACATTCCATCTTTATCTTCTTGAAAAAGGAGTTTTATTGTGCGACGTCGACCACAGAGTCAGCATCTCCCCACAGTCTTAGAGGGTGCTGGCCTGGGCACCTTCCTCCTCTCCTGTCTAGGACTTCCGTTCTTTTTCACTGAGACAGCTGAGAAGTGCCTGACTCTCCTTCTAGTGCCAGCTGGTGGGGGTGGGCCTGGTTTGGCGCATAGCTGTTGACCCCCCCACTTGCTTCCCTTCAACCCTCACCCTTCCATGGACTGGGACAACTTGCCTCGGTGTCCTCCCTGCCTCTGTGGTTGCTCAGCGACCCCTCTCCTCAAGATGCTGAGCAGGAGTGCACTTGGTAGTGTCCTGGCCCGCTCCCACCACTCCAGGTGCTGCCGCTGCCTCTTTGACAAAGCAGAGGGGACCTCAACATGGCCAAGGTGGAGGGAAGGGTTTAGCCGCATTGCTGACATCCCCAGCTTCCCCGAACCCCGGTAAGCTGTGATGAAGACAGTTAGCCCTCCAGGAGATCCTCGGGGTTTGGCCCACCATTTTTCATGCAGATTCAACAACTGTTGATTAAACGGCTTGTGTTATCTTGTCCTCTCATTGAATCCCTGTCACGACAGCTGTGGCTGTCCTGGACTGCCCCCGCCCCATTGGAACCAGTCACAGACTTGCTCTTGGATCAAAGATTTGCATGCATATAAGTAGCACTCCTCTCACACTTGCTGGGTTAGTTTCCGAAGGTTCCCTCTGGAGTACTAACTCCCTCTGCTGCTGCACAAGTCCTGTTAAAATAAAGCCTCACTCCAGTGGTGCTGTAACTCTGCTCAGGATTTATTTCTCAGGTAGTGTGAGCTTGGAAGGTCCTGTAAACCCACTCAGGATTCTTATCCTGAGCAGTGTGGATAGAATGCATTAAAAGAAAGAGAGTAATGAGCACTAGGGGCTGTTACCCCTGAAGAGCTCCAGGTACCAGTAGCTGGTGAAGATCAGTAACTGAGACCAGCACCCGGTGGTGTCCTCCAGTGGCCTCAGGGCTGCTAGCAGAGCTGCATTTTGCCAATTCATGATTTCTACTGAGTGGAGCGAAAGAACCCTCCTTCGGTTGGCTCTATAACCACACAGAAGGGACGCCACCAGTGCTGTCTGGTACCGCTGGTATCTGTGTGGATTCACCACGTGTCCATTGTCAGCTCTGTTCATAATTCCTTCTTCCTTCTCAGGCCCCTGTGGTGTCTTGCTTCTGCCTACAGCATCCCTCTGGAATTTCCTCTGGAAGGAGTACACTGGCATCTCATGGTGTTGCGTGTGTCCATCCAGAAAGCTGTGTTTATCCCTCACTCTCGGTTCAGATGGTCTTGGGGTTAAACAGTGCCAACCCGCAGGTCTCCCCCACTCAGCACACCGCAGGCTTAGCCTTGACCTTTCACTCCTGGTTGCCGCTCTCTGTAAGCTCTCACTCTGGTCTCCTTGAAGAGCCCTCTGGGTTGGTATTTATAGTTTACAATTTTAGGTGAACTGCCAACTCTGGACCATCTGCTTGAAATTTCAATTTGAATTACTCTTTTGAAATTTTTCAGAAAATGAAAGATGCATCCATTTTTTCCCCAGATATCCTCTCTGCAAATACCGACTATTATCAGTCCCACTTTCACTTTATTTTTGATATATGAAGATTATTTTGTAGTCAGCAATACATTTAAAAGTCTTAAATTTTTTGATTCATAATTTTTATTTTTTATTTTAAAGAGTAAAAGAAGGATAACATAGTAATAGGGGGGTTACCAAATTACAGACAAAGTGGTAGGAAATTATCAATGGTTGTTGTTTTACATATTGTTATCTACAAGATAGTTTCTCAGGAAAACAAATAGACAAATAATAG
>NW_004955407.1:42547411-42560707 GCF_000276665.1 Chinchilla lanigera | reverse complement strand
AGACAAATAATAGTGAGTTACAGACAAAAGTGGTAGGAGATTATCAATGGTTGTTGTACTATACTTTGGTATCTTCAAATTGGTTTCTAAAGAAAATAACTAGAGCTATACACGTGTGACCAATTGAATAATCATTGTGATTCATCATTTTTATATTGAGTGTCATTCAGGAAAGTTAATTCTCCACACTGACAAAATTGAAGTCAACGACTTGTCTTTTTAAAATGTAAAACCTAGAGCTAGGTGTGATGGGGCATGTCTGCAACCCCAGCACTTTGGAGGCTGAGGCAGGAGGATCCCTATGAGTTCAAGGCCAGCTTGTGCTACAAAGTGAGTTCAAGGCCAACCTGAACTACATAGTAAGGACCTATCTCAAAAACAAAATAAAACAAAACAAAACCAACAAACTCCCCCCAAACCCGAGAAAACAAATAAAAATAAAATCTGTTGATGTGTAATTCATAAAGTGTGATGAGTTTTGACAAATGCATATGCCTTTGCAAAGAGCACACCAATCAGGATCTAAAACATTCTTATTATCTCTAAAGTTTCCCTGGGCCCTTTTGGAGAGATTCACTACCCACTGTCAGGCAAATGTTAACTTTCCCATCATTGTTATAGATTAGATTTGCTTTCTAAAAAGAGTTCCATCTAAATGGAACCACGTAGTTTCTGAGACCTGTCCACATTGCTTTGACAATCAGCAGCTCCTTCCTTTCTGTTGCTGCGCATTATTCCACTGTATGGATGTACCGCCATTGGTTTATCCATTCTCCTGCTAGTAGACATGTTATTTCAACTATTTGGCTATTGGTGAATAAAATTTTTGCAAGCTTCCATTCAAGTCCATGTGTGGGCATACATTTTCATTGCTCTTGAGTAAATATGTAGGAGTGCAGTTGCCAGGTTATAGGTGGGTGTATTTTGTTGATAAAACACCAGCTTCTCAAGATGGCGGTACCATTTTTACTCCTGTCAGCTACTCCACATTCTTATTAATACTTAATATTGTCAATCTTTCTAATTTTAGCCCTTCTACTGGATAAGTGTATAGTGGTATTTTACTGTGATTTTAATTTGTATTTCCTTCATGACAATGTTGAACATCTTTTTATCTGACTGACAATTTGTATATGTCCTTTGAAAACATATCTATTTAAACCTTTTACTCATATTTTATGGGAACATGTCCTTAATAGTCAACTGTAATCATTCTTTTCATATTCTAGATACACATCTTCTGTCAGATATTTGTGTCATGAATTTAGCTTTCTATTTTCTTTCTTATTTATTTTTTATTAGTATATGTTTGTGATACATAATAATTACATTCATCCTGGGGAATCGGAACATATACATACTGCACCTTAACCACTTAGCAGTTTACCACTCTGGCAGCATGTTTGTCTATGTCCTGACTGTTCTGAACGTCGCTTGGATTCATATGTCTCATACACTCACACGTCTGCTTATTTGTTTTATACCAACTACTTTTTGCTTACTTTTTTATTTAGAACATTGTATTTGCATTCAATGTTAGTTCATAGTGAAATCTAATAATAAGTTCTGGTTATTTTCTTTTATTAATTTGTGTTTATTTTATTTGTGAAAAATAATCTATAATTGTGTGCTACAATCTATAAAAACTCTTGTCATAAGCACATTAGATATAATTTTTATACTTTTCCAGAACTCAGAGATATTCTTTTACAGTACAAAAAAGACAAGCCTGGGACACTGAGATTGAATAGGAAGGAGGTGCCAAAAGGTTTGAAAAAGAAAAAAAAACTGAAAAAGGGAGACATGTTAGCGTATCAGAGAGGTAAAGTCTGTGCTATGAAAGGTAAAGACAAAAAAAGACCTCTCCTTTTTGTCAGTGTTTGGTAATACAGAAATGATAGAACTTGAAAGAAGAAATGAAACTAAAAACTTCCAATAGTGGTCAATGATTGTAATAATTCTGTGGGTGGTGTTGATGGAGTTGAGCAATATCTAACAAGCTACCCTTAACAAAAAGTGAGGGAAAGTATTATTATAAAATACTTATGCACCTTCTAGACCAAGCGATATGGAACTCGTTTGTTATTTATTCAAAATGAGGGGGTTGAAAAAGTCATTTATGATTTAGGTTAGGTCTAATAGGTCAAATAATTGAAAGATACAGGATAGCAAAGTGCCAACCAGATGTTCATCATCAACATCTTCACCATTACGTTTAGTGGTAGACATTTTATTGAAATTGTACCACTCACAGAAAAAAGGAAAGGTCAACACAACTGTGTAAAGTGTGTTGTCCAAAGAAAGACAGTAACATAAAAGAATTTGGAAAGAGTGTAGGTACCACTGTCCAGATTGCAATATTGTGTTGTGTGCTGAATGTTTTAAGATATACCACACACAAGGGGCTGGGGATTTAGCTCAGCGGCAAAGCGCCTACCTGGCAAGTGCAAGGTCGTGAGTTCGGTTCCCGGTACCAGAGAAAAACCAAAAAAAAAAAAAAAAAAAAAAAAAAAAAGATATACCACACACAGAAAAGTGATTGAATAAATTTGGTAAAATTTTATTATCTTATTAAAATTAATGAAACAATGCACTTTTTCATCATCCTATATCTAAATAATTGGACTGTTAAGTGGTTAATCATTTTTGCTTCCCTTTTCCCTCCCACTTCTCTATCTGCCTCCATTCTCTGATTAATGGTGCTTTTTAGAGGAGAAGATGTGACTGTGGATGGAGTCTATTTAACAATTTGTATTAATTGTTGATTTTTTTATGTCATAAGAAATCGTTCCCTGGCTTTTTTGCCCTAGCCAGGGTTGTAAAGATTTTCTTCCTGTTTCTTTTAGAGGTTTTCTGTTGAGGTCAGTGGTATCTGTGAGTTGATCATTGTGTACAGAGTCAGGCAAGGGTCAGGGAATGGCTGTCTTCCAAAGCAATAAAAAGTTGCTCCAGCGCCCTTTGTAGAAAGATTATTCTTTCCTCATCGAATCACCATGACATCTTGATCAAAACCAACAAACAGATGAACGGATCACCCAGAGATGAATGGATCTATTTTTAGGCTCTGTACTCTTTTCCATGGATCTGGAAGTAAAGCCACATGCAATTTCAAACTCTTGTGCTTACTCAACTCAACTCAACTCCACTCAGTGAGTTTTGAAATCAGGTATGACAAAATCCTCCAATTTTTTCCCCAAGAATATTTTGGCTATATGGAATTTCGCATGATGACAATTTGGTTCTTAAGCGTTTGACAAAGTTTTGTTTTTATTTGCAAAAACTACATTGGGTGACAAACACAGCTGTCACCTTCTTTTGTGCACAAACACAATTGTCGCCATCCTTTCCAGAATCATGGCACAAATTAAGTTCATGAACCGAGGTACCACTGTAACTTTGTCTCTAATACTCGAATAACACTGCATCAAAAATCAGTTGGGAATTTTCAGATTTTCTATTTTCTGAAAGAGTCTGTGAAGATTAATACAACTCCTTCTGTAAGTATTCCATAGGGTTCAAGGCCTGGAGTTTCCATTTTGGAAGGCTTTTGAGAATGCTTTTATTTTAATTTAAAGGTATCTTTACATTTTCTTTTTTCTTAAAGTTGGTAATTTTTGTCTTCTAAGGAATTTTTTCATTTCTTCTGAGTTGCCAGCTTTGGGGGGTTTAGTCTGTACTATTCCCATGTGTGTGGATGTGTGCACGTGTATTTTCTACTTGGCAGCCAATTTTCCTTTTAAAATCTTTCCCACTAGTGTGCTCTTCTGATATATAGAGAGTACACTCAGCTTGGGCTCTGATACATGCACGTCACACAGTGCTTGTTTTTACTCCCCTCTGCCCCAGACTCTTCTCTGTCTCCTTCCTCGGGTCTTCTTCCCATCTCTACAGAGCAGACCTCCCTGTTTCTTAACATGGCCCTTTTATTGTGCTCTTTAAATTATTTACACTTTGGTCTCTCATGTCAGAGAAACTATTCAATATCTATCCCTTTATGGGTGACTTATTTCACTTAATATTATGGTCTCAAAATCCATCCATTTTCATAGGAATGACTCAAGTATATCTTTTATGACTGAGTAGTACTCCATTACATATATAAATCATATTTTCTTTTTTTGGTTTTTCTCCAGTACCAGGAACTGAACTCACGACCTTGTGCTTGCCAGGCAGGCGCTTTTGCCGCTGAGCTAAATCCCCAGCCCATAAATCATATTTTCTTTATCAATCAATCTGTTCGTGGGCATATAGGCTTCTTGTAGGATTTAGCTATTGTGAGTTGTGCTGCTATAAACATAGGCATACATGTATCACTGTAGTAGAGAGACGTTAGCTCTTTGGGGGAAGAAATCTAGGAGAGGTATACATAGCTGAGTAAAATGGAATTTCTACTGTTAGCTTTTTGAGGAATCTCCACACTGACTTCCAAAGTGGTTGTACTAATTTCTATTCCTACCAACAGTGTAAAAGCGTTCCTTTTCCTCCACATCTTCACCAGTATTTATTATTTTTTGAGTCTTTAGTAATGGCCATTCTTACTAGAGCAAAGTTGGATCACAGTGCTGTTTTGATTTTACATTTCTCTAATGGCCAAAGGCACTGTTTTTGTGCCAATACCACATTATTTTTATTACTATAGCTTGGAAACATAACTTGCAGTCTGGGATTGTAATGATTTGCTTTTTTTGCTCAGGATTGTTTTGGCTATTCTCAGAATCTTCTGATTCCATATAAATTTAGAATTTTTCTAGTTTTGTGAAAAAAGCTGATGGTATTTTGATGGAGAATTGCATTAAATCTATATCTATCTATCATCTATCTATCTATCTATCTATCTATTTATCTATATCTA
This sequence comes from Chinchilla lanigera, assembly GCF_000276665.1. Classification (NCBI taxonomy): domain Eukaryota; kingdom Metazoa; phylum Chordata; class Mammalia; order Rodentia; family Chinchillidae; genus Chinchilla; species Chinchilla lanigera. The sequence goes on along the minus strand of NW_004955407.1, from coordinate 42,555,855 downwards.
TCATTTTGGCAACACACCATTTTGACAATTCCTGATTTTGGTAAACCTATATCCTTATTTTTTCTGCCTATCCAAGAATAGGGAAAGTCTTTCCACTTCCTAATATCCTCCCAATCTCTTTTTCCAGAGCAGTGTAGTTTCATGCAAAGGTCTTTCACGGTTATGTTACTTCCTAGATATTCAATTTTTTTGAAGCTACTGTGAATGAAACTGTTTTCCTGATTTCTTTCTCAGTGGGTTCATTCTTGGTATATAGAATGCTATTGATTTTTTGTGTGTTTATTATGTATCTTGCCCCTTTGCTCTAAGAGTATTCTAGTGGAGTTTTTTTGGGTTGTCTATGTAAAGGATCATGTCAGTTGTGAAGGATATTTTGACTTCTTCCTTTTCTATTCAAATCCCTTTTATTTCTTCTCTTGCCTAATCACATCAGTTGAAATTTTGAGTACTATATTGGATGAGAGTGGGGAGAGTGGGAATCCTTGTCTTGTTCCAAATTTTAGGAAAAATGATTTCAATTTTTCCCCATTCAGTATGATGTTGGCAGTAGGTTTGCCATAAATGGCTTTTAAGGTAAAGACTTTCTATACCAATTTCTATCAAGGTTTTGTTTTTATCCTGAATAGATACTGGGTTTTGTCAAGGTTTTTTTCTATAATATTCCTTTGTGAACCTTTGGGATTTTGTTGTTTGTTTTGGAAAGAGTCTCAACACGTAGTCCAGATTGGCCTTGAACTTACTATGTAGCCCAGGCTGGCCTCAAAATTGTAGCAATATTCTTGCCTCAGTCTCTCCAGTGCTGGCCTTTTTTCATCTTTTGGATGTCTTTAGTTCAAACTTCTGTTTCATTCCTGATTTGGGTAATTTGTAGTTTTCTTTAATCTTGATCAATTGCTCCAGATGTTTATCAGTTTTATTGACATTTTTAATAGATCAGCATTGGTTTGTTTTTTAAAATTTCATTAATATCTACTCTTTTCTAATGTCCTTCTTTCTTTTCACCTTCTTGATTTAATTTTTCTAGCTTTGCATTGTGGAAGCCTATATCTTTATTTTACACCTTTGTTTTTTGATCTTGTTGACTGAAATATTATTTAGAAGTTTATTGCTTAACTTCAGAATATTTGGGGAATTTTGCACATATATTTTTATTGACTTTTAGTTTAATTCCAATGCTTGTATTTTTCATCAGTTACTGAGAAGAGTGCTGGAATCTCTTCTGCAGTGTGGCTTAGTCCAATTCTTTTTTCAGTTGTATTAGCTTCTAATTTATGTGTTTTGGAGATTTTTAAAAATTAGATGAGTATACATTTCATAGTATATCTTGTTGATGAACCGACATCCTCATGGTTATATAACATTTCCTTTAATCCTCAATAAGGTGTTTGTCCTGAGTCTACGTTGTCTGATGCTAACATAGTACTCCAGCTGTCTTAGTATGTTCACGACATATCCTTTTGTTTCTCTATTTCTGCCTATATTTGTCTTTATATTTAAAGTATATTTCTTTAAATATTATTCTCTTGCACTTTTATACACACTGACATCTCTGCCTCTTAAAAAGGGTGTTTAGATAATTTCTATTTAATATATCTAGATTAAATCTACCAGTGTTCTAATTTTTTATTTGCTGTATTTCTTCTTTATTATTTTTCTTCTTTTTTCGGTCTTACTTTTGATTACATATTCTTTAGGACAGCTATGTGGCATTTCACGGCAGGGACCCATTCTGAGAAACGTGTAATTAGCCCATCCCATCGTGTGGACGTCACCAGTGTGCCTACACAAATAAAGCTGGCTGCACACTGCGAGCCAGTGTAAGTCCTGGGCATGGTGTGTTGTTGCCTGAAACGCTGCTGTGCGGAACACAGCTGTACTTGATTCCACCTCCTCGTTTCTCTACTGGCCATACCTCTGCTGTGGTTTGGATACACGTCCCTGAGGGTCCATGTGCTAAGGGTTGGTCTTGAGGTTCTTGGTACTGTGAGTGACAGAAACGTGAGAAGTGGGGCCTCGTGGACATCCTTGGTCCCTGGGGGTTCGGCCCTGGAGAACCGTAGAGCACACCCTTCTCTTTTCCTTTTGCCTCCAGACAACGAGGGGATGGTTTTGCTCTGCACACGCTCCGGCAATGATGTGCTGCTTCCTACAGGCCCAGGGCAAGTCGGCCAACTGACGGTGATGTGGAACCGCCAAACCGTAAGTCAAAAAATGTCTCGGGTTTATTTTATTACAGCAAAGAAAAAACTTCTTATTTTTCTCAGTGGTTGCTCCAGTTTCCAATATAGACTTTTTCTGGTGCTGGAGATGGAACCCAGGATCTCACTCTCCACCACTGAGCTGCACCCCAGCCCTACAAGCTCCATCTTCTGCTGTGTTCAGACTCCCCACTTCACACTGTCACGTAGTGAGCTTGCGGCACTGGGCTTCCGTTTTCCCTCTTATCCTGCGTGCTACACTGGCTCACATTTTACTTATTCCTGTGTTGTAATTCCCAAGTGCATTGCTGTTTTTGTTTTAAACAGTGAATTTTGTGATAAAGTTATTTTTTACATGAGAAAGTAATTCTTTATATCTTCCCTCAGTACCGTTACTCGCTTTGAGTAGGTCTGCCCTGCATCTGGGATGACTTTCCATACTTTTGAAGCGGTTCTGCTTCATTTCCTGCAGGTGCCTTTCCGCCTGTGAGTGGTCTCTCATCTTCTGCATGTTTGAAAATGCCTCCATTGGGTTTTCATCTTAGAAGCTGATGTTGCTCATCACAAGATCCTAGGTTAATGGTGCTTTTCTCAGCACACAAATGTGTTTCTCTGCCCATGTGGCTCATGCAGAGCTGCCAGGCAGTCTGTCCCTGGAGTGGGGTGTGTCTGTCCTCAGGTTGCGGTCTTTTTCCTTCTGACTGGTGTAAGGATTCCTCTTTACCCCTGCAGACACTGAGGATCCAACTTATGATGATCCTCCCTAGTATTTATTTATTTTGCTTATGTTATTTGGTGTTTGTTGAGGTTCTTTTATCTGTAGCTACATAATTTTCAGCAAATCTGAAAGAACTTATCAATGATTTCTGCAGCCATTTTCCTCACCCCTCTGTCCCAGGATACCAATGAGAAGTATGTCTGACTGGCTGGTGTTGCATCTTAGACCTCTGTTGCTCTGCTCTTCTTATATTACTTTGTTTTCTGTATTCTTTGGTATGCAGTTTCCTTTTTTTTTTTTTGGTTTTGATTCTTTGAGACTGGTCTCACTATGTAGCCCAGGCTGACCTTGAATTCATGGTGATCCTCCTGCTTCAACTTCCTGAGTGCTGGGATTATAGGTGTGTACCACCACGCCCAGATTTCCATTTCTTTTTTTTCTAGCTCACTGATCTTTTCTTTTTTTGTCTTTTTGAGACAGGGTCTTGCTATGCAGTTCAGGCTGGCCTTGAGCTCACTTTGTTGCCCAGGCTGGTCTCAAACTCACAACTATTCTCCTGCCTCAGCCTCCCAAGTCCTGGGATTACAGGCATGTGCCACCACGCCCGGCTTCACTCATCTTTTCAACTCTAGCATCTAACCTATGCAGCATATAAAAAATAGTATTTAAATTTTAAAAGGATTTGTTACAATAATGGACACATCGCCATGAATTCCTTGCAACACCCTTCCCTCACTCAGAGCACACGTATCCCATCACCCTGCCACTTTCTGAAGCCACTCTGGAAGTTCTCTTCACTTGTGTCTCGCACTGTCTTGGCTGCCTTTACGTCTTGGATGGATTCAATTTATCTTTCATGGTCATTTTGCTTTAGGGACAAGCCAGTGCTGGGTCCAGTGAAGAATAGGGCACACGAAGACACAGTGTCAAGTTTTCAGGAGCCTGACTTCTTGTTGGATGGCACTCAGCAGTAACAGTCAACATATTTTTTTAATCACACCTTGTAAAGACATGAGAAAGGATGTGAGTAGGGCCCACTTCCAAGGCAGATTCTGCTGCCTCCCACTGCCCAGTGTCTCAGAGATGCCCACTGGCTACTTGGTGGTGAGTCAGCGACATGGGTCACTTCCATCCTGGCTGCAGGGTCAGTGTGCACTCCAGGTGCAGGCTCACTGGTCCTGCTAACCAGGCCCTCCAGAAGGCCTGGCCCACAGGCCAGTGTCCCACCAGGGGACCCATTTCACAGTGAAGGCTGGGGGCGTGGCTCCTGACTGTGGGACCTACTATCTGGTCATCTGTGGTTGGCAGCAGGCTCATACAACTTCTGAAAGCAGGGCTGAGCCAGCAGCTGGAGGCCCCACTGGAAAGATGGGTCCTCCTGCAGGATGACACCTGCATCATGCACACCCACATGGAGTCCCACATCCAGGGAGGACAGGGGGTCCAGAGGCTGGATGCAGACAGATGTGACTTCACTCCCACCCTCCGTGGCCCACTGGAGATTTTGGTTTATCATTCCACAGCCCTAGGCCTTAGACAGCTGGAGTTCTGACCCCTAGAATCCCATTGGACCACAGTTTCAGCTGCCACCAGGGCATTTGGGGCTCCCTGTGTCTTGGGAACCAGCAGAGGTGTCATCTTGGACAGTGACCAACAGGAGAACCCAATGTGGGTCTGAGGAAGTCACATGAGTACTTATCTCCCCGCCTACTGAAAGCAGAGCCAGGCAACAACCTGGGTCACAAGGAATCGGCTGCTACGGGCTCAGGGCCTGAGGAAGGAAGTTTTAGGTCACAGCCAGCGATGTGCCCCGAGACCTGCCCTCATGACGGGGTAGGTGGACCTTGGGGCGATGGTCAGACACAACCTGAGACCCACCGACACCCACCCAGCTAACCTGGGGGACTGGTGTGGAGATGCGGGTCCCAGCAGTGCTCAGTGGGCGAGGGCAGAAGCCATGGAGGGCTCTGCAGGCAGCAGGGGTGACAGGCAACTCTCGCCCTGGGCACACGGGGCTCACACTCCCCTCATCTGAAAGCAGGCAGTTGGCTGGACTCCACAGGGGGCGGCTGGGCTCAAGGTCCATCTGTAGGCTGAACCTCCCTGGGTCCTGTTCTCTGTCCCAGCGATGCCCCTCACCCCACACCTGCCACCTCCCTTCCCTGTGTCCCAAGGCAGATGCATCTCATCCATCTTGGCACCTGCGCGTGAGAGGCCTGAGCCAGTGCCATGTCCCTTTGGTGGAGCGGCAGCATTTTTCTCAAGTCTCATGATTTTCATTTCAGTGTTTCTGAAGGAGGCTTCAGTCCAAGGGGATCTCAGCTCAGTCTTGTTGCAACGGAGGTGGGTCTGGTGCTCTGGTCTGAGCCCTTCATAGTGGGTGACCTGGTGTTACCCTGAGCTGAGGTGTGCAGCTCGAGGTCCAGCTGCCCACGTGGGGCCACAGAGTGGAAACTGGTGAGGGCTGTGAGTCCAGGAGTCTTGGCAAATGCCCACCACTGTGGCCCAAGCACTCCTCCCATGAGCAGGGAGCCGGGGGTCTCCATGGCTGGCCCACCCACCCTGAGCCTGTGTCCTAGGCCTGGGGCACTTGCAGGAGGCCCTGCCTGGCTTATCACCACACGAAGGAAGGCTAGGCGGTATCCGCGTGGGAGCTCAGCTCTCCCTGGCTTCTAGCCTGAGCACATTTTTAAAGAGGGTGGGGAATTTATAGCCCAGATGTATTTTGAAAGTGTTCCTGGATGGGATAGTTAGAAAGTGCTTTCCAAATCACTATTCGGCTTGTGACTTTCTCCCCTGAAATTCACTGTAAGCTGTAAAGTACGGAAAATTACTTGTACGGGATCTCACTGAACACAGGCACTGGTGGGGACAAGGTTGTTTGGGAAGCAGTAGATAATTCTAGCATCTCTGCCATCCTTCCACCCACACGGGGTGCAGCTGGGAACGAGGGCTCAGGAGCCAAGGGACACACGGAGATCTCAACGATCCTTTAATACCCTGCCTTCTTCGTGTGTCAGGGCAAGACGACCTGAACATTGTGAGAGGCCAGCAAAACAGTTATCCTTACCTGGAGAGGTAGAGGGTGGTCGCGGTAGCTCCTGGCCTGCACTGCTGAAACCCCAGCTCTCAGGCCCCACCCCCACAGTGAGTGTGGCATGGCCTTGGTGAATTAGTGCACGAAAGTGAAATCTGTCCAGCATGGTAAGATGTGTCCGAGTGGCTGTACTGTCTGAGCACATACTTGGGATTCAAAACTGGATCGAAATAGGAAATTCTTTGTTTAGAACAAAAATAGATCAAGTCAGCAGAAACAGAACTGGTGAAGCAGCCAGTTCCCGGGCCTGGCGCCCCAGACAGCTGCCTTTGCTCAGCGGGCCTCGGAGGGTGCGAGGGCGCTTTTTGCTGGTTCTGCCACCCATTGACCCCGTGGCCTTCTCTTTGCTCTTTGGCTTCCTAATTTTGCAAGGAGAAGGGTGGATAAAGGTACAAAAGCCTGAAATCATTCAGTGATTTCTAGACAACGAATCCTCTGCTCTGGGGAAAAGACCTCCATGGGGTCTTTTCTTTCCAGAGAAAAGGGTGGTGGAAAGGGCCTCCTGCCTGGTTCTCGGGCCCTGCAGGGTGGGCAGCAGTGGAGGGTGCTGGGGAGAAGCCGTTAAGAGAGCGTGGCTGGAGTTTCTGGTGCTGGAGCCCTGCTGTCTTTCCAGCTCTAGGTGTCTGCTGGAAAATGCAGCTGGGAGCCAGGTGACACACATGTGTGTGTGTTTTGCTGTTACCAGAGAAACAAGAGGGAAAAATAAAGAACTAAGTTTCCACAAAAGTCCAAACTGACTTCAAAAGCGTCTGTGTGCAAGGACAGAGGAGAAACACAGGCGGGAATTCCAGTACTGGGCACTCTGTCCTGCTCGGCAGCCCACTCCACCCACGCTGCGGGCACATGTCCACTCAGCCCTGGAAGTGGAGAGCAAGTTGGTTTTTCCGGGCAGGAATGGGCTGCCCCCGCCTCTGGGCAGGAGCGGAGCCTCCCCTTGAAGTCGTCCCAGCACGGTCAGAGACACACACTGCACTGTTAGCACAGATGGGGCGGGTTCAGTAAGACCACAGCCTCAGAGGATGCTGGTCTGCCTAAGTGGCTATAAATAGGAGGGAGGGGTCTTATTAGCGCATTAAACACCAAGGATGAGGGGGCCGGAAAGGAGGAGGAGGCTGTGAATTTAAAGAAAGGCTCACAGCCAGATGCAGCAAGCCAGCGGGCTCCAGCCCAGCCCGCTGGGGCCAACACGGCTCTCTTGCAAATCCAGGTCTCTCCAGAGTGGAAGTGGCACAGGCCCTGCCACTGTGCGTCATCCCCACCCGCTACCCAGAGGGTGGAGGCGCCTATTTCTCTGGGAGTACAGGAAAGGGCACTTCACACGCAGGGCCAGGAATCAGCCAGTGTGGGACTGAGCCCGGCTGTCAGCAGTCGTGGGTACTGTCCATCTGAGAAGGGGCTGGCTGGTCCCAGGTCTGGGGTGTACTCTACCACGCCTGCACAGCTGCTGTCACCGCCTGTGGCTTCCCCAGGTGTCCTCAAGCGGCCAAGGCACGAGGCCTGGCCTCAGGGAGCCTACCAAGCCTGCCATCCATCCTCGTTGGGTAAAACTGGGCATTTTAACCATCAAAAGCCTTCCAGTTTGGTGGCATTTATGTCATTCATAGTGCACCATCTCCTCCACCTGGCCTCAAAACTCGCTCTCCCAGGGGCAAACTCTGACCCCCTGTCCTCCCTGTGCCTCTGGCTCTACCAGCCAGTCTCTGTCTCAGGACCGGCCTGGATGGGTGGTACCAGTGCAGTGGCCTGTGTGTCTGGATTCTGACACAACACAGCAGTGTCTAGGCTTGCCTGTGACAGTGGTATTAGTGCATCATTCTGTTCATGGCTGCATACTATCCCATGGAGGAATAACCACCTTCTCTCCCTCCTCTGCTGTACATCTGGATCCGCTCCCCGTGGCTCTGTGCCTGAGGCTGCCACGGCCACCATTCTTCTGAGAGCGGTGTGACATTAGCATGACAAAAGCGGGGAGAGGCGGTAGGTGGACCTTGGGGGAACTGATCCTAGACAAACTCTGGTGGGGCTGGCAGTACACTTGGCACCCAGGACCTGGTACCAGGGGACTCAGCAGCCAGGGACACACAGCAACCAGGAGACTCTGACCCACGAGATTCAGCACTAAAGGGACCAGAGGTACTCAGCAGCCAGGGGACACTGCCACCAGGGGACTCAGGACTGGGAATACTTGCACCGGTAGACACTGCGCCAGGGGACTCAGCACTGAGGGGACGTGGCAGCGGCCCTCAGCAGCCGGAGGACGTTACTAGCAGGGGACAGGAGGGTTAGTACCTAGCCAGTAGGCCTGCGCTCCGCTGAGCTCCCCGCATTTCCGGTCTCAGACCCCTGACTTCCGGGGCGGGGCCCGGGGCCGCGTGGCGGGAGGGTCGAGCCCTGTGCCGGCGCCTCCTGACTCGCGCGGTGCCCGTGGGCG
>NW_004955407.1:42436416-42547184 GCF_000276665.1 Chinchilla lanigera | reverse complement strand
GCGGCCGGCCCGGACAGAGTCCCCTCGGGCCCCGGCGCGGCGGAGGGGCGCCTCCGTCCGAGGGTCCTGTAAAGCCGGGTTGTTAAATCCGGTGGGCTGGTACCGGGCGCTTTCACCCACCCGGTGAGGGCGCTCAGCCTGGGTGCGAGGGTGTTGCTCGGCGCTCGCCGGACTCGGGGTGGCCGGGGCGCTTGCGCTGGACGTGGCCACTGGTGAGATAAAGGACCAGAACGAGGGGGTGCCTGCCTGTAATCCCGGTAGTGGGGAGGCTGAAGCAGGAAAATTCTAGTGTGAGCCTAGCCTGGGCTACGTAGTGAGACCCTGTCTTAACCAAGAACAAAGATGAGAGCAGTGAGCACACACCCGTGCACACAGAGCCAGGGTAGAGTGCCCGGGGGAGAGGCCCGACCTGCAGCCCAGTGACCTGGTGGTTTAATCCTGGGCATAGCCTGCCCTTTCCACACTGCTCTGCGTGTCGTTTAACCACTCCCCCGAGCCTTATTACGGCTGTGCAATGTGACCGCGCCGCCATCCAGGGTCCCGGTTCTGAGTAGCTCTGAGATGGCCTGCCTGTCCTCTCTGCTTGGTGACACCATTGCCCGGGGGCCAGTGAAGCCGTGCACTTGGGGACCCACTTGCCCTCCTCAAAACCTATCGCTATGTCATTTGCCCGAGAGTCACAAGTCCAGGACCAGTGTGTGGGAGAGCCAGGCTGGACATGTTTTTCCGTGGGTGTCTCCCAGGCACAGAAGCACCTGCCAGGCTGTGGCGACTCTGACCTACCTCCCTGGGTCCTGCAGGGATGCCAAGCTGGAGTGGGAAGCCTTGCTCTTTCCAGGAAGGAGTAAGCGTGTTTCCTAAAGGGAGGTGTGGAACAGCCGGGAGCACCCGCTTTAATGCCCACTTCCTCACCCTGGGCCTCATCAGGAGGAGCTGCTCTCAGCTGAAGCTCTCCGGGGGCTGGCACCCAGGTGACAGGCCTGGGAGATGAGGTGGAGTACTTCTTTCTGGCACCCAGGTGACAGGCCTGGGAGATGAGGTGGAGTACTTCTTTCTTTACCGATCTGTTCTGTAACACGGGCGGAGACAGACTTAGTCTGGAAACTGACTGCCCTTGAGCTGAGAGCTGGGGGTAGAGGCCCCTCCTAGTCTGGGGTCCCCTTCTTTGCTCTCCAGGCTGTGGAAGCTGAGCCCCTGCTGTCCACGTGGCTGGAGGACAGTGCGACGTGGATGAGGCCATGGTGGATCGAACCCTAGGACTCCGCAGCCCTGAGGTCTGGTCCTTGGCAGACAGATGTGGGAGCCAGACTTCTGAACATGTCAGGCTACCCTTGTCCCTTGGCCTCCAGTCTTCAGGGCCATGGCTGGTGGTGCAGGCACTGGGTGGGGCAGTGCGTGGGTGGGGCTCCCGGCCCGTGTGGGCCCAGTCTCTCTTGGGGCATAGAGAGTAATGAACAACAAACCAGGTGGCAAAGCGACTGGAACAGTCAGTGTGGCCGTCGCAGTGCCCCCGGTGTGTGCTCCACAGGTGACCTAAGTTCCCGGGGCAGTCAGTTCCCACTGAGGGTCTCCCTATCCCTGCTGGGCCTGTTCCGCCCGCCCGACTTCAGCAGCTCTGGAGAGAAGCTCCTGAGGCGTCTGATCACTTAAGCATTCCCGTCTGTGAGAGCAAGCTGGGAAGACCGAATTCTAACCATAAATGGAAACATCTGGATGGGGCCACAGTCAGCTGCCAAATGACTAAGCTGCGGAGGAAGGGGGACTCGGGGTCCAGTCGGCCAGTGCTGGGAGCTGCCAGGACGGCTGAACGGGGCTCGCAGACTCCGTGGGAGCAGCGCGGTGACACCCAGGCTGCCCTGGGAGGTTCTCACTTGGGAAAGGGAGTCTCAGGCTGGGCCCCCTTAACGTCACTGAAAGCTAATGGAAGGGGGCTTTCTTTCAAAGTCAGGGCTGATAGATGTTGGCAGAAATCAAAGGGCAGCCGTTTGCACACAGATATGTTTGTGCAAACCACAGAACCATCAAGCTCAAACAGATCTGGTCAAGTTAATGAAAAGCAGACAAGAGAGATAATTACTTAGGGGTTTTTTTTTGAAAAAAGTTTTTAATCTATTGCTATGTGAACTCACTTTTTTTGTTGAAAAATGGCATTTCCTTTCTTTTTGGTTGGCTTCCCATTTCTTCCAACTTTGCAAAACTCTGTGCATCACCATGGCATTCTGACACAACCACGGCCACCCTGTGCATAAGTGAAGCACTGAAGTGTCAAGAGAGAACAGCCCCAGGCAGAGGGACGCTGATGTCACGGGGAGGGATGTCCGAGTGCTAACCGGGTGCAGGAAGCTCCCGGCTTCTGTAGTTGGACCGCTGTCAGGTGAAGGGTCCCCTGAGGGGATCCACACTTGTCTTCCTGACAGGGCCACTGAGAGTACCAAACCCTTTAGGGATCAAAGCCGAGGGGTGACAGGGCAAGGGCTCCCCTTGCAGAAGGGAGACCTCAGCACAGGGTGAGGGTGCCTGCTGTCCTCCCCCTGTCTGGGCACAGCCGCACCTGCCTCCCTCCTGCCAGATGCAGCCCTGTGTGGATTCTGGCAAGGAGCATGGGCAGCGGTGATGGCACCCTGCAGGCCTGCTGCACCAACACCTTCTGAGCTGTCCCCTCCCCGTGGGTGCCCGGAGCTCCAGCGAGGGACCCTGTAGCAGTAGGCTGGCTGCTGGGAGGAGAAGCAGCCTGAGTTCCAAATGGCCACAGGGATGAGACCCTGTCCCCACCAGTTTGCTCTGGTCCTAGTGGGACTGGCGATGACGCCCTGTACCGAGGTCCAGGGACCTTAGCCCCAGGAGACAGCACTGGCTTCCTAGGCCACCCCTGTGTTCCCGCCACAGGCTTGTGCTGCTTTGTGAGGTTCGGCCTCCAAGGGCACCTTGTGCACCTTTCAAATGTGAAGTTTGGGCTGCGGAACCAAGATGCACAAGATGGTGGAGGCACAGAGGTCCAGATCCTTGGCAGAACTCAGGTTGGAGCCAAGGCGCCACACCCAGACCCTCAGGGAAACCAGACCCACAGACGGGCCAGGAAGGGGTGTGTGTGTTGGGGCCAGATACGGGCTGGGGATGGAAGTAGCGGGTTCCTTTGAAGTCCTCTGAGGGCATCTGGAAGAAGGGAACTTGGTTTGCAGGTCCGGAGCAGAGGGCGGTGCAGAGCTGGGCTGGCTGAGGGGAAGGGGTCTCTTGCAGGGTGGGGCCAGCGGGCCCACGTGGCAGTGCGTTTCCTACCACGATGCCGATGCTGCACAGCCCCCCGCGCTCCCCGCGTGCCACAGTGATGTGGGGATCCCAGGTTCCATGTGTAGCAATGAGCAGCTGGAAAAGGAAAAAGAAAGACTTGAAGGTCTAATTCATAGTAGCATCAGAGAGTCGTATTGCTGAGGGATAAATTACGAAAGTACATGTAGGACCAGTATGCGGCAAACTAAACATCACTACTGAGAAGTAAAGAGCGCTAAAATGTAGAGGAATTTGTCATATTCCTGTATTGGAAGAGTCAGTAATTTTTTTTTAGTACTGGGAATCAAACTCATAACCTCGTGCTTGCCAGGCAGGTGCTGTGCCGCTAAGCTACATCTCCGGCCCGAGTCAGTATTTTTAAGCAGAGTTTTTCTCAAGTTGTGCCCAATCAATGTCTTTTGTGGCCATTGAAAAGCTAACCCCTAGGGGCTGGGGATTTAGTTCAGCGGCACAGTGCCTGTCTGGCAAGCACAAGGTTGTGAGTTTGATTCCTGGTACCGGAAAAACAAACAAAAAAAAAAAAAAAAAAAAAAAAAGAAAAGCTAACCCCTAAAAGCTAGGTATATAGAAATTCAGTTGATTTAAAAGAAATTTTTTTTTGAAACAGGGTCTCACTATGTAGTACAGGCTGGTCTTGAACTCGCTTTGTAGCCCAGGCTGGCCTTGAACTTGCAGCGGTCTTCCTGCCTCAGCCTCCCCAGTGCTGGGATTATGGGCGTGCAGCTCAGTTGACTTTGAATAGACTTGAAAAAGTCCAAGGTGTGTTGGGGGGAATCTTAAACCACTTAATTTAAAACCTACTATAAAGCCACACCATTTAAGACTGTGGTATTGGTATAATGCCCAATATTTACATATCTGTATGTACATATCTCATTATCAAAGTAATAATTTAATGTAAATTAAAACCCCAGTGAGATATTCTACTCATAGAATTTCTCAATTTAAAAAGACTGACAAGAGTGAATGTTGGTGAGACTGGGGAGCAGCAAGAACTCAGACCCATGGGCAACTGGTGTTGGCAATTAAGGAAGTAAAATGGACTCTGGCCTGGTGACCCACGTGTGTCACTCCCAGCATTCCCTCCAGTCATACAAAGCATACTGGGCACAAAGATTTGTGGGAGGATGTGCAGGGTAGTAAGACCACAGTCCTGTGGGGTCAGGTCCAGCAAGGGCACCTGTGCACCTCACTTACCCTGGACACTAGAGAGGGGGTGGGCAGGGCTCCAGGGTGGGTGGGGACAGCGCATGGCCATTAGTAGGGGCAGGGCAGGCCACACCGCTCAGGCCTTGTGGCTTTTGCCAGGTGCGCAGATCCCTTTCCAAGAGGTTGGAAAGGGGAGGGAGGGACCAGCATGGGTGAGGGGAGTTGGGCTGCAGGCCAGGGAAGCCGGTGGTGGCTGCTTTGTGGGAGGAAGGGCAGCAGGATTCTAGGGAGAGGCTGTGATAAAGGCCTGGCGGCTCTGCCTGGACCCAGGTCCCTCCCTGCGGGGACTCTGGACACCACGGCCTGTGCCGAGGGGCCTCCACAGCCAGGGCTGTCACCGAGGGCCCGACCCCCACGGCCCACACCGGGGCTGTTGCCCATTCCACTCACAGAGATCTGTGTGCGAGTTTCATTTATTTATTTTTAATTTTTATTTTTTTGTCTTTTTGAGACAGGGTCTCGCTATGCAGTTCAGGCTGGCCTTGAGCTCATTTTGTAGCCCAGGCTGGTCTCGAACTTACAACGATCCTCCTGCCACTTCTGAGTGGTGGAATTACAGGCGTGAGCCACCATACCTGGCGAGTTTTATTTATTGATTCAAAACAAAAATTAAAAGTAATGGGCCAGGGATATAGCTCAGTGGCATAAGGCAAGCATAAGGTCCTGAGTTTGATTCCCGGTACCAAATATATATATTTACTGATTTCAAATTAACAAGGAAAAGCATGATAACATAATATGTTTTTAATGAAAAAACTAAGTTATATTTTCCAAAACAAAAGGACTGTGAGAAGAGTGGTGTGTTCTGCATTTTCGCAGCGCCCCTTGATGTCGTCTTAACAGGAGACAGCTGGGTGTCCAGACTACTCCTGCGTGGCTGCCTGGTCGTCTCGCTGACTCAGCAGTGGAAACCTGGCTTCCCACAGAGGACGTTAGGGGAGGGGCTGTGTCCCAGACACTGCCGCGAGGTCCTTCCCAAGGGTTTGTTGTCATGTGGCATCTGAGACAAAATGAGCGCACTTGGTATTAGCGGAATGCAAAAGACAAATTGCGCTGCAGTGTTGTTCAAAACATCTCTGGAGCCTCCAGGCCCCACTCCCCTACTCCTGAAGCCTGTGCTAAGTCCTCAGACAGTGGGGTGCTATGTGGACAGTGTCTGCGGCTAGGTGAGTCCTGAGACTGCCTGACTCCTGGCTGAGGGAACAGGCTTTTAATGAGTGGGGGTGGGGAGGCAGCCTAAACAGGAGAGGAAACAGAAGTCCAGGGGTACCAGAGCCATCATCCTCAACCCCTACAGCCTCACCACAACTGGCTTAGCGTGTTCCCTAACAGTAGGACCAGACCACACCATTCATTCCCTACGCAGGAGTGTGATTGTTCCACAGGACTGTGAGGTCCTATCGTCCTCAGTCACCTTCAATAAGAGACATCAATTTTCACGGTCACCCCATGGACCATGACTGCTGGAGCTGCTGCCCTCAGATCCATTTGAGGATGGCAGCAAGAACTATCAGGAGCACCAGATGGGTCTCTTATTGGAGTAGCCAGCTTCCTTAGGGGCCTCCTGGGAGTCCCAGTATGTCCACTCCTGGCTCCCGGGCCATGCCTCACTGCAGGACAGGTCAGCATGCGCTGCTGCACTAGATTCCGAGGAGGAGGTAGCAGACACAGCCCAGCCTCAGCTGCTCCATTGGCTCCCGTGAGTGACAGCCCTCACCTTCCCCAGTGCTGCCCAGGGAATGCTGGGGCTCTTGTCACCTGGCCTGGCTGGGTCTCGGATTCCCTGCCCCAACCCTGCACCCTCTGATAGGACATGGTTGCCCTCCTCTTCCACCTGCCCTGAGACCCTTGTCAAGGCAGCTGGACCGTGGTGGACCCTGGCTGGGGGAGGGGTGATCTGTGGCCAAGAGCCATCCATAGGAGGCCTGTGCCCCGCACTAAGTGGCTCTGGATGTGGCCCCATGGCTCAGGTGTCCCCAGGGGCCCTCTGGGCAGCAGGAGCATGGATGTCCAGTCCACATTCTCTGGGTACTGAGCCACCACTGGAGTCCTCTAGCCTGTATGTGGCTTCTCGCGGGTCCTGTGCACTCCCCGCCCCCACCCCCGGGTTGTTTCCAGGCTGCCACACACACTGTAGACCAGGTGCTTTCGAGGCCCTGTGCATCAGAGCTGCAGGGGTGTGGAGAGCCTCTTGCTGGCCTGGGGTTAGTCCAGGGAGCATTTCCTCTCTAGGACAGATCGTCTCCGAGTACCCAACCTGAGTGAGATGGTTTTCAGGTGGAAGAGATTATACATCTTCAAAACAAGTATGGAACACCCCTGAATAACAGAGCCATAAGAAGACTAAGAAAGAAAGAAAGAAATCTCCCTCTAGGGAGGAAGTGAGAGACAGTTGTGCAAAAGACAGCCTTGATGAAATGTTCTTGAGAGACAGTTAAATCTGTAACTCTGCGGCTGCTTCGAGCCCCCACCCAGCAGGAAGCCTCAACTCTGGGCAGGCTCTCAGGATTCAGGTCCCTTGCGGGTTGTGCAAGATCTGTTCCCACCCTCCCCCGGGGAGGTTTGCTCAGGGGGGCTTTGCAAGGAGCTGGGGATGTGGCCGGCAGGCTGGGCGGGCAGGGCGCCCTAGCTCTGGGGCTGTGGAGCAGGGCAGGGCGGAGAGGAAGGGCCAATAGTCGCCTGGCCAGCGCCTCTTCCTGGGAATCTCTCTGCAGCCAAGAAAGCTTTCGGGAGCTCCCAGCAGGCTTGTCTCTCGGCACCTTCTCGCCGGGCTGCTGCACACACTGGGCCTGTTCTTGGCTCAAAGCCGCGAGGAGGCGGAGGTGGACCGGGCGCCATGTCCTGGGATCGGCCAGGGGGAAGGCTGTGGCGGGTGCTACACAGCAGTCCCTGCAGTAGCGAAGCTCCCAAGGCCGCAGGGTCATGGTGCAGGCAGTGGAGGCATTAGGGATGGACAGGGGCTTTTAAAAATCAACTTCAGTGAGGTAGAGATACACCCATTTCAAGTATACAGTTTAGAGGAATTTTGGCACTCACCCTAAGGAAAGTGCATGGCTGGTGTGAACTAAAAAAACTGGCGTGGCCTCTGAGAGTAGCTTCTTACACCAGAACAGAGTTTAAGAAGTAATGAATGCAGCAGCCGCTGTCTTGCCCGAGTTTAATCAGGTGCCATTTTGGCAAGGAGCTGACAGACTGAACCATGGAACAACTGCCCTCCAGCTTCACTCCAGGACGGCAGTGTTGCCCACCCCAGGGAGTAGGTGGGAGACAGCCGCGGGGGACACACCAGGAGCGGGTGAGGGCTGGACACAGGTCCCCTGAGACGTTCAGGCGGGCCAGGAAGAACACGGGGCCTGCCGTCCGGGGAAGCGGCCAGATTCGGCAGGTGCGACCTGAGGAGGTGGCTGGATCTGAAGATGATGGCGCTGAGTCCAGTGGTCTGCTTGAGCCCCCTCCCACCCCCGCCTCCATCTAGTGGTCTGGCTGCTTCCCTGCGCACGTGACTGGGGAAGCGTCTGTGCTCGGACAGCAGCCACAGTGTAGGGTGTGCAGATGGGGACCCCGAGCAGAGGGGTCACCGCACAAACCCACAGGCTGCAGAGTGGGTGGAGAGGAGCGTCACTTGCTGGATTCCAAAGACTGAAGGCCCTGGAAGGAAGCCACGCATTTAGAGCTACACGGGAATGTTTCCCCTTTTGCCCATTTCCTCCCTCTCCTTCCCGCTTCCCCGCCCCCCAGAGTCTGGTGGTGGCTGGAGTTTTATCTCTTTTTTTCTTTTTTCCTTTTGAAAAAATTTGTTTGATCCTCTTTTCTCCCCCCTCCCCTCCCCCTTGCTCCCCCTTTCCCTTCTCCTCCTTTCTCCTCCTCTCCTCCCCTCCCCTTTTCTCTTCTCCCTTCTCTCTGTCTCTCTCTTCATTTGTTCCCTCAATATGTGTTCTATTTTTCCTCTAGTCTACTCTCTTTGTTTTAATGTATCCTTTTCCTTCTTGGCTTTCTTTTAAAATGCTACCTTAATACTACTAATTTCCCTTTATTCCCTAATAGGATCTTTTACGTCACTTTACTTACTTCCTTTCATCTTCTATCACCTAACTTTTCAAACTCTACTTTTTCCATGTTCCCATTTCCCACTAACCTCTCTCTTTTCTAGGATGACCATTAAGCTTTATGAATCTATAGATAGTTAATTATATCTTACTATGGTTGAACACTGTATTGTTAGTGGAGATAAAATTATTTCACTGAGTAGATATTTACTGTATATTAATGTCCTCTCTTAGTGTTTATACTATACTTTCTATGGCTAAGAGTGTTACATTATTGGTTCTTGAGGTTTTCCAGTATCCAGTTTGTTTTTGATGCTATTGTCATTGCTGATTTTACTACTATAGTTAGTCGTTGCTATCAGTTGGTTTTATCTGTATGCCAATACCTGGATTGCACAAGGGGCATAAGCAGTACAGTGGTTCATTCTTGAAGAACTGGGTATGGGGCCAAATAAGCTGCAACCTCTCCTCCCAAATAAATGGAGGTAGTTGGAGTCTGGAACAGAGGCAAGGGCCAATAGTTAGACATGCCCAGAGGGTATCTGTGAAAAGTAGATATCAACTAAAGAAGTCTTCACACTAGCAACAAAAATACACACTACACTCAATTCATAAGCCTCAGCATTTCAAATATACTGTGATACATTGGTTGTCGAGAGGCTCTGAACTCAAACTTTCCACCACGTGAACAGCAAAGTTTGAAAAAAATTTGCTTCATGTGCCTGTAATCCCAGCATTTGGGGGGGCGGAGGCAGGAGGAATGTTGTGAGTTCGAGGCTAGACTGGGCTACAAAGTGAGCTCAAGGCCAGGCTGAACTGCCTAGCGAGACCCTGTCTCAAAAACACCAATCAATCAATCAGTCAATAAATAAACAAATATCAAAGAAAAACAAGAAAAAAAGAGAAAAATCTGCTTGATGTTCATAACTTTCCTTGATAGTTCAACTAAAAATTCAACTTGAAAAAACCAATCTGGGCCAAGAGTGAGTCACGTGCCATGTCTTCCTGCAGACACAAGTGGGTGATGCTTCAGTCTAGGTACCACTCATGCTCAGACAACACACAGTGCTTGTGTTAGTACCTTCACTGTTGTGCTTTTTATTGGCACTTTATTTGTGTAAGATATTATAACTATGGCTCCAAAGAAAGTGATACCAGTAATAAAGGTAAGAGGAAAACAGACCCATGATAGAGTTAAAGAAATCATTACAAATTTTGTTAAAATCCTGGAAAAATGAATTTATAAGTGTAATTTTGGGGCCTCAGAAACAATTTGGCTTGCCATTATTTCTTTAGTACAAGGAAAATGATTTATACAATCTGAAGAGAAATCAGGGTATTCCATTATTTCTTATGGGAAAATATGTTTATTCTCAAACTTTTTGGTGTTCAGACACGAATTTGGAACAGAGTTTGACAACCAAGATATCATTGTAGAAACATGAGAAGACAAGGCAACAAAATGCCTTCAAAAATCCCAAACTCCCCCAAAACCAGTACAGGGGGCACCAAGATGGTGGAAATCAAAAGCTACACAGCTGTTATGTGATAGGATAACATTAGAGGCAAGCAAATGGATTAACAAGTGCTTGGAGAATTCAAAGATGTAACTAAACAGATAATAATCCTAATGAGACAAATAATCAGTGAGTATACAGAAGACACTAGTAAATAACTAGTGAAGCTAAAGAAAGACACTAATAAACACTGGTGGAAAAAAATAAACATTGGTGGAGCTAAAGAAATGCAAACATAAATGCCTAGAACAGAAAAGAACTTGAGTCCATAAAAAGATTCCAAAAGAGAAATCCAGGAGAGTAAAAATTTCACTGAAAATACGGGCAATAGAAACAACTAATGTAAGGACAGCTTCAGATCTAGAAGACAGGCCTGTAGTTGGTGATCAGTTAATGAAAGATGCCTTAAAAACAATAAGAGAACATGAAAAATCAACCCACCAGCTGTTAGATGACATAAACAAGACTAATCTAAGATTAGTTGGAATTAGTGAAAAGCCAGAAGACAGCAAAAATAGCATAAAAACTCTGTTTACAGAAGTAATAGGAGAAAACTTTCCAAACATGTAAACTTAACACACAGATAAGTCTGAACTGTATAGAGCTCTAAATAGCCATGGTCAGAAAAGAAGCATGCCACGACACATTATAGTTAGTATACCAGAAATTCAATACAAGAACAGAGTCTTAAAAGCTGTCAGAGAAAACCAGTGAATCACTTATAAAGGAAAACCCATCAAAATTATGGCAGACTTCTCAACACATGCGTTAAAGGCAAGGCAAACTTGCAGTGAGGTGTTTAGAGCCCTAAAAGAAAACAATCTCCAATGCAGACTGTAAAATTAGGCTGTAAAATTATCCTCAAAAACTGATGGAGAAATAAGATATTTTGATGATAATGTGTACCTAAAGAAATTCATGACCACCATACTAGCACTCCAGAGAACAATTATTAAGGAAAGAGATAATGAGGTTAACCATGCCAAAAGGCTTGCTAGAATGTACCAGGCAGGCTGAACACTTAAGTAGAAGGGAAAGAAAGAATATAAATACATGCTTGCTTTTCTTACCCTCCTCAATTGAATACATGCTTGGTTTTCTTGGGAAGCCCCCAAAAAAGGAAATCAGTAGCAGGAAAATAATGCAACGACAGGAATAAATTAATACCTATCAGCCATAACTATCAATGTGAATCGTCTTAATTCACATGGATTAGCAGAATGGATCAATAAATAAAATCCAACTGTGTACTATATACAAGAAACAGATTTAACCAAAAAGAAATCCGTACACTGAAAATCAAAGGATGGAAAACAACATTCCGTGCATGTAATGGCAACCCCCAAACAAGCAGGAGTAACTACCCTATTTTCAGAGAAAGTGAACTTTAAGCTGAAACTGATCACAAGAGGCAAAAAAGGGACACTACATATAGATTAAATGAACTATTTAACACAAAGATAAAAATTATAAACTTATGTGCATCAAATAACAGTGCACCCAACTTCATAAAAGAAACAGTATTGGACATAAAAGATTAGAGAAGCATCAGTACAATTATAGTGAGGGACCCAATACCATACTATCACAGACAGATCAACTAAACAAAAAAAAATTAACAAGGAACCATCAGAATAGAAGCAAATCTTCAAACAAATAAACTTAGTAGATGTATCAGAGTGTTCCACCCAAGAACAGAATACACATTATTTTTGGCAGCACATGGACCTTTCTCCAAAATAGACTTCATGCTAACCAATAAAGCATGCAGAAGTAAATGCAAAAGAATCAAAGTTTTGTCATGTATATTATCAGATCACAATACAATGAGACTAGAAATCGATTTCAAAAGAAGCCACAGAAATTATGCAAACACTTTTAAATTAAGCAACACACTCTTGAATAATCAATGAGTCATAGAAGAAATGAAACACTTCCTAGAATTAAATGATAATGTCAACACAACATACAAGAACTTATGGGACACCATGAAGACAGTTCTAAGAGGAAAGTTTATATTTGTGAATGCTCACATCAGAAAAATAGAGTGAGCTCAAATAACCAACTGATGCACTTCAAGGTTCTAGAAAAAAATAATCCAAATCCAGAGCTAGTACAAGGAAGGACTTGTAAAGATCAGAGCAGAAATTAATGAAATGAAGAATAAAAAGGAATACAAAGAGTCACTGAGTTAAAGGGCTGGTTCTTTGAAATAATAAACAAAATAGACAAACCTTTAGCCAATCTAAAAACAGGAAAGAAAAGACATATCAGTACAATTAGAAATGAAAAAGGTGAAACTACAATGGACACTGCCAAAACCCAGAAGACTTCTAGAAAGTACCACACAATATGAATAAACTGGAGAACTTAGCAGAAATGGAGAGATTCCTAGATGCATATGAATTACCAAAACTGGATGAAGAAGACTTAAAATCCTGAATAATCCAATAACAGGTAATGAAATTGAAACATTAATAAAAAACTACCATGCAAGAAAAGCCCAGGGCCTGATGAATTCACTGCCAAATTCTACAAGAACATTAGGGCAGATATAATGGCAATATCCTTCAAACTCTTTAATGAAGTCAAAAAGGAAGGAGTACTCCCAAGATCATTCTTGGAAACTAACATTACCCTGATTCTCAAACCAGACAAGGACCCAGCCAAGAAAGAGAACCACAAGCAAATCTCTCTAATGAACATAAATACAAAAATCCTCAGAAAAGATACTGACAAATGGAATGCAACAAACCATCACGAAGATCATACACTGCTATTATGGAAAACAGGATGCGAGACTTTCTCAGGCAGTAGAAGGAACCAAGTGTGCACTCTGAAGAGATGGAGAAAGCTTTTGCTTCGCTAGCCTGGCTCAGAGAAGTTCATGCTTTGTAACTTCTGAGCCCTAAAGACAGTGTTACAAAGGTTTTCATAGAGTTTGTGGTGGGAAAAAACAAGCTCGAACAAAGACAGTTATTTAAAATGACAGGTTTATAACTTTAGCCATCTGGTCAGCCTCAACCAGCGAGGGAGCTGAAGCAAGGAGGAGGGGAGTGGGATCGGGCACGCAAATTAGGAAGTGAAGTCCCGTATGGTAGGGGAAGGAGGAGGAAGAGAAGTGAGAATGGAGGCTCGAGGTGCCCGCAGGTGAGACAGCTGTGAAACCACTCTGTAGTCATGGTGCAGCCTGGTGGAGGGAGGGAGTGGGGAGTGTACCCAGTGGTTGGCAGGAACTCCTTCAGTCTGACAAGGGAGAGGACCGCCCTTTACAAGGGACCATTTCCTTTTCTTCACTATGACCAAGAGGGCTGGGTCCCAGGGATGAAGGGGTAGTTCAACATATGCAAATCAACTAATATAATCCACCACATAAACAGAAGCAAGAATAAAAATCACATGATCATCTTTATAGACACAAAAATAGTCTTTGACAAAGTTCACCACACTATCATGATAAAACGCTGAAAAAATTAGGTATAGCAAGATCTTACCCCAATAAGACAAAAGTCATAAAAGACAAAGCAATGGCCAACATCATATGAAATAGAAAGAAGCTGAAATCTTTCCCTCAAAAAAAAAAACAAGACAAAGATGTTCACTATCACCACTCCTGTTCAACACAGTTCTCAAAACATTGGCCAGAACAACCAAGCAAGAGAAAGAAATACAAGGGATGTGTATACGAAAGAATGAAGCCAAAGTATCATTCTTCGCAGATGACATGATCCTCGACTTATGAGACTCCAAGATACACTGAATGAATCTTAGAATTAATAACCAAATTCAGTAGTGTAGCAGGATACAAATTGAACACACAAAATAAGTTGCATCCCTGTATACCAATAATGAAATCACTGAAAAAGAAATTATGAAAACAATTCCATTAATAATATAATTAAGAAAAATTAAAGACCTAGGAATTAATCTAACTAAGGAAAGACTTCTACAATGACAATTACATCACTCTGAAGAAGGAGATCAAAGAGGACATCAGAGAATGGAAAGATAAAGCCAGGCATGGTGATGCACACCTGTAATCTCAGCACTCAGGAGGCTGAGGCAGGAAGATTGCTGTGAGCTCAAGGCCAGCTGGGCTACATAGTGAGTTTAAGGTCAGCCTGGACCACATAGAGAGATCCTGTCTCAAAAAATAAAAACAAAATAAAAACAAAATAAAAACTTAGGAAAAAAGAAAAAGGGAAGCTATCGCCTGTTTCTGGATAGGCAGAACCAACATGATCAAAATGGCTATAATTCCAAAACTGACACAAGATTTAACACAATCCCAGTCAAAATACCAACAGCATTCCTCACAGGTCTAAAGAAAACTGTCTTAAAATTCATATGGACATTAATGGATAGCCTCACAAGTATTTTTATCTCATATTACATCTCATGTTTTTTGTCAGCTCTCTGCTTCTAACCCCAGTAAGAAACTTGAACAAGTATTTTAAAAGTTGAAGAAAAGTGATATTGTCTCAGTTTAGTTTTTAACTTTTTAAAGAGATAATGGCTTATTGTATAAATTATAATTATTTATTGTATAAAAGTGGGGCCCAAGATGACATTTTTAATTAGCATTTGAAGAATCATTGGTAAATTGGATAATATAGTAAGTACTTTTCCACAGGATAGTTGTCAGTCAAGTTGGTGATGCCTGTGCATAACCTATTTATGTATTAAAAAATTACAATAAAATTATGATTTGTAAAAAAACTGATATGGAATCAGAAGAGACCCAGAATAGCAAAAGCAATCCTGGGTAATAAAAGCAAAGCAATAAGTATCACTATCCCAGGTTTGAAGTTATATTACAAAGCTACAGTGATAAAAACAGCATGGTACTGGCACAAAAATAGACATGTGGGTTAATGAAACGGAAAAAAGGAAGCAAAAGCAACCACAGGTACAGCCGGCTATTTGATCTTTAACAAAGGGCCAAAAAACATGCACTGTAGGAAAGATGGCCCCTTTAATAAGTAGTGCTGGGAGCACTGGCTATCCACACGAAGAAGACTGATATAGACCCATGTTTTTCACCAGGCACTGAACTAAAATAAAAATGGATCACAGATCTAAATGTCAAATCATTAACAATCTGCTGAAATACAAAATAGGTAAAACTCCTGAAGGACAGGCATAGGCAAGGACTCCAGCTGCAAAGGAAATAATGCTGAGAAACAAGTGGGAGAATATCAAATTAAAAATCTTCTGCACAATAAAGAAAAAAACTAAGAGTGAAGAGACAACCTACAGAATGGGAAAAGTTCTTGCTAGCCATTCCTTGGACAGAGGACTAATGTCTAGAATATGTATAAGAAACATAGACCCTCCCCAATAAAAGACCCAATCAGAAATGGGCAAGTGAAATGAATAGAACTGGGAAGAGGAACAAGAGGAGGAGGAGGAGGAGGGTGGGAGAGGAGAAAAAGGGATGGAAAAATTGAAGGAAAAAATGGAAATAGAGTTTTTGCAGGTGGGAAGGGGGTGGCGAGTTGGAAGGAGCAGGGACAGGAGGAAGGGGGAGGGGTGAAAAAAGTTGCCACGTGTTATGTATGTGCACCAACTCCCCGTGATAAATGTGATTACTATACACTGCAAACACATGCTAATAAAAATAAATTTTTAAAAAGGAATTTTGACCGATTTATATACCATTTGACCATTAGTAGAAATGCAGCAGACAACCACAGCCGTCATCCCAGAAGAACTCCCACACTCCATGTAATAAGCTGTCCCCACCCTGTGCAATTACTGACTCGCACTCAGGAATTGTAGATTGGCTTTACTAATTATTTGTCAATTTCGTATATGGGAAATAGCACGGCTTGTGTCCCCTTGGCTTTGCACAATACATCCAAGACTAAGTGTAGAATACTCTGCTGTGTGGACATTTTGCAGCCTGTAGCTGTCTGTCCTGAGGATGTGTCTTTCCCACTCCCAGGTAAGCTAGAACCAAATGTCTGGGTTACCTGGAAGGCCATGCCTGACTTCCCAGCACCAACTACCAGTGTTGTAAGGGGCTTTGCTGTTTCTCACTACTGCAGTGACAGGTCATTTACCCTGTTCTCAGCAGACACTTGCTGCCACCAAACTTTATAATTTTATCTATGACTAAGGATAAAATTATAAACCCTTACACTTTTAGGGTTGTTCAAGTTAGGGTGTTTGCAGTACATAATATTTATATTCTTTGTGTATTCCCACACCATGTCTTGAGTCCTTTCACCCCTCTTTCCTCCTATTTTTCTCCTCCCTTCCCCTCCATCTCTTGATACCCTTCCCATTTGAGAATGTCGCCCTATTTCCTATTATCTATCTTTTATTTTGCCCTTTATTTTTATGCTTGATTTCTTTAAGCTTGTGATATATATTTCATTGAAACACTGTGGTCTTCAAGTGCATCCATTTTCCTAAAAATGACTCGTTTACCTTTATGACAAAGTAGTACTCCATTGTATGTAGATTACATTTTCTGTATCCATTCATCTGTTGATGGACATATAGAACATTTTTAGTTACGAATCATGCTGCTATAAACACAAGTATACATGTATCATTGTAGTATGATGTCCTTAACTCAGGAAGATTCCTAAAAGGGGAATATCTGGGTGAAGTGGAATTTCTGGTTTTAGTTTTTTTGAGGAGTTTGTGTACTGGCTCTACTAGTTTACATTCCCACCAATAAATGTAGAAGTGTTCCTTTTTCCCAAAGCCTCTTCAATAAATGATGTTGGAAATCCTATATATCCACATGCAGAAGAATCAGTTGAGATCCACATCTCTCATTAAACTAGAATACTAAACTAAAAAATGGGTCAAAGAACTAAATGCTAAAAAAAGAAACAACCTGCTGGAAGACAAAATAGGTGTGTGTTTTTTGCTCCCTTGTCAAAGATCAAATAGTTGAATGTCTTCCAGGAAGGTGGTGGAGTGCTGAACAGCAGAGAAACAGCTGCTCTGAGATTTGGTGTCCCGAGCATAGCAATGCGAGAAAGGGGAGGAGGGAAGTGTTTTGTTTGTTCTTGTTTTTATACGAGTGCAAACACTGTTTCTAGTTTTCTTGTTGTTCTGTTCTGCTCTTGTTTTTATTTCTTCCTTCTCTCTTTCCCTCCTGTTTTCTTCACCAGTTTCCTGAAGTTCGAGTAATCTTCCTCTGTCCTTCAGCCTTGGTCCTAATCTCTTCCTCTTCTATTTCTCCATTTTTTTCCCCTTAACCCCTTTTAAATTTTCTCCTTTGAGGGTAAAATTGCCATATTGAGGGCATATTTACTGTATACAATTTTCTGGTTTGTGTTAGATTTTATTATATAACCACAAATATAGTTCATACAGTTAAAGGTGGCAAATTAAAAGTTACCAGTTAGTCATTTTCTAGGCTTTTGATGCTATTGTTATTGCTGATTGTACTACTTTAGCCGAGGTGGCATAATTGTTCTAATCAGTTGTTCTTTCTAGTATGCCAAGACTGACATTGTCTAAGGGTCATAAACAACACTAGAAGCTAGTGCCAAAGAACCAGGGGCTCAGCCAAATATGCAGCAACTTCTCATCTGCAGTAAATTGAGCAGGTAGCATCTTGCAACACACCTAAAACCCCCAAAGCCAGCTACACCTGGAAGACATCTCTGAGAAGTACTGATTTTCTAAGGGTTCCAAATACTAGCAATACCAAGGTGTGGTGGTACATGCCTGTGGTCCTAGCACTCCAGAGGCTGAGGCAGGAGGATTGTTGTGAATTTGAGACCAGCCTGGGCTACAAAGTGAGCTCAAGGCCAGCCTGAACTGCATAGCAAGACTCTGTCTCAAAAAGACAAAATAAATAAATACATACTAGCAATAAAGTTACTTGCCATAAGTATTTCACAAGCATCAACCTAGGAATTAAACTAAAAAAAAAAAAAAATAGAAAATGTGAACACACTTAAGCAAGATGCAACCTCAAACTTCCAGCTCACCAAAGACAATGCCAGGGGGATAATGAGGTGGGACAATTTGAAAGCCACCCACCTGTACTCTCTCAAGTGGTAACAGTGGGGGTAACAAAACAAGTGAATGAGGCTCTAGGATAAATCTAGAAATAATCTCCAAGATAACTACAGAATGGTGACCATAATAAAAGACACAGTGACTCTACAGCAGATACAGATAAAAAATTGAGGAGTTTAGAAAAATGATGGAAACCACAAATGCCCAACATAGGGAAGAAATGGAATCCATGAAACAGATTCAAACAGATATCCAGGAGATTAAAAATTCAATCGAAAGTTTATTCAGCAGAATGAGCCAATGTGAGGATGGTATATCAGATACAAAAGACAGGATTGTGGTTAGCAATCATGAAAAGAAAGATTTCTCAAAAATAGCAAGGGGCCATAAAAGAATCAATCCAACAGCTGATAGAGGAAGCAAAGAAGAATAACAAAAGTTTGACCACAGTCAATGACAAAGTAGGAGATAGTGCAAACAACATAAGAAAAAAAAAAAAAACCACAAAAAACAAAAAACAAACTTGTTCATAATAGTAAAGGCAGACAACTTCCCAAGCAGGGAAAAAGAATTTGACATACAGTAAGTGAGGCATATAGAGCTCCAATTAGCCATGATAAAAAAATCTATACCAAGGCATATGATAATCAAGATTCCAGAAATTCAACACAAGAACAGAATACTAAAAACTGTTACAGAAAAATTTAAAAATCACATATAAAGGAAAGTCCATCAGAATCACAACAGACTTCTTAACATAAGCCCTCAAGTAAGGTGAGCTTGGAGTGAAGTATTTCAAGCTCTAAAAGAAAACAATTCCCAATCTAGATCGATGTACCCCACAAAATTATTTTTCAAAAATAATGGAGAGCTGGGTGTAGTGGTGTACATCTGTAATCTGAGCACTTGACAGGCTGAAGTAGGAGGATTACTGTAAATTTGAGGTCAGCCTGGGCTACAAAGTGACAGTAAGACCAGTTTGAACTACATGCTGAGACCCTGTCTCAATTTTTTTTAAAAAAGGGGTGGAGAAATAAGATACTTTCATGACAAAGAACACCAGAAGAAACTCATGACCACTAAACCAGCACTATAAAATGTTTTGAAGGACATTCTAGAAAGAAATAACAAGGACTACAACTCCATGAACCACAGCACAGTGAATCCATCAGGCAAGGAAAATAATTAAGTAGAGGTGAAAAAAAGGGGAACCAACAGGAAAATAACATGACAGAGATAAGTCAATACATATCAGTTA
Organism: Chinchilla lanigera; assembly: GCF_000276665.1. Classification (NCBI taxonomy): domain Eukaryota; kingdom Metazoa; phylum Chordata; class Mammalia; order Rodentia; family Chinchillidae; genus Chinchilla; species Chinchilla lanigera. The sequence goes on along the minus strand of NW_004955407.1, from coordinate 42,527,874 downwards.
TAGCCATCTATATGAATGGTCTCAACTCACCAGTCAAAAGAAACAGACTGCCAGACTGGACCAAGAAGCAAGATCCAACAATATGCTCATACAAGAAACACATTTAATTCAAAAATAAATTCATAGACTGAAAGCCACAGGATGGAAAATAATATTCCACATGACAGGAACCTGGAAAAAAAGTAGGGATAGCTATTCTATTTGCAGACAAAATGGGTTTCAAGCCCAAACTAAGAGAGACAAAGGTCACTACATCCTTGTAAAGGGAACAATCCAAGAGGAAGAGATAATAATCATAAATGTATGCAACAAATACAAATTCAACCAAATATATAAAACGAATATTAACAGACATGAAAAATGAAACACTAATGCAGTTTTAGTGGGGGAACTCCATACCCCACTGTCACAAATAGATCAACTAGACAAAAAAATCAACAAAGAAATATCAGAACTAAACCAAGGGACAAATGGACTTTTGAACAAATGGACTTAGATGTCTACAGAGTGTTCCACCCCGGGCTGGGGATTTAGCTCAGGGGCAAAGCGCCTGCCTGGCAAGCGCAAGGTTGTGAGTTCGGTTCCCGGTACCGGAGAAAAACAAAAACAAAAACAAAACAAAACAAAACAGAGTGTTCCACCCCATAACATCAGAACGCACATTATTCTCAGCTGCACATGGAATATTCTACAAAATAGATCACATACTAGTTCATAGAACATGCTTAAGTAGATGCAAAGGAATTGAAATTACCCTATGCATATTATCAGACCATAGTGCTATGAAATTGGAAATCAGTGGCAAAAGAAACCACAAGAACTTCATAAACAAATAGAAATTAAATAGCACCCTCCAAAACAACCAATGGGTCACAGATGAAATTAAAGAAAGTAGACAATTTATACAATGAAATGATAATGCCAGTACAACATATTGAAACTTACAGAAAAGAAAAAAGTTAAATTATTATTATTTACAAATGACATGATACTCTACATAAAAGATCCCAAAAACTCCACCAAAAGACTTCTATATTTAATAATCAAATTCAGTAACATAACTGTATATGAGTCAACACTCACAAAATCAATAGCATTTCTGCACACAAATGACAAACTCACTGAGAGAGAAGTTAGAGGAACCACACCTTTCATAATAGTAGCCAAAGAAAAAAGAAAAAAACACCTAGGAATCAATCTAATGAAGGAAGTAAAATATCTTTACATTGAAAATTATAGGGGCTGGGGATTTAGCTCAGCGGCAAAAGCGCCTGCCTGGCAAGCGCAAGGTCGTGAGTTCGGTTCCTGGTACCGGAGAAAACCCCACCCCAAAAAAAAAAAAAAAAAAAAGAAAATTATAGTACTCTGAAAAAGGAGATCAAAGAGGATAAAAAAATGGAAATATATTCCTTGTTCTTGGGTAGGAAGAACCAATATAGTGAAAATGGCCATACTTCCAAAATTATTATATAGATTTAATGTGATCTCAATCAAAATACCAATAGCATATCTTATAGAGTTAGAGAAAACAATCAAAAATTCATTTTGAACCAGAAGAGAATTAGAATAGCAAAAGCAATTCTGGACAATAAAGGCAAGGCAGAGAGCATCATAATCCCTGACTTGAAATTATACTACAGAGCCACTGTCATAAAAACAGCATGGTACTGGTAAAAATGAAAATAAAAGCAAAAAGTTACAAACTGAGGTAAAAATGAAAATCAAAGCAAAAAGTGACAAAAATAAACCTGAGGATCAATGGGACAGACTAGAAGATGTAGACACAACTCCAAACACACTAGGCCACCTCATCTTTGAAAACAAACACCTTCACTGGAAGGAAGATAGCCTCTTTAATAAATGGTGCTGGAAAAATGGCTTTCCACATCCTAAAGATTGAAACTGGACCCATGTCTTTCACAATGCACTAAACTAAAATTGAAATGGATCAAAGATCTGAACATTGAAACATAAACACTATATCTGCTGGAAGATAGAATCAGTAGAACTCTTGAAAACATAGGTGTAGGGAAAGACTTTATGAACAGAACCCCAATCACACAGGAAATATCACGAAGAATTAACAACTGGGATCTCATCTTATTAAAAAGCTTTTGCACAGCAAAAGAAACCACCAACAGAGTGGAGAGACCACCACAGTGTGGGAAAAATTTTTTGCCAGCTGTTCCTCAAAGGACTAATATCTAGAATATATAAAGAACTCAAGAAAGTCAGATCCTCCAAATTTAAAGACCCAATCCAAAAATGGGCATCTGAAATGAACACACACTTTTCAGATGAAGAAATAGAAATGGTAAATAAATGTATGAAAAAATGTATGAATAAATGTATGAAAAAATGTTCAATATCACTGATCATTTGAAATATGCAAATTAAAACAATGCTGAGACTTCACCTCACTTCAGAAACAATGGCTGTTATCAAGAAATCAATCAATAACAAATGCTGGAAGGGCTGTGGGGAAAAAGGAACCCTCCTCCACTGTTGGTGAGAGGATAGACTGGTGCAACTAGTGTGGAAATTAGTGTGGCAATTCCTCAAAAAACTAAAAAGAGAGATTCCACTTGACCCAGTTATTCTCCATCTTGGCATTTCCCTGAAACAATTAAAAGCATCATACCACAGTGATATATGCACACTCATAGCAGCACAATTTGTAATAGCTAAATCTTGGGAACAGCCCAAATGCTCATCAACTGGTGAATGGATAAAGATGTGGGGTTTTTTTTATGCAGTAGAGTACTACTCTGCAACAAAGAAGGGTAAGCTTGAGACATTTCTAGGTAAACAGATGTACCTTGAGACCACACTGTTAAGTGAAATAAATTGGACACACCTGTGTAAATACTGCATTGTTTCTCTGGTGTGAGAGACTGAAAGTGTAAATAAGGACCAAAATGAGACATACATATTGGAAAATGAGAAGAAAATGTTCAAATGAGAAGGGCAATAAGGGAGGGTGAGAGGAGGGAAAAATCAAGAAAGAAAAATAATAGGAGGAAAAAAGGCAACAAAGTTTTTGTAAATAAGGAGGGGAAGAGGGGTTGAAGGGAGAGGAGGGGAATGGGAAAAAAGAAGCAGCAAGATATACCATGTACAGGTACAAATTCCCTATGATGAATGTTATCGTTATGTATATCTTAAAGGTACCAATAAAAATAATTGAATGTACTTGCGGTTGTTTCTACACACTTTATTCTGTCCTATTGATCCTCAGGTCTATTTTTGTGTCAATATCATGTATCTATCTCTGTAAGTTCATAATATGACTTAAATCTAAGATTGAGATGCTACTCTGGGTCTCTTTTGGTTCCATATGAATTTTAGGATTGTTTTCTTCAGTTTTGTGAAGAACGCTGTTGGTGTTTTCACTGGGGTTGCATTAAATATGTCAATTTTGGAATTATGGCCTTTTTGACTAATTACATATATTAGTTCTTGCTATTCAGGAGCATGGGATGTCATTTTCAATTTCCCTTTTCAGAATGCTTTAGTTTTCATTGTAGATATCTTTCACTTCCTTAGTTAGGCTAATTCCTAGTTTTTCATTTTTCTTGATGCTATTGTGAATGGTATTGTTTTCCTAATTTCTTTTTCAGTAATTTCATTATACAGAAATGCTATTGGTCTTTGTGTGTTGATTTTGCATCCTGCTACACTGCTGAATTTGATTATTAATTCTAAGAGTCTTTTGGTATATTTTTGGCCTCATAAGTAGAGAATCATGTCATCTGCAAAGAATAATATTTTGGCTTTATCCTTTCTTATACCCATCCCTTTTATTTCTTTCTCTTGCCTGATTTATTTGGCTAATGTTTTTAGAACTATGCTATACAGGAGTGGTGATAGTGGACACCTTATTTTTTAGTGTAGAGGGAAAGCTTTCAGCTTCTCCGCATTTAATATGATGTTGGCCATTGGTTTGTCATAACTGGCTTTTATCTGATTGGGATAAGGTCCTCTACCTATTTTTTCAGTGTTTTTATCATGTCAGCATGTTGGAGTTTGTCAAAGGCTTTTCTTCCATCTATTGAGGTGATCGTATGATTTACATCTTTGCTTCTGTTTGTGTAATGGATTACAGTTACTGACTTGTGTGTCCATCATGGTTTTCAATGACCCTCTCCCTGATCACACTGGTGCCAGAGTTATCTCATGAACTCAGTGTAGTTTCCCAACCTTCTCTATGAAGTGTCTTTCCTCATTGTTTCTGTCTTTACTTTCAAAATGATTTTAGAACCACAGAGACGTTGGGGGGAAAAAGGCTGATTTTTCCTGTCCTTCTTGCTCAGCTCTCAGTGATGTTATTCTAGGAACATTTCAGTCAAAACACACAGAAACCAAGAAAAGGGCCTTGGCACCAAGTGAAACTGAACTGCAGATCTTCGTCAGCTTTTATGGGCAAGTTTTCTATGTGCACCCACCGATTTATAGCTCTGTGTCGCCACGGTCACAGTCATAACTACCCAGCACCCTGAAGACGCCCTGCTGCCCTGGGCCTGGCCACACCAACCTGTTCTGCCTCCCAGGGTTTATTATTTCATGTTATTCCAGAGCATGGAGCAAGTAGGACCACTCAGCACGTACCCTCTGGGATGACTTTTCTCATTCCGTCTGTGTGTGCATCATCTACTCTGATGCTGAACTTCAGTACGTTGCCCTGTTCCTAGCCAGGCCGCCTTCCATGAGTCCGTCTATTGCCCACATTCCTGGAAAAAGCCTGGAGTGGTCTTGTCTTGCTCTTCTCTTTGTGTATTGCTGCTTTTGCTTTGCTAGCGTTTTGCTTATGATTAGTGAGGAATACTAGCATGCAGTTTTCTTCTTTTGTGCTGTTTTTGTCTTTGGGTGTCAGGTAATGCTAGTCTTGTAGAAAAATCACTTGGAAAATGTCCTCCCATTTTTACTTTCTGGAAGATGTTAGGTGTAGTGTATGTTATTTCCTCCTTAAAAGTTTGGTAAAACCCACCTGTGAAACCATCCAGGGATAGTATTCCTTTTTTGGAAGGCATTTTAACTACAAATTCCATTTAGTTACAGAACTAAGCATGGTGTGGTGGCACATGCCTGTAATCCAGCATTCTGGCAGGAGGATTCCAAGTTGGAGGCCAGTCAGGCTACACTGAGATGCCGTCTTAACAAAAAAGTTATAGAACTATTCAGATGGTCTTTTTCCATCTTTTTCACCTTGGATACATTTGGTAGTTTGCAGTTTTTGAGGGGTGGGTTCACTTCATCTCAGTTGTTGAAATTTCTATGTGAGTCTGTCTGTAGTACCCTATTTTCTGTTACTATCAGCAAGGCCATTGTAGTTTTTGCTATTTCTTCTTCCCTTTCTGAAATTAGAAGTTATCTTTTCTCTGCTTTGGTTAGTTTTATTAAGGTGCTATTGACTTAATGGCTATAAAGAGCTAGTTTTGTTTCCATTTATTTTCTCTATCATGTTTTAATTTCATTGATTGAAACTTGCTTTTCTTCTTGCTTTGTATTTATTTTTCTCTTTTAAAATAATTTCTTGAGGTGGAAACTTGGATTTTTTGAGATATTTCTTCTTTTGTAATATAAATGCTTAGTGCTGTACATGTATTTTCCTCTGAGCACTGTTCTAATTGCATACCATGGATTTTTTTATATGTTCTCATTTTTGTTAAATATTTTTAAATTTTTCTGAGACTTTCCTGTTATTTAGAGTTATGTTACTTAATGTTTAAGTAACATATTTAGAGATAATCTTACAATCTCTGTTAGGATAATGATTTAATCTCATTATGCCCAAAGACCACACTTTATATGATTCAGTTCTTGTTTAGGATTTTTGCTGCCCTGGAGAAGTCTATCCCACATGCCCCAGAGGAGTAGTTGGCTGTACCTGGCTGGGAGTGATTAAGTGTTGGATGGACCCATGAAATCAGGGCATGTCAACATCGCAACTATAATTCTTGAATTATGTTTCAGCTCTGTCTTCATGATTTTGCTTCACATGTTTGAAGCTGTGTGGTCAACTGGGTGCACTCTTAGCATTATTATGTCTTCTTGGTGAATTGATCCTTTCATTATCACGTAGTTTCTCTCTGCTTCTGATAATTTTCTGACCTCTGAAGTCTATCTGATATTAATATGAGCACTCCAGTTTCTTAATATTTGTATTTGCATGGTTTATCCTTTTTCCCACCTTTTTTTGCATGGCCATACCAATATTATCTTTGCAGTGAATCTCTTCTAGAGAGCATATTGGTGGGTGGGTCTTCTAATAAGTCATTGCACTTAGGGATATTGTTGCATGCCTGTCATCCTAGCACTCTGGGAGGAGCAGGCAGGAGGATCACATGTTCAAACCCAGGTCTGGAAACTTAAGAGTCTTGGCCAGACCGTGTCTCAAAACAAAGAAAAAGTGTGGGAGGCTGGAAGAGGGTGGGCTATAATGCAGGGCTAAGGCCTGGGTTCAGTCCTTAGTACCACACATACTCAAAAAAGATCATGGTTACAATCTCTGTCTTTTAATTTAGGCCAGTTACATTTAATGTAGTTATTGATTTATGAATTTAATTCTTTCCACAATTCTGATCACAAGTCAAACTGAATGAAAACCAAATCAAATTCAATGATTAGGTTCAGTGTTGATCTTATGTGGAAATTTGATTCAGTTTTCATCCAATTTGGTTTGTAACCAGAATTGTAGAAAGAATTAAGTTTATGAATTAAGGTACCACTGTTTTTAGATTCAAGCCTATCCTTTTATTTTTGGTTTTCTGCATGTTTTCTCTATGCTTTATTCCTTTGTTTCTTCATTCTTTTCCTTTTAGTTATGTGATTTTTAATATTTTGTTTTAAATGGTTGTTGATCATACAGCTCTGTTAAACATTTAGTGGCTTCCTGGGAGTTACACTGTCTCCTAACCCTCTCACTACTACTAGGACCAGCATTTTGACATTCCAGGGGTTCCGTAGGACCCCATCATGAAGGGGCTTCCTGTGCTTTCTTTTCTGTGCATTGAGGTCACCTTACTTGTCATAGCTTTGTTTGATGAACATTCTGCCAGACTCCAGTACATTTGCTTTCAATCATCAGACTCATTTTTAAAAACTGAAGAATCTATTATATTCCCCCAATATGTGCCATTTTCCTTCATTCCTGATTCCTAGGTTTCCCTCATTTCTGTCTGCTGAACATTTTAGCTATTCTTTAGGATCTATCTGCTGGCAGCAAATTCTCTTAGTTTTCCATCTTTTCCCATCCAAGTACTAACTGGGCCAGCCCTGCTTAGCTTCTGAGATCAGACAAGATCAGGTGCTTTCAGGGTGGTATGGCCATAGACAGTTTTCCACCTTCTGAGAATGTCTTTGTTTCACCTTCATTTCTGAGGAATATTTTTGCTGAATTGATAGTTCTTTCTTTCAACACTTAAAAGAACGTGCATCAGAAAGCCCAGGGTCTGGGCACACACTCTAGCTTGACGGGGGAGGGGCTTTGTTTCCTGACCACTGGAACCACAAGTGGTGGACTGAGCACAGGGTCTGGATGCCCCTGGTCACTGTTGGTGTGGCTGATGCGTGAGGAGTGCACAGCCCATGCCTGAGAACGAGTGGGGCTGGGTTGGGTGTGTGCCAGGAGGGGGCTTGGAAACCCTGCTATGGGGATGCAGAGAGGGACAGGAGGCTAGAACAGCCTGAGAGTGATGGAAAAGACAGCTCTACACCACTCTGGCTGTTTGGGCAACATCCCGAGATCTGGGGAGGGACACAGGGGCAGCTGAAGTGGGGCTGGTTGCAGGGGAGTGTGGAAATGATGAGCCACATGGTCTTTCAAGAGGCATCCCAGAACCTCTGCTCTGGGTCCCACAGGCCCTCCCATCCCACCCAGCCTGTCCTTCTTGGCCCTGGGGATTGAGGCAGGCCTGGGAGTTGGCCTGGGCCTTAGGGGCCACATCCTGTTGGAGTCAGAAGAGGCCACCAGGTGGGAGGAGAGGGGTGTTCAGAGGGTCCCCTGGGTGAAGATCTCCAGAACAGAGCTCCCTGGGAGACCCAGGTCTGGGAGGGACTGTGAGCACACATAAATGTCCAGGAGGAAGCCTGGGACCCACGGGGAGGCTGGGGGTGCTCCCAGGACAGTGCATGAGCCACTGTCAGGTGCCTTCCCAAGTGCTGCCAATGGATGTGGGGTGGTGACTGGGTGTCTTAGAGACACCTGGGACTGAAGCTGGAGGCAGGAGTAAGTGTGGATCTTGCTTAGCATGAGCTCTGGGGCTGAGCGGGCCCCACAGGACAGCAAGGGCTGGGGTGAATGGTGCTCGAGGGGAGGTTCAGTGGCTCTGAGAAGCAGTGGAGCTCAGCGGGCTGTAGGGTCTCTGCAGCAGGGCGTGGGGTCTCTGCGGCGTCAAGGTCCTGTGTGGGGCGGGTGGTCTGGACGTAGGCTGCGTCGTGAGGCACCTCTGAGCGCAGGCCTTGGAGAGCTTGGTGACATAATCAGGAAGCAGGAAGGTGTTCTTGAGGCCAGTTACGTTTCAATAGCATCTACTTGAATTGTAGGTTTATATACTTTTAAATGAGGGCTGTGTGGAGCCCAGCATCTGCGGGCCCCCACTGTGGCGGAGAAGCCAGGGCCCCGCAAGGGGGGCTGGCCAGGCTCTGACTCAGCCCCTCCTCCTGACTCACAGGGTGGCCACTCACCCCCCGCACTTGGCATCTGAGGGACCCAGCGAGTGCTGAGCCCCACTGAGCTGGCAGCCACACACCAGAAACCGCAGGCCTGTGTGGGCGATGTCTCCAGGGATGGCCGTGTTGGAGGAGGGCTTGGGAACAGCTCTCTGCGGGTCCTGTGGGGCCTGTGAGGCAGAGGCGGGAGTCCTGGGTGGGAGCCAGGCTTCGCCCAGTTTCCTCTGAGGTCTGAGCCCCAGCCAGTCACCAGCCCCATGGCCACTGGCCTCTCACTCATTTCTCCAGCCCAGGGAGCTGGCTGGGGGATGCAGCTCTCCGCTCCTGGCCATACTTTGGGACAGGGGATTCTGCCTGACAACCCTAGGAGGCTGCATGGTTTCTCAGCATCACTCCGAAGCTCAGACGTTACATCTGGAAGCGCCCAGACACGCGGCGGGCAGGACAGGGTGGGGATGACGCCTGCCAGGAGGGCCCGGAGCAATCCTGTCCACAGCTCTGCAGTGAAGTCAGCAGGCTTTTGGGAGGGAGCTGATTGTGCACATTGACAACGGAGTGCAGAGTGGGGCTTCTGCTGTGTCCGCCAGGGCCCACCTCTACCACAGAGCCTCCCGTGTCCCTTCCTGGTCCACTTGGTGGAAATCGTCACAAATGACTGGGTATAAGATTGTGCTCCAACTCCTGAGAGAGACCTGTGCTGGACCTGAAGCCACACAGACACCAAGGCCCTTGTTTTTGAGGAGACACTGAGTACCCAACTCTGTAGGGAGAGCCTCAGGCTAGGTTCCAAATGGGCTTCTTTTTTTTTAAATATTGTGTTTTTTTAAAAGCCAAGTATTTAATTATTTGGAACCTAGGACCTCATGTATGCTAGGCATGTGCTCTGCCACTGAGCTACACTCCCACCCCTTAATTGCATTTGTAAAACATTATTTTAAATTTTTCATACAATGAACAAACTCATAAAGGTGTGCAACCCCCATGACAGACGGGTAGTAGTTTCCTCACTGTAAAGTCACTGGTGCAGCCCTCAGTGGTCAAGCCTGGCCCCCAGATCCAGACCCACCCCCACGTCTTGCTGGACAGGGAGACTCCACAGCCTGGTCTCCATGCTGCGTCCCTGTGGAAGGGCAACCAGGCTGCCTGGGAGATGGAAGTGCTGCTGAGAACTCCTGCCCCTGAGGCCTTGCTGTGGACGGTGGTTTGCGTTTCTCTGGGCACATCCACCCCTGACTGGGATGTGGGTCACATGGGCACCGTGTTCTCCCTGTGTAACAAACTGCCAGCCTGTTTCCAGAAGCGGAAAATACTTCCCAGCCTGCATCTCACCAGCCGCGGGGGCGGCCAGCTGCTCTGGTCCTTGTGGGCATTTGCTACTGCCAGAGCTTTCTTAAAATTTAATTTTAGCCATGCTGATGTGAGTGGTGGAATCTCGTGTGGTTTCCATTTGTGCTTCCCTGGTGATTAATAATGTTGGACTTCTTTTCACACGTTTGTCTGCCATACATATTTATTCTTTGGCAATATATTTTTAAAAAAACTTGTGCTTCTTTTTGAAAATGTCATTTCCTATCCTCTTGTTGAGTTTTAGGAGTTCTCCCCATATTCTGGCTGTTTCCTTTGTCAGATAGGAGCTTTACAATTATTTTCTCCCTCTCTGGGTCTAGTCTTCATTCTCTTAAGAGTGTCCTGCAGAGGGCAAAGCTCTGGATGTTTCTCAGACTTGCTGCCTGGTGTGTACAGGGGGTCACGAAGGTTTTCCCCTAATAGTTGTAGAAGTTTGCATTGCGGTTGGATGTTGGGTCCACTCCGTGTCTGTGTGAGGCCGAGGCTGAAGAGTGATGATTCCCAGCACCACTTTCTTAAATGAAGATCCTTCCTCGATGATCTGTGTCTTCACCTCCATCAGACATCCAGTTCTCCAAGTAGAGACAGGAACACGAGGGCAGGGATGGCAGGGCTCCTGGAAGGTCTGAGTCTCCACCCAGGGTGTATGTCCCCACCCAGCATCAGCAGAGGGCACCTGGCCTGGCAGCAGCTCCAGGGATGAGCAGGGCTCCTCCTGCTCCACTGCTGTCCTCCAACCTCACACACGGTGACCTCAGGGTGGGTCCTGCACTCCTGAAGGCCTTGCCCACCTGGCTCGGGATCTGGAGGCTTCCCTGTCAGGGAGCTGGGGTGGGGGCTGGGCCCTGAAGCCCCTTGCCATCCCTGGCTTGCAGTAGAGCCAACCCTCCTCACAAACCCTGTGTCTTGGCCCCAAGAAAGATTCCTATAATGTTGGACATTTATACGGCTTCCAGAAACTGAGTAAATATTTACATTTCAGACTAATTCATTGGTAAATATTCCTAAAAAGAGTTACTGGAAGCTAAGGGAATAAACATTTTTGTGGACGTTTGTGCCTATTTTTAAACAGGTATAATTTCCAATAGGAGGAGGCGCAAATCCGGATTGTGCAGCCCCACAGCTGCCCCACTGGCACTCACGTCCGCCCCCTGAACTTGGCTTGCTCAGCCCGTTCTCATCAGTGGAGCGCACAGGCTGTGCTCCTGCCGTCATCCCGTCATGCTGTGCGCAGTGGAAGTCTGGTTTGTGAGGCCCTACCGCGTGGCTGTCCCGTGTTTACCTCTGCACTGACACACGGGGTGACCGAGTTCGGGGCTGTCATGAACAGCACTCGTGGACTGGCACTCGTGGACTGGCCTTGCGTGGCTGTGGCACTTGTGTCTGCAGCACATGCACAGGCCCACGGTGCGCAGCAGAGCGGGTGCTCAGCCCTGGCAGGTTCCACAGGGTTTTCTGAGCTGACTGGACTCTTCCAGTCCCATCAGCACAGGCCACGGTTGCTGGGTCCACATCTGCCCGGCACGTGGTGCTGACGGCTGGTCTAACTGTAATCATTTCAGTAGGTGTCCAGTGGATACTGAAGATACTACCCTGCATCTTAGAGATGATCGTGAGGTGTGTGGATGACGTCTTCACTGTCCAAAGAGGTTAAGAAGTGAAGGTAAGAGCTAAGAGATCTATCTTCTTGTACTTCTGTAACAAAAACCCCAAGGTTGGTCTTGCTGGTCTTCTTACGAACTCGAATCAATGCTTATGTCCACACAAGGACTCGAACACAAGGATTCAGAGCAGCATCATTCCTAATGGCAAACGCTGAATGTGGGCAAAAGATCCATTAGCAGGGCAGCCCACTTCTGAGCTCGAGGATAATTTCCATGCCTTCTCCAGCCTCCTTAGCTGCCTATGTTCCTTGATTTGTGACTCCTTTTTCCCCTTCCACGAGCAGCAGTGGTGTGCAGTCCCTTCCTCCTCCAGTGTCAGCAGTGGCACAGGACCTCCCTCCTTCAGTCCAACAGTGATATGTAGCCCCTCCTCCAGCCCCACGGCCAAGAGAGACTCGTTGCTGTCTTCCATCTGCAAGGCCAACACTGACAGGTTTCATCTTTTCACTATGTTACTCTGCTCCTTTCTGCTTTGCTCTTTCAATTTCAGGGATCTTACACATACATTGGATGATCCAACAAAATCACCCATCACAAGGCTCAGCAGCCTTACTTCCACCTTCACCTCTAAAATAGGGAGATTCTCTTTGATTGCTAACATGCGCCCAGAGTCATCTCAAGGTCCTTAAGTGGGAAGAGGAAGGCAGAAGGATCAGAGTCAGGGAGTGACAGGAACAGACCACTAGTTTTGAAGACGGCAGAGGGGTAAATAGTCAAGGAAAGTGGGATCCCCAAAGGCAGAAAAGGCAGGAAGCGAACTCTCCTGGCACCTCCAGAGAAGCCAGCCTTGCCCACCCCTTTCCGTGAGTCCCAGGTGATCTGTTTCTGACTTCTGACCTCCGGAACTGTGAAAAAATAGACTGGTGTTATTCAAGGTCACTAACTTTGTAACAATTTGCTACAATGAAAAAACAGGAGCGTTTGGAGTAGCCAGTTAGCATTGTGGATTTGTCTCTCTCTCCTGCCTGAGTTTTGCTTTCCCTATTTTGCAGCTATATTGTATTATGCATAGACATTTGGGGTTCTGATAACTGATCGTATCAACTTGAATAAGAAACACCCAACTAAGTTGGCTGAGCACAGTTTTAGGAGTGAAGACCCACCCTCAGGAGGACGGTCACCAGATGGTATAAAAGGGAAACGAAGCAGGAAGGGTCACTTCTGCTCCTTCGGAGGTGCTCCAGTCTTCATCTTCACCCGAAACACTGTAACCTGACTTCCATCTCAGATCCATCAGCCTCCTGATATCGACTTGCACGGGGAGACCACACTAAACTCTGGGCCTCTGACTGGATCCTTCAGATCTACAGCATACAAAGAGACCTTCTGCACTCTTCCACACCTGACTGTGTGGGCAGCCACTGTAAGGCTATCTTATAAATTCTTGTATAATTGTGCATCTTGCAATAAATCTGTTTCTCTAGTAAGCACTGACTGATACGGGCCTCATTATCATTGCACCATGCCTTTCTGTCACTGACTTTTTTGAAGTCTACTTTACCTGAAGCCCGAACAGCCACTCTCTTCTCTGATGTTTCATTGTGTATCCTTTCCCACCCTTGTACTTTCAACAGGCCTGAATGATATTTGAAGTGCATTTCTGTGGACAGTACATAGAAGTATACTGATCTCTATTTGAAAATGACATATTTTTTGTATAGAAAATTCCAGATAAACCACAAAAACTATTAGAATTAATGAATTAGTTTAGCAAAGTTTCAGGATACAAGACCAATATGCAAGCCAGGCATGGTGGTGCACGCCTGTAATCCCAGCACTCGGGAGGCTGAGGCAGGAGGATTGTTGCGAGTTCGAGATCAGCCTGGGCTACAAAGTGAGCTCAAGGTCAGCCTTAAAACTGGATAGCAAGACCTTGTCTCAAAGAGACAAAAAAAAAATCAATATGCAAGACATTCACTGTATTTCTCTATGGTAGTGAATAATTTGAAGTGAAACTAAGAACACCGCTACAGTTATAACAGCATCAAAAAGAATAACAAGCTTGGAAATAAACAAAAGAAATACACTCTTTATACACTGAAAATTACAAAACATTCCTGAAGGGAAGTACACACCCAAATAAATGGAAAGATATTTTGTGTTTATGAATTACAAGACTTAATATTGTTAAGATGAAAATACACTTCACACTGATCTACAGATTCAATTCAATCCCTAGAAAAATCTAATCTGGCTTTTTTTGCTGAAATTGACAGGTTGATTAAAAAATTCATATGGAAACTTGAGGGATCAAAATTGCCAGAACAATTTCAGAAAGTAAGAACCAACCTGGCGCACCAATACTTCCCAATTCAAGACTTACTATGAAGCTAAAGTAAGAAAAACAATGTGGTTCTGGCATAAGGATCAACATACAGACTAGTGAAATGGAAGAGAGAACAAAAACCCGGAGATTAACCTTTCCGTTCACAGTCAGTTGGCTTTCAAGAACCCCAACCACTCAATGGAGGAAATACCTTTACAGCAAATGATCAACAGGTCATCCACATGCAAAAGGAAGGGGTAGGCCTACCTCATGCCATGTACAAAAATAAACTGAAAATGGACCAAAGACTTACATATGAGCATTAAAACTGTAAACCTTTTAGAAAAGAAACAGCTATCAAAAGCCCAGGCTTCATAGGATTAAGCAATGAAAACTAGTTAAATCAGACTTCGTTGAAACTAAACATTTTTTTGTGTTTCAAAGGAAATATTAAAATTAGAACACACAGAATGGCTGGAAAGACTTGCAAACCATACCTTTGATATCCATACCTAATCTTCAGAATATATACAGAATTCTAACACTCAAAATTAGAAAGAAATAACCCAATGAAAACTGGACAAAAGACTAGATCAGATATTTCTCCAAAGAAGATGGAAATATTTCTCCAAAGTACATGAAGAAATACTTGAAACATGAAGTCATCAGAGAATGTAAATAAAAAACACTCGGTATCACTTCACACCCACTAAGATGGCAAGAATAAATAAGGCCCAGGAGGTCCACATCTAGGTACTAGCCCTGGAGAACTGAAAACAGCATCCACGTAAAAGTGCACACAGATCCCAGCAGCATTGCTTGTGACAGGTGAACAGTGGAAGCAACCCAAAGTTTCTCAAAAGAAGTGCTGATGGATAAATAGGCTTCAATATATTCACAGGGTGGAGTATCATGCAGCAATGACAAGGAATGAGACACTAAGCCTAGGACACATAGGCCATGAGAATATTATGCCAACTGAGTGAAGCCAGTCATAGAGAGCTGCACGTTATTCTATTCCATCTGCATGAAGTGTCCAAAACAGGCAAATCCAGAGACAGAGAGTAGACAAGAAGTGACTGTGTGTGGGCATGGGGTTCTCTCTGCAGCAAAGGAGGAATCTGGGAGTATATGATGCCACAGTGCTCATCTTTCTGCACACACCAAACATTATTGTTTTGTGTACTTTCAAATAGTGGGTTTCATGGTGTATGAATTAGATATCAATAAAAAATACTCCTGATTTTGAAAAGAAAAAGAAGTTCCACATCCCCCAATGTAGATAAGCCAACTCTGAAGTATGAAAAGTAAACTCCACATCGCATATGAGCCCCGCCAATGCTACTCGCAGCCCATTCCATGGGGCAGACTGCTACACATGACTTCTTTGGAAAAGTGGGACTCTGTTTGTAACTTTTCTCCCATGTGTCAGTACAATGTAAGTTATTTCACTGCAATAGATATATTTTGCTGCTTAAAAATATTCAGTATAGCAAGCCATATATCAGGGGTGCTTGGCTTTCCTCCGACTGCAGAGGGCCAGGGGACATCCAGAAGGGGCAGCTCAGCGGCCAATGCCTGTGGGGCACAGAGGGTGGGAGGTGCCCAGAACCAGGATGGCCACTGCCCAGGCTAGTGGGTGAAGAGGAGGAGGGGCCTGCTCACAGTGCAGAGTGCGCTGTGAGGAGAAACACTGGTCTTCATCTGTTATGAGGTAAAACGTTACCAAAAGAAACAAAGGATCATGGGAGTGTGAGCCTGAGTGCCAGCCCACGTCCACAGCCAGGAGAATCCTGGGGAGATTCTCACCAAAGGAGGCTGAGAACCTGAGTATTTACGAGCTTCAGTGCAGCTCAGCCACATTCCACACGTGGGGACTGTCCTTGAGAGCACCCCCAGGTGAACTTCCGCCTCCGCTTAGGAGGGTGAGAAACCCTCTAAATGACTTGGGCTTTTGTAAGTGTCCATGTGTGTGAGCGTGCACATGTCCACATAGGCAGAGCCACTGAGGCAGAGAGATTGAGAATATATGGACAGTGTGCCCGCAGGCATGGCCATCTCCTCACTGGGCACCGGTCGTCACCCGTGAGGTCAGGATTGTCGCTGACCTCAGGAATGTTGCTGCATTATCTGGGTCTCAGGAGCCCTTTGGTGATCCCTGAATCCTTGCAGACGCCTGAAAGCTGTAGGAGTGTCTGTGGATTTTACGCTGTGGACAGCCTGGAACCCTGCCAGGTGCTGGAACCACCTGTAGCCCATCCTATCAGGCTGGGGACCCCATCCTGCCTCCTGGGCAGCCCTCATCATCCCTGGCCAAGGCTCAGCCAAAACTCAACTCGTGCATTTGGCCACAGGATGCCCACGGCTGCCCAGCTTTGGGAAATGCAGATTAGGGTGTGGCGATAGCACAGGGTGCTATGTGGCAGTGTGCAGGGAGCCCGTACGGGGCATTTATGCCAGGGCAGGGGGGGATGGCAGTCATTAAGGGGAGAGACTCCTCCCTAGATCTTGGCTTTGTGTGGCTGTCCCAGGAGCCTGCACATGTATGTGGTGAGGGGCCTGTACCTTCCCAGGCTTGACGGAGGGCAGGTGGTCTCTGACCCCCCCACTCCATCCAAAGAGGCACTGCCTGCCCACAGCTGTAGCCCCTTGTTAGTCAGGGGTAAAAGTCCTTCTGAGATCCTCCTGGGGAGTCTCTAAGAGCCAAGGCAGGACCTGGGGACTCTGGATGGCTGGCTTCAGGGCACACAGCTGTCCTCCTAGGGAAGGAGCAGCAGCCCTACCATCCACAGGACTTCGCAGATGTGCCTCACCCACGTTTGTTTGGATTCTGCTGACATGTCCTAGGAACAGATGACTTGCAGCAGGCCCTGGCTCTGGACCGAGCAAGGCATCAGAAAGAATCTTGCTTCCCAGTGGGGTGGAGACTGGACTCGGTGCTGGGGGATGCGAGATTGGGGCACAGCTTATGCTGCTCATCCCACGGACTTGGGCTGCCTAAGTGGGACCCTTAGTGATGATGTTCACTTGTCCACAGGCACAGGGACGTGGTGGGCCACTGCCAGATGTCCTACATGGCTCCTGAGCTGCCCGTCCAGCCTGGGCTCCTTGTGTCCCGAGACATAAGGTAAAGTCAGAATGTTAGTGAAGCTCCTGAGAGTTACCACCCTACTTTCCCTTGCCAGGCATCAGATGTAGGTGCCCCGCTGGGACCCACATGCAGAGTGAGCAAGAAAAGAGCTCACCACTTGGCTGTTGTAGCCAGTGAGGGCCCGGGGGTGTTTCTTTCCATGGCATCTTCTAGCGCCTCTGACCAAGATGAACCCAAACACCCACCGTGAAGGGACTTCAGACCTTGGATTAGTAAGGTGATGACAGAATTGGGGCAATGGGGGAGAGGGCTCTGTCAGTGTTGGACAGACTTGGCTCTGCGCTCTGTTTCCCAGCATCATAAGGTGATGGCTCCTGGCGGTACTCTGGCCACCTCACTGCTGGCTGGGCCCTGCTCCCCCTGCTTCATCTCCAGGAAGCCCCATCTGCCCTGCCCATCCTGTGGCATGGTGGGGAGCAATGGGGTCACTTTGCATTTCTCAGCCTCCTGTGCCTCAGGTCCCTCCTCTCTCTCAACAAGGATTCAGCTAGGGGCCCCTCCATTGAGTGACTGCATCTCAGGCCCCTCAGTGAGGTCAGATGCCATGTGTCACAGCCTCAGGGACTTCCCAGAGCTCGTGGCCACCCAAAGTCAGCGAAGCCCTATTTGCTGCAGTAACGTTCAGCAGAACTCCACCCCATGGTAGATGCTGAGCGCCCAGACGGAGGACACGGTGGCCCCAACACCCTGGCTGCCCCAGGTCACCCTGCCCAGCGGGGAGTAGGTTGAACCTTTCTGGAAATGGAATGCTGCATGTCTGACTTTTGTCTGCAGGACACCATTGAGACTTCATCTGTGTGGACATCTAGCCAGTCATTCTTGGCACCGTGATTCCCACTGTAACCATGCTGCTACCTGTATGTCCGTCCTCCACAGGCTCTGGTTTCCGATGGGGCCACGTGGCCTGCCCGTGTGGCAAGTTAGGCTTTCCCAAGACAGCAGAGCATCTCCGTCTCACCAGTCAGAAGTAACAGACTCCACGTGACAGGCTCTGATGACTCAAAGTGAGACTGGGAGACAGATGGGAAGGACACGGAACTGCTCTGTCCTCCCTCGCTTTTTCTTGACTTAAAAGCTAATTCTGCTACTAAAAGACCAATCTGGTTGGGCCCGTATTTGCCTGGTCTGTATTTTTCCTTTTCCTTTTTAGTTCATCAGTGTGGTTTACTGCAACTGAGTCTCATGTCAGCAACATTAACTGAATATTGATCTCCATCCTTTAAAATCGTGGGATCTATTCACAGTTGACTATCAACATGCGCAAACATTTCTTCTTACCCCGTGTTTTCTATTTGCTGTGGTTTTATCCTGTTTTTTCCTTTCTTTATCAAGTTCAAATGGACATGTTTTTAATGTTTCTCCCTTTCCTCACTAGTTTGGAAACTAAGATTTGTATCTCTATTCTTCCAAAGTGACCCTTAGGGTTTATCACCCATCGTCCACGAGAAATTTCCCACGAGTCTAAAGCTGCTCAGCATTTCTATCTCCTTTAGAATGTAAGGACCTCGTATGCTTGTTATTAATGTTTATTTTAGTTTTCCCTTTTCAAAGACTAAACTTTTAAATTATCAGTGTATTATGCCACAATTTGACCTTATTTTTAGTTTCCATTTTTATTAGTATATGTTTGTGATACCCAGGAATTACATTCATCTTGGGGACCTGGTGTACGCACATGGTGCCTCATACTCGTCTTTCCCTCCCCTCCCTCCACACTCGCCTGTCTTCTCCCATCACTAGATCGTCTTCCCATCTCCATCGTCTCCCTCTGTTTCCTATCACCTATGTTGGATTTTGCTCTTAAAATTACTTATATTTAGGGCTTCTCACACAAGAGAAGCCATGTGATATTTAATCTTCCACGTATAATTTATTTCATTTATGATCTGAAGGTGCATCTGTTCTCCTACAGGTGATTAAAATTTATCCTTTATGGCTGAGTAGTACTCCATGGTGTATTTATCTTTCTTTATGTATTCATGTGTTGATGGGCATGTAGGCTGCTTCCAAGATTTATCTATTGTAAGTTGTGCTGCTATAAACATGGGTATGTATGTATCACCACATATGATGTCTTTAACTCCTTTTGGAAGATAATCAGAAGAGGAATAGCTGGGTCAAATGGAATTTCTGTATCTAGTTGTTTGAGGAATGTCCATACTGAGTTCCAAAGTGGTTGCACTAGTTCACATTCCCATCAACAATGTAAAAGAGGTCCCCCCCACCCCCAGCTTCACTAACATCTGTTGTTGAGTTCTTGATGCTAGCCATTGTTTTAGTTACTTTTCTCACTGCTGGGACAAAATACCCAGAAACCACAAGTTAAAGGAGGAAAGATTTATTTTAGATCTCAGTTTGTAGAGGTTTTGGTCCATAGTTGGGTGGCTCCAAGAATGGGCAGCATGGCAGAGGGACATGGCAGAAAAGAAATAGTTCATGGCCTGGCAGGCAAGGAACACCAAGACATCCTTCTTCTTTTCCTTTTTATTCCATCCAGGCTACAAGCTTATGTGTTGGTGCCACCTAAACCAAGGGTGAGTCTTTCCTCTTCAGTAAATCATTCACACCCAGAACTATGCTAAACCAATCAGTGGATTCACCCTGTATCATACACCATGATTCAGCATCACACACTCAAGATTCAGTCATTCCCCAAACCCCCATCTATGAGTGCATGAGGCTTTGGGAGGACACCTACACATAAGCCATAATAGCCATTCTTTCTGGAGTAAGACAAAAATCTCAGTGTTGCTTTGACTTGCTTTTTCTAATGGCCAAAGATGAACATTTTTTTTCATGTGCTTACTGACCATTTGTGCTTCTTTTGAGAAGTGTCTATTCATTTTCATTGCCCAATTTTTTGATTGGGTCTTTAACTTTTGGGGTCTAATTTCTTCTGAGTTCTTTGTCCAAGAAATAGCTGGATATTATATTTTTCCATTCTGTAGGCTGTTGTGGAGGACCACTTGGGTGACTCTCCTTCAGGGAGGAGAAATTGTCTCCATTTTGGTTGAACCTGGCCCTATTTCCTTGTATTGATATGTATAAGAGCTGGCTGTGACTTTTCCTTATCCCTTCCATTGACTTTAAGCAATGCAAATTGGTCCAGCTGAGGTGCTGATGCGTAGTCTTTGAAGCAAGGTGACAGGGCAGTGTTTCCTCACCCCCCTAGCTCCCAAATAAACACGTGTGAACCAGGGTGGGATGGAGAGCCGTGGTCCATGCCATTGGCTGGGATGGAGCTCGGATCGAGATAAGAGGCTCTTTCTAGAGCATAAAAGATTACACATCAGAGCTAAAGCACTGACCCCAAAACATCACATACTGCCTTGAATTGTGGTATGCAAATTATTCCTTCTGCATACCTTCTCTCTGCATATTGTAGAGGTGATTTCAGACCACCTGCCCAGCCCAGCTCACGGCACTCAAGTATTTCCTGCCACCCTCACAGTCACTCATCCTCGAGCCACTGCCCTCATCAAGAATTAATAAAACCTGGGTTCGGCCCTGGGCTAAGGCCTTTGTTCCAGTTAGCCATTATCCTAGCTGGACTTAGGACCCCTTGGCTCCCCACAACTTCAAATACATGTCTTTATTCTTGCCATAGGTTGCTCTGGAAGTGGTACATTGGAATTAACTCACTAGAATTCCAATACTTTTTCCATGGGATTACAAATATAACTTAGACAGTGACGAGGACTGGGAAGAGGTTTCTATAGGTTGTCTCTTCAGTCTGTTCTGCTTCCTTTGTTGTGCAGAAGCTTTTAAATTTGATACAATCCAATTTGCTGATTGCTGGTGTTATTTCTTGTGCAACTGGGGTTCTTTTCAGAAATTCCTTGCTTATGCCTATGTATTCAAGAGTTTTACCTATTTTATCTTCCAGCAGACAATGTTTCTGTTTGAATGTCTTGGTCTTTGATCTACATTGATTTGATTTTCACAATTTGACTTATAACACACACCATCCCTCCAAATTCCTTTTCCTTGGGGCTGGGGATTTAGCTCAGTGGCACAGCGCCTGCCTGGCAAGTGCAAGGTCATGAGTTCGATTCCTGGTACTGGAATAAACCAAAAACCAAAAAACAAAAAAACCCAAAAAACCAAATTCCTTTTCCTTTCCCTGAAGAGTGTGTTTAATGCTCCATCAGTGATGGCCTTTGGAGGACAGGCGTTCTAGGTTTTCTGCTGTCGATTTTGACAGACCAAGGGTGATGTAGCCGTGCAAACAGCTACTGCTTAGCACTGCCAGATGCGTGGGCCAGGAATTCAGACAAATACTGCTGCAGGCGGGCTTCTTTTCTCGCCACAGTGTCTCTACGGCCTCCTCTAGACAAAAGCTGCTCACGTTATTCCCCCGAGACACACGCACTCATCTCTTCCCAGCACCTCCCTAACAGCTTCTTCCCATCAGTTTCAATCTCACGATAAACACTGAGGCTCTGCTCCTAAGCAAGTCCAGGTGTGAATAAACTCCCAGGGCTGGGTCCTGGGGGTGGCTTTTTCTGTTCTAAGTGTTATGAAGGAGGAGCTCAGTGTACACACATAGCTCGTGGTGCTGGAACAAGGATGGGAAGGCCGCAGTACACCTTCCTGCCGTGTGCTAGCTGAGGGCACATGGGCAGCTGCAGATCGTGGTCATTCTGACATCACTGCTTCCTTGGCTGTGGCTCTCGTCTTCCGGCGGCCCTCAGCCTGAGCTGTTTGCTCTGTTTCTGAACACTTTGGACTCATTGAGAGTCATCCTTCATCTTCCAAAAGAAATGACCCACATTTGCAGCTGGGATTTTTGGCCTGTTTCCTTTCCACGGAAGTGCAGGGCCTCAAGAACCCCTTGTGATTTTGTATTTTCTCTGTTGTCTTAGACAAAGTTAATGATTCCTTTAAAAAACATTGTGGGTTTCAGTTCCCACAAACTGCCTTAGGCAAAAGCCATACCTAGGAAAGTTCCCATATGTGCTTTCTGTGGGGAGTGACCTTCAAATAGGTGGGATCCCCGCTGGTAACACGAAGGTCTCGAAGGAATATCTGTAAGGTCCTTAGAAAGCTGTTCATTTTCTTGAAGTGGTCTTTGAGGCACTACTTTAGGTATTTCTGGGGGCTTGATTTGTTCCTGCTGCTATAACAAAAATGGCAAATACTGGGTAGTTTATAAAGAACAGCAACTCATTTCTCACAGTTCTGGAGGCTGGAAGTCAAGGTCAGGGTATTTGCATCTGCTGTGGGCCTTCCTTCCTTGTCCTCATGTGGCAGAAGAGCAGAAGAGAGAGCCCAGTGCACCTGAGGGCCCTTCCATGAGGGCCACGATCCATTCCCAAGAGGACCCACGACTGGGCACCAACTGGGAGGCCCACTCCCATCGCTGCCGCCCTGGGGTTAAGCTCCCACTACGTAAGCCCTGGTGGCGGGGGGACACATCTGAACAGCATCAGAAGCCTTAATTATGGGCTCAGAGCCACACTCTTGGCTTCATCTTTACTCTGAGGCCATATTATCTAAACAGTGGCCTGGATCTGATTTTTATCTAGAAATCTCTGTCTTACTTTGAGAAACATTACTAGCAGGTAAGGCTGTCTTTCCAAATTTTATTGCTCTAAATTTTATTCTAAAGCTATAGAGTTTGCCTTTTAACTGATCTCTTTCCCCTTGCATGTTTATCATGGGCAGCTCTTTTACCATCCCCTGCCCTGAAGCTCTTCAGTGAGGTCACAGCTTCTTCGCAACATGTACTTCCATGTCCTCATGGGGACAGTGGTCCCCGATGTCTGTACTCCAACAGCTCAGCTTCTGGGCATGTTTTCATCACCGGCCCTCCTTGCTAGCCATAGTATCTTCAAAGTCCACCAGGCTTCTGCTTGCTGCCTACTCCCAAAGTTTTAGGTTTCTTTTTCTTTTCAGTAGCAGCATCCCAACTCCCAGCTACCAACCTCTTAAGACTTTTTCAGTCACATCCCTGGCTTCATTTTACCTTAAAACTCCACTTTTCTGGGATTTATCTTTGCCCTGAGCCCCTTTCTGGATTTGAGAGCTCTTCTGCCTAGAAACATGCTCCTGAGATTTCATTATTTTCCCTAAACTTCAACCTGAAAATGGTAGTTACTCACCTCAACTGTTATTCAACTCTCACTCTTGAATAAAACCTTAGCTGGGTTTTTGGTGGGAGCTACTTTTCAATTTTTTTCTTGATCTTGTTTATATTGAGAGGTCTGCTGTTAGTAGAACTGTTCCTTTCAGGCCTTTGGTCTTTATCCCTGAAATTCTATAGTTACACTCCTGTGCCTGGGTGGGAATAGGGTCGGCACTATTTTCTCTGCTTAAATTCTGAACTCTGCTTTATATTTGAGGCAAGGGAAGGCCAAGGAAGGGAGGAGTCCCTCTGGACCACAACAAAGGTTGACACTAGAGCCAGACGAGACCCGGGCCTCTGGCCCTCTTTCAGGCTCCTCTATGGCCCTGGCCTCCCTGCCACAGAAGTGTGGTCTTTGGCGCCCTGAGGCAGAGTGGAGGAAAGCACAACGAAGGGGCTTTCCATGATGCTTTTTCTTCTCTGAATAGATACACGTCCGCGGAAGGCATGGTCTCTATTCTCCTCCCCTCTCCACCTCTTCCTCCTTCTCTCCCACTGCTGACAATACAGTGTCACAGAGCACAGAATATTTGTTAAAAACAACAACAAAAGCACCTTTGGAGCTGGGCAGATGCGGGTTTGAGTCCAAACTTACAGTTGTGTAGTCTTGAACAGATCAGTTGACATTGCTGAACTTTACTATCTATGGGGCATTTGGAGGTACTGGGGCACACAGCAGACACATGGCAGAAGCCTGCTGGATGGGTGGTGGAAGCTAGTGATATGTGACTGTAAACACTTAAACCAGAACCACTCAGACTCGACATTGTTGGGCTGAGGCCGAGGAGCAGAGACAGGAGAGAGACTCCCCTGCATTTCCACACACGGATGACCTAATGCATCCCTGGCTAAGAGACTTCCAGGGCTCTGCTTGCAGCACCAGGTGGACAGGGTTGCTGTTTTTGGCTATCTCCTTTATTTCTCTGAGTGGAGGAGATTTATAGAAGGAAGAAAGCCAGATCCCCAGTCCCTGGCTTACTCTGTGATTTCATTCCAGAGCCTCCTAGTAATGTTCCCCAGAAATTCCTCATCAGCACTGCAGCCAGAGTAAAGTCTCCACATTTGCTGCTGCTGGAGATCCGTGAGCTTCCTCCAGCACCTGGATGAATGATTGTTTCTAAATAAACAGTGCCTGTTTGCTTTACTATTGCTTAAAAGCAGGCAACAGGTAAGTGAATTATTAAAAAATATTTTAAGTTTATATCCTTCAGGACAAAGGATGTGAAGGGCTCTGAAAAGACAATTAATTCTCCTAAAAAGCAGTAGCGTAACGCATTTAACATACATATCTCAGCTTCCTGTTGACCCTGTTGGTCTCTGGGAGTGTAAACTGGTGCTGCAACCCAGCAGAGGTCAGTACTGACAGACCAAAAGGAGGCATGTGGCTCAGAGCCAAGGAAAAGATCAAGTCTCTCATGAAAATCCTGGCTGGCCAGCAGTCCTTCAGCCAGCAGATTCCCCAGAAATGAAAGCTGTTCATAAGAGATGCCAGATGCAGGATCATGCTTTGAAAATGTTTCCTGAGCTCTGATAACCCCACGGGGGTCACATCTGGCCTTGAGACCACATCCAAACACTACATATTTAGGGCTGAATTTGCAAGTTCACAACAGGAAGGAAAAATTCAAAATAATTTGTGTAACATGGGGACACAGAACATACTGATCACAACCCATGTGAATTGCATGATATCATGATGGATACATTTATAGCCAATTCCTCTAGTCTTCACCAGTTTTTTAAATTTTAGCCTTACAGTTAATGTGAGGTGATATCTGGCTGAGCTTTCAATTGACAGATTTTTGATGGTTAACGATGCTGATCAGCTACTTTGTGATTACCGGATATCTTTGTATTCTTGCTTTGGAAAAACTATTATTCAAGTCTTTTGCCTTTTTACTATCTCTCCACCTCTTCCTCCTTCTCTCCCACTGCTGACAACACAGTGTCACAGAGCACAGAGTATTTGTTAAGAACAACAACAAAAGCACCTTTGGAGCTGGAAGATGCGGGTTTGAGTCCAAACTTACAGTTGTGTAGTCTTGAACAGATTAGTTGGGCTGAGGCCGATTAATTGGGCTGCCCCAATACCTCCAAATGCCCCATAGATAGTAAAAAGTAAAAGACTTTTTAATTGGGATCTCTTTTTATTATTGATTTGTAGGGCTTCATAATGAATATGAATAATTTTCCAGATATATGTTTTATGAATATTTTATACCACTTTGTAGCTTGCCTACTTATTTTCTTAGTAATAGACTTTGATAAGTACAAATTTTTAACTTTCTTCTTTCATGGTTAGTGTTTTCTGTATGTCTTATCTGTCCAAGGTTGTAAAGACAATTATGTTTCCTTTCTTTCTTTTTTTAGTACTGGGAATCGAACTCAGGACCTTATACTTACCAGGCAGGTGCTTGTGCCGCTGAGCTATATCCCCGGCCCTCCGTTTTCTTTGATGTTTTACATTTTTAGCCTTTATTAGGTTTTTGATACATATAGAATTTTTATGTATGCTGTAAAACAGACAGCAACATCCATATATATTTGTAACAGCTAACAAGTGGCTCAAGCACAGATGTTGAGAAGACTTTCTTTACCCCTTTGACTTGCTTTGGTGGTTTGGCTGAAAATAAATTGACTATCTAGGTGCTGCTCCATTTTGTACCACTTTCTATTCCAGTCCTTGACTGATTTCCCTTTACACAATGCAAAACTCTCCAAATTGCTATAGCTTTGCTAAGTCTTACAATCAGGTAGTGTAAATCTGACTTTATTATTCTTTCAAAAACTTTTTGGCTACCAAGTCCTTTGCATTTCCATGTTAATTTTAGAATCAACTTGAAAAGTTTAAAAAAAGTCATCTAAGATTTTAAGTTGTATTTGATCTCTATATCAATTTGTGCAGAAGTAATACCTTAAAATTTTTTACCTTTCTAATTTATAACATGGCATATATCTTCATTTATTTGTATCTTATTTCTTTTAGCAATGCTTTGTAGTATTCTGTACCTAGACCTTGCTCTTCTTCATTAAATTTTAGGTGTTAATTTTGATGCTATTAATGGTATTTTCTCACTTAATGTTTCATTTTCCAATTGTCTGTTGCTAGTGTAATGATCATTTGGTTGTTGTATAATGACTTTGTATCATGTCACTTGAACACAACTCATTATTTTTAGAATTAGTTATTAGGATTTTCTACACACACAATAAGATCTTCTATGAACAAAGTGGTTTAAATCTTCCTTTCTTATCATCATAGTTCTATTGTTCTTGCTGTATTGCACATTAGGAACTCCAGTACAGCACAGAAGCAGTAAAAGTCTACATCCCCACCTCTAATCCCAGGACTCAGGGGATATAGCTCAGTGGAAAGGGGATCTAATCCCAGGACTCTGTGAAGCTGAGGCAGGAGGATCATAAATTCCAGCCCTGTCTGGGTGATTTAGTGACTTAGTGAGATCCTGTCTCAAAATTAAAAATGTTGCTCAGTATGAAGGCTCCATGATCAATCCCTAGAACTGAAAAACAGATAAACAAAACAACAGCAAAACCATAGCCCATATACTTGCCTTATTTTAAACCTTAAATTGGACACATTCAGCTTCTCCCTATAATCTGTAATGCTATCAATAAATTCACACAAATTCAAGAAGCCACTTTCTATTCCATATCCCAAATTATGAACGAATACTGAATTTTGTCACAAAGTTTCAACTGTATTTATTTAGATGATCTTATGAGTTTTATCCTTCAATCTATTACTAGGATGAAATGCAGCCAGGCATGGTGGAACATGTTTATAACCTCAGGATTTAGGAGACTGAACCAGAAAGGCTATGAATTCAAGGTCAATCTATGCAGTGAGTTTGAGGCCTACCTGGACTATGTAGCAAGATCCTGTCTCAAAAACCAAACCAAAACAAACCAAAAAACATACTTACTGATTTTCTTTTTTAGAAAAACAAAAAAAAAATTAACAATAAAACAGAATTTCAAAACAAGTTAGTAGGAGAGTTACAATAATTAATACATTGTGTATTGTTGCCTTCTCGGTAGTTATTCAGAGTATAAAATATAGATATGATATCTTGTCCAAACAATATTAGCACAAACCTTTTTCAATGAACTAAGAGAAACTAGGTGTGTAACCATCATAACTATATTGTGTATAAATAAATTTTTTCCTTTTTCCCTCCCTTCCTTTTCCCCATCATCACAGTTTCTCTTTTCTTTCGAAAAGTTTCTTCCCAATTCACTACATCTATTGTACATTTTGGACTTTATTTACACATTCAGTTTCTCACACTAGTGAGACAATATGATGTTTACACATGTGGGTCTGATTTATTTCACTTACTGATTTTCAATCACATTACTGAGACAAACTTCACTTGGTCATGACAGTGTGCCTTTAAAAATGTATTTCTATTGGATTTGCTAATTTTTCGTTATTTTCTTCATTTGTGTTCATGAAAGATACTGATTTGTGAATTTTCTTTAGTTTGTAATGGTTCGAGTTCAGGATTATCCTGATTTCAAAAATGATTAGGGAAGCATTCTTTCTTCTGTTGTGTTTTCGTGGAAAAGTGTGTGAATAAGTATTACTTACTCCTTGAAAGTCTGGCATAATTTATGAATGAAGTCGTCTAAACCTGAAGTTTCTTTTATGGAAAGACTTTAAGTATGACCCCTATTTCCTATTTTATTTATTCTTGGACCAGTTTTGGTAAGGTCTGTCAAGGATTTTATCCATTTTATCAAAGCTATTGAATTTATTAACATGAAGTGGTTCATAATATTCCACCACTTTTTATCAGTAGTTTCACTGAGATAAAATCTAAAATAAAATCCAATTTTTAAAGTACACAAATCAAGTATATTTACAAAGTTATTAAATCATCACCATTATCTAACATCGCCCCAAAAAGAAACCCCACTAGCAGTCGTGCTCCGTCCCACATTCTCCAAGCCCCCGGCAAGCATCAATCTATTTTTTCTCTGTGGATTTGCCTATTCTGATCATTTCTTTAACTGGAATCAGTCTTCTGTGGCTGATCTAATTTACCTGGCAAAATGTCATGTTCAACTATGTTATAGCATAAGCCAGTACTTTGTTTCTTTTCATGGCTGGGCAACTTTCCAGTGCATGGATGCTACCTTTTCCTGATCTATTCATCATCTTTGGGTTCTGTCCACTTTTTGGTCATTATGAATACTACTGCTCTGAACATTCACCCACACGCTCTTGTGTGGACATGTTTTCAATTCTTGGGAGTATATGCTTAGATATGGATTAACTGGATCAAATGGTAATCTATGCTGGATCATATGGCAATCTATGTTTTAACATTCTGAAGAATTCCCAAACTGTTTTGCACATTGCTATACCATTTTATATTCCCACCACAAAGGCTGGGGATTGCAATTTCTCCACATTCTTACTAACACTTTTTATTTTTTTTATTTTAGCTATCCTAATGGATGCAAAATAATATCTCACTGTGTTTTTGTTTTGAGACAAGGTGTCACTATGCAGTTCAGGCTGCCCTTGAGCTATGTAGACCAGGCTGGCCTCAAACTCATGGCAATCCTCCTACCTCAGCCTCCTGAGTGCTGGAATTACAGACGTGTGCCACCACACCTGGCTTTCTCACTGTGGTTTTGACTTGCATTACCCTGATGGTCAATAATGTTGAGCAATATTTTCTGTATTAGACATTTATATATCTTCTTTGGAAAAATGTCTGTTCAAGTCTATTCCCAATTTTTAAATTACTTAGTTTGAAGTGTTCTTTTTATATTCTGGATACCAGTCTTTTATTAGATACGTGATTTATAATTATTTCATATCATTTTTTTGAGTTGTTTTAACTATCTTGATAGTGACTTCTGAAGAACAAAATTTTAAATTTTGATGAAATCTAATTTTTCTTTCACTACTTGTGGCTTGCAGTTATAATATCCTGTTAAAATATCAGAAGAATACTTTCTAATTTTCCTGTTTCTTCCTCAAGTTCTGTTATTTAGATTTATATTATTTAATTTCCAAATATATGGGGGAATTTCCCCCATGTATTTTTGTTACTGACTTCTAATCAATTCCACTGTGGCCGGAGAACACACTCTTCTCTCAATCTTATTAATTTCACTGACATTATTTTATAACTCAGCATACAGCCTATCTTGTAGTATGCTTAACAGGAACTTGAAAATAATGTATATTCTTGAATCATTGGGTGTAGTGTTATTTTAAGTGTCACTCAGGTTAAGTTCACTGATGGTTTTTCAGTTATTATGTAGTCTTACTGATATTTTTTGTTTAAGAAAGGAGTTAAACCTCCAATAATAGTATGTCTTTTTGTAGGTACATATTTAATGATCTTTTCTTGCTAAAATAATGTTTTCATCATTTTGAAATGCTCTTCTTCCTATCACTTTTATTTCCAGTTAAGATTTCCTTTTTTAAATGAACACAGCCACTCTAGGTTCTTTTATTGTTTTCATTCTTCATCTTTTTCCATCCTCTAAATTCTACCTGTTTATAGCTTTACAAACAACCTATAGTTGGCTTTTACTTTTTCAATCCAGTTTCACAATCTCTGGCTTCTACTTAGATGATTTAGGCCATTTTCATTTACTATAATTACTGATGAGGTTAGGCTTAAATCTACTGCCTTGTTATTATTTTCTATTTATTTCTTTTTCCTCTTTCCCTACCTAAAAAAACTAATCCAATATATTTTTGTATTCACTTTTTCCTTAGTTATACCTGTATAGTGGTTGTATTATACAATTCACATAGACTTATTTTATTAGTCTGCTTTCAATCAATATAACATTTAACTTGTAAAAATATCTTGTAAGAGTGTGTTTCTATTTGCTATCTTTGTTTTCAACCTGATTAACTTTCAGAAATTAAAGATACAGAGAATATTCTTTTGTATTAACCAATGAAGTTACCTCTTGTGATGCTTTTCATTTTCTCTTGTGGAATTCATTGCCCCAGAACACACTTCTGGTTGCCACAACTAGAGGAGAAGCTGCTTGGCATCTGGTGGGCAGATGCTACAAAATATGTATGATGCAAGGACAACCCCAACAAAGAATTATCTTGCTCTAAATATCAGTAGTGCTGAGGTTGATCCATGTTTGTATTTAGCAGCATATCTCTTTAGCTTAAAAACTTCTTGTATTGTACACTTTGGACCTCATTTACTCTTTCAGTTTCTCACACTAGGGAGACAGTGTGATATTTACACATGTGAGTCTGATTTATTTCACTTAAGAGTATGGTCTCAAGTTGCATTCATTTAGAAATGTCTCAACTTTATCATTCTTTACGGCTGAGTAGCACTCCACTGTATTAAAACAACATATCTTTTTTTATCCATTCCTTGGTTGATGGGCATTTGGGTTGTTTCCAAGATTTAGCTATTACAAACTGTGCTGTAATAAGCATGGGTGCACATTAATATGATCATTACATACATCTAAAATGTACCAATAAAATTAAAAGAAAAAACTTCTTGTAGAGATAATTGCTACAAAGATCTATTTTTAACTTTTATTTCTCTGAAAATCTATATTTCTTCTTTCTTTTTAATGAATAATTTTGCCATTTATAGTTCTAGGTCAAAGTTTTTTTCTCTATCAGTGCTTTAAACATGTCTTTCCATTGCTTCGTTTCCCAGAATTCTTTTCCAATGATAAATCAGCCATCATTTAAAAATTATCATTTTTCTCCCTAGGCAATGCATATTTTTTTCTGACTAGTTTTAGGGTTTTCTCTTTATATTTGGTTTTCAGCTGTTTAGTTGTGATGGTTTTCTTTGCATTTATCCTATGTCAGATTCATTAACTTCCTGGATGCAGGCGTTGATAATTTTTCCTTAGACTGGAATATGTTTGGCTATTAAGTCTTTAAATATTTTTCTTCTATTTTCTCATTCTCTCTCTCCTATTTTTGGACTCTAAATGTTTATATATCAGGCCATTTGATATAATCTCATATTTTAAAATATCTCCTATATGTTATTATTCATATTTTAGTCTTTTTTCCTTTTTTAGCTTTGACGATTTCCATTGATCTTTCTTCAAGTTCACTGATCCCTTCCCTTTCTGCATTACACAACTATAAGCCTGTTCACTGATTTTTTTTCTTTTACATGGCTATTATTTTAGATCTTTCTTTTTCAGTATTTATATTCATCTTTTAAAATAAACCATTTGTTCCCTCATGTTTGACATAATTATTTTAGTCTTCTTATTCTGATCATCTCTTTCTAAAAGCTGTATTTTCTCTTAAGTATAGACAACATTTTTATACTTAAAGGTTTTGTATATTTTATTGTAATATTTACATTGTGTATAAATGAATAATAAAGACTGAATTATTTTTGTCTTGTTCTATTTGCTCCTTACAGATTCTAATCCCTCTTCTCCGAGTGTGGTGAGGAGCCAATCTCAGTTCCCCGTGTCTAGTTGAGACAGAGATGTTGCAGCTCCAGTGAGGTTGAGTTAACCATAATTAGCCCAACTGTAAGCTTCTGAGACAGTCTTTCGCATCTTGTCAGCGTTTGTGCTAGGAAAGGACTGGCTGCAGCTTCAACTGAAGGAGGGTGTGGAGTTCATTAGCCATAAGAAGCCATTAGCCGGTAGGTTCTTTCTGTGGAGACACCCCTGCTCCACTGGCCAGTTCATAGTGAAACTGGGGTAAGAGTAGAACTGTGCCTTTGTGTCTCTTCTGGACTCAAATTTGTCCCATCAGCCTTCTACCATCCAAAGCACAGCCCTTAGCTCGTGGCAGGCCAGCCTTACTGAGACCTCAGTGTAGAATCTGTGAGCCCAGGCTCTCACTCATACTTGTTCTTCTTGGAGTTTAGTTCTGTCTTCTCCTCCTCTTAGTCTATCTTGTTGTTCTCAAGGGAATGAAGGTCTTTCTCATGCCAATGTGAAGTAGAAATCTCCTGTACTCACTCTTTCTAGTCAATGGTATGTCATGAAAAAGAACACAAGAGGTTTGCCTTATAGTTTTAGAGCTTTAAGCCTTCTACTTTTGTGAAAAATAAAGTAATTCTTTTTCAATCCAATTCAGTAACTTGGTAAAACATTAAAAAGCACAAAAATAAAAGTTAACCATTGTTAACCTCTCTTGCTTTCCTTTCTTGAGAAATAATTTACACATCAAATACCCAAATCTTGATCTTCATTGTATAGCTCAGTGAATTTCACACACATTTGCACTGTGTGATCACCACTCACATCAAGTTATATTTCTATCAAGATTCTTCCCAGTCAATGTTGTCTCTCAGAGATAACCATTCTTTTTTTCTAGCACCATAGATTTGATTTTTCCTATTCTTGGATTTAATATAATTTAATATGGACACACATGGCATATACTCTCTTGTGTCTGTGATTCTTTTGCTTAATAATACTTCTAAGATTCATCCATATTCTCATGTATTTATTCTTTTTTTCTATGTAATACTCCCTTGGTGAATTATACCACAGTGTATTTATTCAGTATCCAGTTGGTGGACAGTTGAGTTGTGTTTGGCTTATTATGAATAAAGCTACCATGAAAAAACATGTACTTTCTTTGTAGAGAATTTCACTTAGGATAGAGTGGTTGTATCAGCGCAAGCACATATTTGGGCTTAACAGAATCTGCCCCTTTTCCCAACTGATGGCACCATTTAATCTTCCCGGAAGATTAAATCACTTCACATTCTCAATATCTGATATTACCAGTCTTCATATTTCTGCCATTCCAGTTGGGTGTTTGGCAGAGTCTCATGAAGTTTTGCTACCCTAATGCTCTCCCATTCTTCTTAGTGGTTGTGTGGTAATTTTTAGTTTGAATATGCTAGAGCTTATTTAGTTATTTCTCTACTGACAGATATCACCTTTGTCTTCAGTTTTAATTTTTTAAATACAGTTTCACTGTACACCCTCAACCAACACCGTTGAGCCTACATGCGAATATTTCTGGTGTAGGTCTCACTTGGCACTACAGTAAAACTTAGCAGGGCATGGGGGTGGGAGGCGCATGCCAGGTAAAGCCCTTCACGGCCTGCCCAGCCTTAAGCTGCCTCCTCTCTTGACATAGCCACCTTGAACAAGAAAGTCAAGGAGATACCAGTCCTTTCCCACGCTAAGCCCAGGGCCACATCTTCAGCTGCCTTTTCATTCTTCTGTTTGTTGAAATGCCCTTCCCTAGTTTCCACTTCCCCTTTGATGTCAGCATGCACAGAACGGATTATCCTCTTTTCTCCTTCCTGGCTACCTTTCAAACAGGATACTTTCAGGAAAAGTTTTAGTGACTGTCACTTCAACCAAACAAGGACAAGGACAACAGAAACCACCCCAAGTTACACACCTCAGAGGTCCTCTCAGGGACTCCAGGTCCTGCAGTCATGGTCCTAGGACTACATGCCCTGTCTCGGCTGCTGAGAAGGAATGAGAAGTTGCCTTCGCAAGGGTTCCCTTTTGGAGCCCTCCATCTGCCCTGATGGAGAAAGCCTCCTTCATGCAGACCGGGGTGGAGGCTCCCTGTTAGGACTTCCTGAGATTGAGAGACTGAGTCCATTTCGACGGCCACTGATCAGGGATGGCCCCAGAAACCATCCCGAAAGGCACCCTGCCGCGGGGCGGGTGGAGCGTGTGACACGCCGACTCCGTCACCCTGGTCCCCACGTGGGCTCATCCAGTCCTTGGCCGTCCAGCCCGTGCGGCCCAAGAGCTGGAATATCCCCCCACATCTCGGCTGCCAGTGCAGGAAGGAACGAATGGACCAAACCGTCGTGGCAGGTCCGGCCTGGTCCCCCTAGGCCAGGTGAGTTCACCAGGGTTCCGGGAAGCAACAGGCACCAGGCCGCAGCGAGCGGGGCGCACCAGGCCTCCCCAGCGCGAGCCTCTGCCTCTCGTCGTCCTCCTTGGGCCGCGGGGGCCACGCAGGCAGCGCGCGGCAGAGAGCAGGCACCTCCTCAGGCCATGGGCCGAGGTGGCCGCTGTCCTCTCACGCTTGCTCTGAGACCTGCCCACCCCATGGCCGTGGACGTAATAATGGCTGCCACAGAAAACACTACGAGGGGCCAGCGGGGCCACGTGGCCTGGGATTGGGTTACACATGTGCACGTGACACCACACTGACCAATGAGCTGCAAGGATGGGGAACCTAGGGGATTCTGGGACGCCTCTCCTGACTCCAGATGACCTAGGCCCAGGTTGGGGTGTGTGTATTCACATATCGTGTGACCTGTGTTCTTTTGTGAACTCCCTGGGGAAGCAGCCCCACCAGGACCCTGGTCAACAGGCCCGGAAGTGGAGTCCAGTCCAGAGGAGTGGGTTGAGGGCCACTGAGATCATGATGCGCCTCAGGCAGCTGGAGCTTTGAGCTCCTGTTTGTGAGACTCAGTTATCGCTCTTCTTCCCCCAGGGTGAGTGCTGGAGGCTGTGTTCTGGGAGGCTAGCCTGTTATCGCTGCAAATATCTCCAGCTGGAGTCCTCCAACATGCCAGCCCGGAAGCTCGTCTTCCTCACTAAAGGAATGCTCTGTGCAGTGGGCATGGCTCTCGTCTTCCTCCAAGAGGTGTTTGGACAAAGCGTTTTGTTTGGTTTCTGGTACTTCCCGAGCATGTAAGGAATGTGAACATCCTAGAACTGCATCCTCAGCTTCTTTTCCTCCAGGTCAGTGGCTGCTCATTAAAATGAGTTGGATTTTTAACAGAGCTGGCCAGACCTGGGCCCCAGCCATGAGATCCAGAATCATTTGATCTGGGCTGGGTGTAGCGTCAAAATCTTTATCACCCCAACTCCAGCATGGTCTAGAAGTGAAGCTGTGAAGAACCTCTGCTCTGGGAGCTCAAATGGGCCGGGTTTGAGGCCTACCGGTAGGCAACTGCTCCAGTCCCCGTCCCAATTTGCCTGAGTTTGCTGGGTCATCTCTGCAGCAGGCAGGATGTT
This sequence comes from Chinchilla lanigera, assembly GCF_000276665.1. Classification (NCBI taxonomy): domain Eukaryota; kingdom Metazoa; phylum Chordata; class Mammalia; order Rodentia; family Chinchillidae; genus Chinchilla; species Chinchilla lanigera. The sequence goes on along the minus strand of NW_004955407.1, from coordinate 42,492,679 downwards.
GCCTGACATATAGACAGTTGGTATATGTCTGGAGCTTCCTGTTTGAATTGTGCCCTTTGTCTCTCGGAGCAGTTCAGCCCAGCCGTCCTCAGCCTAGCCATTCCCACCACAGGGGGAAGTCTGGGTAGCACTATCACAACTGCCCCATGGCCTCTGCAGCCACATTTGGGTTCCATCTGGGAGAATGGGAGATCAAATGCAAGCCTGTGGGAGACCTCATTAGATCCAACTGGCGGGAGATGAACAAACTGCAGAACATGAGACAGAGCTCACAGAGAAGCAGTGTGAGGCAGGAGTAGTGGGATATAACCCAGGAAGGCTGTCCTGGGAAGGCAGGAGGGCGGATGGGGTGCAGCAGCAGTGCTGGTGTATTGCACACCCCCACAGCACGAGGTGCTCTGTCGCTCCCCACGTCAGTCTACCTCATGACCACTGATGGGTGCTTCCCCGTTTACTTCCCATCCTCTTTACTACACCAGGTACTCGTCTTGGTGCTTTACGGGGTGACGAGGCAGCTCTGTGGGTGTTCTTATCACTCCACATCAGAGGCAAGCAAGCAGAGGTACTGAGACGTGCATCAAAGCAGGCTGGCTCTACACCTCTCCCTTAACCACAGTGCTGAGCCGCCTCACACCACAGCCAGGCGCAAGGCTGGGAAGACGGCAAGCCTGCATTCGGTGCTGCTCCTCTTTCAGAGACCCAGATGACGGCTTCCTCGGGATTTTTGCCAGTTTGTGAAGACTCAGCACCAGTGCTTCCCTTTGTCCACCTAGGTACAAGGCTCCGCGTGTCCTGGGCCCCTCAGAACACTGAGGAAGCTATCTGACTGGAATGAGTGGAAGAAGAACACTTAGGTGCCTCGGCCTCTCAAGTCTACTTGCTCACCCTACAGCCCTTAGCATTGTCTCTTCCCGCCCACATTTCCCACTCCATCACCTCCCTTCTCTGCGGCCCTGTGGCCTCATCCTGTCACAAGAGAGGGAGCGAAGCCCTCTGCCTCCTGCCTCAGTGGGTGTGAAGGAGTTTATACTAAGAAAGGGCACGCTTTCCATCGAGGTACCTCCTGCTGAGCCAAGCTCCCCCATAAAAAGTGCCTTTTCCCCCTGTTGGGGAAGTACAAGTGCAGGCCAAGGAGCACAGGGCTGTGTCCCTGCAGCCCCACTGTCCACGGCCCACTGCCTTGTTAGCAAGACAGCCACAGCTGCTTCACCTGAGCTCAGCCCTTCTGGTGTAGGAGGCTGGGCGGAGCCACGCCTCCCTCACACACAGCAGCCAGGGGCTGACTTTGACACCCTGGGAGCTGTGTTTTCCAGTGAAGCCTGAAAAAATCTGCTCAAGTCTCCAAACTGCATGCATCCCCTTGAGGTTGAAGGATGATATATTGATAAGATTTTACAAATAAAGTTTAAGCATTTTTTTTCCTTCAGATTCTGAAAATGGCAGTCTCCTTTCTCCTCGGGGCTGAGAGGAGCAGCTGGTGTGACTCAGGCCCCCATTATGGTTTCCAGAGAAGCTGCTGGCTGGAGACAGAACATCTGGTTTGTGTAAGAGGCACAGCTCAAACTTGGCTACGCAGAACTGATTTCATCTGAGGATGGCTTCTCGTAATAGTTTATTGGTTTTCTGAGGGGTGCTTCTTCAGGGTAAAGAAGAGAGAATGAGCGGGGACGCAGTGTCAGCTGCCCAAGCCCTTGCTCTCAACAGTCGCTTCCTCCTCAGCGCTCAGTTGCTCTCCTCTACGCTCAGCCTGAGGCCCACACTCACCAGACCCCTTGTCTAAATCAGATCTATTTGTTCTTTTATAAAAATCATTTTAATGTTCATTTATGAAACTTTTCGAACCTACGGGGAGTAGGAATTGTCCAACTCTTTTCCCAGGTTTACTGCTGTTTCCTTCTTTAATGATTTCATGGCTAAACTATTTTAGAGTGAGTTGCAGACACCATGACATTCCACATGGAAATACTCGAGCGTGCATCTCTCCAGTAATGAGAGCTCCTCTCTGCACCTGCAGCACGTGGTTAGAAACAGCTCCGGAACCGCGTCAAGCACCACTTTCACATTGCTGTAGGTCTCTAGAACTGTCTTTCACTGTTTCTTTTCTGTTCTCTAAATTTTAAATGAAGACTTCCTCCCATTTCTCTTTGTGCTGTATCTTACCAGGACAGGAGGTAAAGCTGTGTTGAGCTGACCTTTCTTTTGTGAGTTGTTACGTGTGTGTGTGTATGTGTGTGTGTGTGTATTCAGATGTACTTTTTCAGCTTGGTTTCAGTATCAGAACATTTCTTTTTAATTGTTCAAATGTATAGAACATTGACCTGGCTCCAAAAAACAAAAGGTCAAAGGTTAAAGCTGTCCCAACCCCACTCCTGTGCTCCCTGCAGGAACCATTTCATTGAATTCTTTCAGTGTTTCTTTTGTAACACCATTTTATACACACACAAAAATAGGACCCAGTTTTCACAAATGCACACTCTACTCTTTCCCTTAACACCAACAGCTGGATAGCACTGTGCAGTGTTCTTTCCTCCTCTCAGAACTGGGCTTTTTGTGCTGCAGATCTTCTGTGGTCCGAGCAGTGCCTCCCTGTGAGGTGCTCCCAGTGCTTGGGGCTCAGAAAGAAGCCAGGTGTCCACCGTTCCCTGCTTTGGTGCAGGTGCATCATGGGACAGAGCCAGGGATATGGCCTATAGTTGCACAGGGGCCAGGGAGTCCCCTACCTGCCTGGACCACTTGCTGCTAGCCACTGTGAACAGCTGGGCTTCCCACCTCTCACAACAAAGTAGGCTGGCTGGGTTGGTCAACCTGATGGTTGGGAAATGGCATTTCGGCTCATGGTTCACATCTTTCCTACTGCAGATGAGGCTGGGCATGTGCTTATTGTCGAGGGCCCTGGTGTCTGGGGTCCTGAGAAAGAGCTCTTCACAGCTCTTGCCTGTTCTGTCATTCTTGCTCTGTCTTTTTCGTCTTCCATTTCTGGAAACTGTTCATTCAAAATAGATTATCCTTTTGTGACAACTTGCAAATGTTTGTTCCCAAATTGCTATTGGCCTTTTGATTTTGCTCTTTTTTTTGGTGGTCAGGGATATTTTGTGTTTTAATTTCTCAACATCTTCTCTATTGATACGGAATCTTGAACGATATTTAGAAAGAGTTTCCTCGTGTCCAGGTTATGAAGAAAGTCACACGCCTCTCTCCTGCTCAAATGATTTCATGTTTTATTTTTGGGTCTCTCATCCACTTGGAGTTTACCCTCCTACAGTGGGCAGTGTGACACAGCACCCACCTGTGTTTTCCAGTGGTAACCCAAACGCTGAGCACTATTGTTGGAAAGTCTATATTTTCCCAACCTGAGGCATATCCTTTTCCAGAAACTTCATCTGTGAGTGTGAGTCTATTGCTGGACTTTCTAGTCTGTTCTGTCTCTAGTCTGTTTATTCACCAGCCACACTTTTAGCTGCAGACACTTATGTATTTTTAACATCTGCTGGGGATAGCTCCACACTCCCACCATTGCTAATCTTTTCCAGGATTTTCCTACTCTTCCTGTTTATTTTTTCATATAGACTTTAGAATAAACTTGAGTAAACCACGAGAGACACTGGAGGTCCTCATGCTCCTAGATCTCCCTGTCCGAGACCAAGTACTGCTATTTCATAGCCAAGTCTGCTTCAGCTCCTTTGGGTTGGAACTTTCTTCTTACAGGGTTCCATCTTTCTGGTTCGTCTCTGGCTATTTCATATACTTTTACTGTGTTTAGTTATTGTCTCTGAGGACAGCTGACTTCTCCACACAGAAGTTTAGACAATAACAGCAAAGGGATATTTTACAGTGTTTGTTTTGAAATCAGCTTTATTGTGCTATTTACATTACTTCTATTCTCTGGAACTGAGATTGTTATTGTAGCCTGTAGTAGTGTTCATGTCCACGATAGGCTGGAAAAGGTGTCTTTTCTGCCTTTGGGGTTGGGTGCTCCTGCAGCCCACGCTGTGATTGCACAGAGCCTTGGCGTCCCCCGGGTCTTGACTCCTGGCGTCAGTTGCCTTTCTGTCTGACCTGCTCTCCTTGTGGTTTGCTGGGTGGCCTCTGGCTCATGGGGAGCCATCACTGTGATGCTGTGACTGTGATGAGCAGCGTAGCCAGCTGCCTTCCTCCCCGATGCCTCTCGGCCCTGAGTCTCTCCTGTATGGTATCAAGACCATGGTCTCTGTGTTATTTTACTTTAATCAACTTTACCTTACACATAATAAAGTGACCCCTCTCAAAGTGAATAGATAGGTAAGTTTTGACAAATGTAGACCTTGTAACGTCCACCACAAGCAGAAATGTAGTGTCCTCCTGGGAAGGTCCCTCTGCCCCCCAGGGCTCCTCCCACACTCCAGGCAGCCACATACTCCTTTCGACATCCCAGATTACCTTAGTCTATTCTAAGAGCTGCATCTCAGTGGAATCGTTCCATGTGTACTCTTATGTGCCTGGTCTGTCACTCAACAGAGCAGCGTTCCTACGGCGCATCTGCTGTGTCACATTTAGCAGGAGCTTGCTCTTCTGTGCTGCTGAGTGGACTATTTTACCTGGAATGACAGCGTGCCATGCTGGGTTATCCTCTCCACACCAATGGTGACTGGATTTGTCTCCAAGTCTGGGATTTTATAAGTGAAGCAACTGTAAACTTTCCTGGGCAGGTCTTGGTTTAGACTAATATTTTCATTTTTCTTGGAATTATATGGCTTGGATTTGCTGAATTACATGACAAGTATCTGCTTAACTTTTTAAGAAGCCATTTTCCAAACTATATGCACCATTTGTATTTCCATCTGTAACACACAGCAGTTATAGCCACTCCTCCCTTGCAGCCACCTCGTGGTGTCATCTTGTTGATCTTAGCTATCCTGTGGGTGAGTGTGGTATTTCATTATAGTTAAATCTTCCTTTCATTGGTAACTGCTGGGGCGGAATACTTACGCTTACTGCTTGGTCTTTCCTTTGTGAAGTGCCAGTCTCTGGGGTCAGAAGTCTCTGCACAGTTCAGGTAGGGCCTTCCCCCAGGTCTCACAACTGAAATCAACAGCAGTCCACCCTTTGAGGCCCGAGATTGTGGGTGAAATCTGGTTCCTTTCAGTTGTAAGACTGAGTCCTCTTTGCTGTTGGCTGCCCTTGGTTTCTTTTGTTTGTTTCTTTTGAAACAGGGTCTCATTATGCAGCCCAGGCTGGCCTTGAACTTTCAGCGATACTCCTACCTCTACCTCCTGAGTGCTGAGATTATAGGCGTCCCACCAGGCCTGGCTTTCTCCTTAGGCTCTTGCCTGAACCCTTCACAAGCAGCTCCTGAGAAGGCATTGGATCTAAGATGTTCTCCCAAAAGTTCATGTTCAGAAGTGGGGCTTTAGGAAATAACTGGTTCATAGGGCTCTGGCTCCATCAGCTGCACTGATCAGTAGATGGATGAATAATTTGATGGTGTTACTGGGAGGCAATGAACGCAGGCAATGGGGTCCAGGTGAAGGGCGTGGGTTGTGGGGATGTGACCTTGGGGACTGCCTCTTGTTTCCAGCATCCTTCTCTTGGGCTTGTTCTCTTTCCCTGCTTCCCAGCTATCATGAGATGAGCAGCTTTCCTCTGCCGTGCTCTTCTGCCCTCCGGAATCTGGCTCACCTCAGGCCCTTAGCCGTGGAGCCAGCTAACCGAGGACTGAAATCTCCAAAACTGAGAACCAGAATAAATACGGCTTTCCTGCTTCTGTTACAGTTGAATGGACCAACAATAGTCCAAGTGCTTGTGTACGACGATGAGGAAAGGATTGCCAAGTGTACACCCAGTAGTAAGTAGTCAGTAACTGTGATAACGGCATGTGAGGAACCATCCCGAGACTGAAAGGGTGAGGAAGATCAGATTTTATTCCTTTACCTCCAGGCAGGCTGACACTGGAGTGAATATCAGCAAATATCTGTAAGAGGAACTGAATATATATTTGGGGGTACAATTTTAAAGAATCTTGAAGAATCTGGGTAAAATATTTGAGTTGAAGGCTGTAGGGGTAATCAGCACAAATTGGTACACAGAGCTGGCATCAGGGGACTGCGGGCAACCTTAGCCTCACATTACATTTTTTATTGCCCTTGCTTCTTGTTCACCAGGGGCAAGCTATTGCCAGTGAGGGAGAGTCCATTGTTTGCAGTGGGCAGCCCAAGTCTCTGAGGTCTCTCTCAGGCCAGTCCTGACAGTAGCTACACTTCTTGAAGATCGTGGAAAAGGTAGCAGCAGCAACAGGAAAAAAGGAAAAAAGAAAAGGAGGCTGGTGACTCAGTCTTTCAGAATTGAAAGACCACACACCTCTGGCTCTAGGTATGTCCCACTGAATCTCCCATTGGTGCCTTGGTGATCTCCTAGGCTTTTGTTACTTTTATTTGTTATCTCTCTTAGGATCATGGAAGCAGGTGCTGTTTATGTTAAAAGGAGGGGAAGAAGTGACTCCTTTTTCTTCTGTGCTGGAATCTCTGGGACGCATCACATGCCTGCAGAGTAGGACCCCTGCTGTGACGACGCCTACCATGTGGTTCATTTGACTTTGAAACTGGTTTGTGGGAGGAGTTTGGAAAAGTTTGGGAAAGCAAGCCCCACAAAACAGAATGCTGTAAGTGAGCTTAGCGAGAGATTCAGGCAGTAGCTCAACAGACAGCTACTAATAGAAACGTGGGCAGAAAAGACTGCTCGCAGTGTTTCAGATGAAAAGAAGTCTGTGTTGGGTATTGGACTAGAAGCCATTCATGTTACATTCTGGCAAGAAAACTTGTCCACATTTTGTTCATACGCTGATACTTTGCAGGAGGCTGAATTTAAAGGTGATAGACTGTCTTGGTTACTTTTCTCTCGTTGCTGAGACAAAATACCCAACACCGAAAATGAAGGAAGGAAAGGTTTATTTAGCTTACAGTTTGTGGAGGTTTCAGTCCATACTTGGCTGGCTCGGAGGCAGAAGGTAGCAAAGCAACAAGAGCAAAGGGGGGAATGGCAGCCGAACAGCAAGGCAGCCAGAGCAAACCCGGGAATGGCGGCAAGCAGCTTCTTTCCCTGCCTTACTTTGTAAACAGACTACCCCCACCTAAGGGGCATGTAGCTCTCACATAATCTCCATGCCCTCCTCTGCAACAGGCTCAGGATGTATACAAAGTAAGTATCCTGCCTTCCTGCTGAGTTACTTAGCCAAACCTCTAGACTCCCCAAGTTGACACAATGTTTCAACCATAACATAGACTAATCTGTGGAAGAAATTTCAAGGGAGCACAACTTTCATGGCATGGATATTGCTGGCTGCTTTTAGCTAGATTACAGTGAAAATTGGGAGCAGAAAGCAGGCCAGGAAGATTAGAAAAGCTTGCAGATTGGGCAGAAAAGCATAGGTAAAATTGAGGCCAAAGAAGGTGTGTGTTCTGAAGAGATTAGTGATGTTAAAAAGAAGCCAAGTATTTTGCACTGGGATAATAGGAAAGATACCTTGACGGAATCTCAGGAATTGGCCAGACTCTGCTTGGTGCAAGTCTGAGGGTATACAAGTGTAAGCCTTGGAAGACTCAGCTTTGCAGAGAGTCTCCGGGACTGTGCTTACTCCACACCACCGGGGAAGGGTTCCCCACACTCAGCCAGCCAGGCCTTCAGAGGGCACTGCGGTTGTGGACTGCAGCTTGTGCTACTGGGAGACCTTGTCACTGTCCATGCGGTGATGGTTTCACAAGAAAGTAGAATGCAAGAATTACAGGCTCCTGGAGGCTTCTACCCAGACCTCAGAAGACAGCCTAGGAGGCTGGGCAGTGTGTGCAGAGTCAGAGTCCCCGGGGTAGCCCTTGAGAGGGCAACGCACGGAGCTGGAGCTGGGGTGGGAATCCCAGGAAGCTAGAGATGCCAGAAACATGGAACATCTCCCAAAGAAATCTGCAGGCTCCAAGCAGAGCCAGCCTGAGAGAGTGCACGTGGGTTGCAGCTATGAAGACAGTAGGTGTAGGGTTGCATAAGCCCTTCGAAGCGCACATCTTGCCACCCCATGACCTGGATGCTGGACGTGGAGCCCAGGGATTCATGTTTGACCTGCTGGGTTTTAGTCTTGCTTTGATCCCTTCTCCTTTCTATTCCCCTATCCCGTCGTGGTGAACCTACAGCTCCCGTGCTGAGGCACAGACTCCTGTCTGTAGGCCGACTAGCCAAGTTGCCCCAGCAACTGAGGACCAGATAACAAGTGTTTTTCTTAACCTAAAACGTTAGTATTCAGGTTTAATTGCAATGTTAGCAGCTTGTGATAAATGAGTTTCGAGGTGCAGTTTGGGTGCTCGGTCTCTAACCGGTTTACAGTCGCTTCCCTATTCCTTTTGGAATGGGAATGTTTACTCTGTGCCATTGTATCTTGTTTTTTGATTTTTTTTCCAGGTTTTACTGATTGTATTTTTCTTCTGTGAGGACACTTATGTTGTGGCTACTGCCGGAGCTTGAGTCCTCTGGACAGCGACTCTGCTGTGGATTTTCACAAGATGGTCAGTGAATTCCTGATAGGAAGACTTGGTGAACGCAGTCTCCTCCCAAAGGTCAGGGGTCAGGTAGCTGTAGGTCTTGGATGCGGCATCAAAGGTGGCCTTAGCAAAGTTGACCGAAGTAGCAGTGCAGCCCCTGGCAGAAGGGTAGCAGTCATGAGTCCCAGCCATCAGCAGCAGCTCTTTGGGCACAGGAGCTGAGATGATGCCAGTGCCTCTGAGGGCAGGGATCAGAGTGATGGAGACCACTGTTATGGTTTGTGTCTGCATGTCCCCCCAAATCCTCATGCAGTCATGGATTTTTGATCAATCCATAGTCTAATGCTGGATTATGGGTGTGAGTGCTACACCCGCCCCTGGGACGGGTAGTTTGCATACAATGTAAGGGAGGGAAAGAGGTTGCCTGCCACTGCTCCTCCCCTTTTACTCTTGTTGCTTTTGCTATCTTCTGCCACCATGAATTGTTGCCCTCTGCCATGTGCCACCCTGCCTTGGAGCCAGCCAAGTATGGACTGAAACCTCCACAAACTGAGCTAAATAAACCCTTCCTTCCTTAATATTAGGTGTCAGGTATTTTGTCTCAGCAATGAAAGAAAAGTAACCAAGACAACCACTACAAAGCAGCTCTAAGCAGGACTTATTTTACCAATTGGCTTTCCATGTTCACTGGTCCCTACTGAGGCCTGTAATGGTGGGTGAAGCCATGAGGCCTCAAAAGACAAGATAAGGTCATAGCTGGGGAGGTTTGGCTTCAAGCCCCATTAGCTAAGAGGAGACTGTAGCTACAGGCATCTCACTCCTGCAGTGAAGGCCTTCCTGGAGATAACATAGTTCTCCTATAGCTGGGCATGGTGGTACATGCCTGTAATCCCAGCATTTGGGAGGCTGAGGCAGGAGGATCATTTCGAGTTTGAGAACAGCCTGGGCTACAAAGTGAGCTCAAGGCTAGCCTGAACTGCATAGTGAGACCCTGTCTCAAAAAGACAAAAGAAAAAAAAAAAATCTAGTACACATTAAATCAATTAGTTAAATGAACAGTGTTTTTATACTGTCATGGCAGAAAGCCATGGCAGAAAGACCATCTGCATTGAGCAGAACATATTTTATTCCTTTGGCTGAGAATAAAATTGGATAAAATTATTTTATTCAAAATTCCAGCTAAAGGAAGAAAACTGGGGTAAGATTGACATTACTATTGCCAATATTGCGAAAATGTTACCAAATTGGTTCTGTCTGCAATTGATGTGGAAGAATTCTGTCATGAATTTAAGTAGTTAACGTTGATGTGCTACCAGAAAGGACTATGGCAGTCACGTAGAGACTTGTGCTGAAGTTGTGTGCTGAACCCACTTTGTGTTCATAAGAAACAAAATCATAATGGAAGAAAATTTTAAAATATTCAATATCTTAACTTTTCATGAAGTTTGAGCCTTCAAAGTATCAACAAAGGATATTGAAAATGCATTGTCTTCTTATTACTATGCAGGATCTGGTATCTTAATTTTCTGTATTTAAAGTTCTGTGAATTAGGAATATCTTTATAAATACATAGTTAACTAAAGGTTAATGGTAAAATGAGTAACTCAGTGGTATGATTCAACAATGAAGTTTTATTTTCTAGATTTAGTTTATTGTATCAAATTTATATATTACCTTATAATGGTAAATGCTCTAAAAAGAGTATTTAAGCTTCTTCAGTTCTAGTACTTTGCCCTCAGCCCCCAGGACATAACAGAACATTGTAACCTTACACCAACCTTGTGTGTAAATCTTGCCTTATTAAACATTGTGCCTTATTTTGTTAAATCATTTTGTTGAAATCCAATTCTGTATTTTGGGAAAGTAACAGTGTTTTCTTCTTAATTAACAAGAATTTAGATTTTAAAAAAAAAAATCTGAAATCTACATTTTATATTTGCCTGTTACTTGTTACATCATGGTTTATCTGTTTATTACATTTATTCAAAACATGAATCTAAATTAAAAAAAACGAAAAAACATAGTTCTCCTAAATTAACATAAGTATTACTTGGAGAATTCCGTAAAGGGTTTCCCAAGTCCTGCCCAGATTCCTGCATTTTCTTCAGTATCATCCTCCTTTATTTGAAAACCTAATAAATATGGGCCCACTCTGAGAAGTCTTGGTGTCAGCCCAGAGAACCTTGAAGTCTGTAATAGGGTTGAACCCTTGTGGAGCCCTGAAATCATTTCAGTTTCTTATTTATTTAAGCCTTCGTGGTGCATGCATTCGGGAGATGGCGGGCCTGATCAACCCACAATAACTAAGGGTTATTAACGTAATACAGATGCACCAGCACAGAGCCACAGAGGCCCGTCACCTTGCAGGGGACAGTGTGGGGCTTGCTGATCTTGTTCCCCCAGTGGCCTTTCTGCATGGGGACAGTGCAGAGCTTGGCCAGGACGATGGCCCCACGAATGGCAGTGGCTACCTCCTTGGAACACTTTACACCCAGACCAACAAGACTGTCGTAGTCCTCGATGGCAACAAATGCCTTGAACCTGGCCTGCTGGCCAGCACGAGTCTGCTTCTGCACAGGCATGATTTTTAGAACTTCGTCCTTGAGGGATGTGCCCAGGAAAGTCAATAACTCAGACTCCTTAATGGGTAAGGAGAAGAGATAAGTTTCCTCCACAGACTTGATCTTCATGTCCTTGACCAGCTGGCCCAGCTCCCTGACAAGAATCCTCTCCTTGTCCTCGGCCCTACCGCCTTGAGTCCTGTGCCCCCGCCCCTGCAGCACCCTCGCCTGCAGCCTGGAAGCCACTGGCTATTTGGGGTTTCCCCGAGGAACAAGCTCTTGTCATTTGATTTTACAGGGGCTCACAGCTGAGCATTTGCCTTGTGTCTCAGAGGAGACTTCGGACTTGGACTTTGAAAAACGCTGTAACTGTTGAGACTTTGGGTACGTGAAGAGGTGGACCAATATGTTTTGCATAATGTTGTGGTTTGTATTGAAGACGTCCTCCAAAAAACGTCCTGTTAAAAGGTGAGGCTTTGGGGAGTAACTGGGTCACCAGGGCTCTAACTCCATTGATGGATTAATCTACAGTGATCTGTAATTCAATGACATCATTGGGAAGTGAGGAAGACTTAGGAGGTGAGACTGAATAGAAAGGAGTAGGGGGCCTCCTTGGGGACCCTATCTTGTCTCTGGTCCCTGGCTCCCTGGCTCCTCTGGTTCTCTCTGGCTCCCAGATGCCAGGAGCTAAACATCTTTCCTGCACCATGTCCTTCCACCATGATATTTCTGTCTGGCTTTAGGCACACAGCAGTGGAACCAGTAGTGGGACAGGTCCAGGGGAGAGGCTGGAGACTCACTGTTGGGGGTGGGGGACTGTTTAGGGTAGAGGGCCGTATGAGGGCAGGTCTTCCCTTGGGTTCCTGCAGGGTCTGTGTGCCGGCTGGGCCCTAGTCACCTCTCAGTCTTTGCTGCCTGGGGTCCCTTGTGACCACCTGGACATTTGGAGACAGTGGACATGGAGCCAAAGAGACAGGGTATATGGAGAAGTCATCCCAGACCCAAGTTTGACGGGTGGACCACAGCTTCCTGCCCACCTGGAGCCTGTGTGCAAACCTGAGGGAGACTGGGAAGGGCCCAAAAGATGAGGAAGGCAGACTCCAGGGAGCACTGCAGAGAGGGGCGGGTGTGTCCTTCCCAGGCCCAGGCTCTTCATCCCTAAGACCGCTGCTCATGGAAGCCTGTGTCCTCTGTCTTAGCTCCTATTGGCTGAGGGGCTGCTGGCTATGGTGAGTAGATCCTGGTGGTTCCATGTCTTAGCCCAGGGCTTTCTGCTTGGGGAGGAAACTTGGGCTACCCATGGCTCTCTCAAGTGGGTACCACCATGTCACTAACCCAGTTTACAGTTGAAGAAGCTGTGGAGTGGATTTGCTGGCTGGGCTGTGGATGACCCGGGGTGGGGACAGCCCCAGAGGAGGCGCTGCTCTGTTATGTGTGTGTCCCTCTATCCTTCCCCATTTCTACTGAGGGTGCTTGCTCCTTACCTAGGCAGAATGAGTCCTGGCATTCTGGGGGCTGGGCTCCCAAGGTCTTGCTATGGTGGCACTCAAGTGAGGGGTATCCCCATGCCCTGCCCCATGTCCCTAGGCTTCATGTCCTCATTAACTGGTCCCCTGCCCTCTCCTTCTCCCCTAATGCCCTCCTCCTTGGGGAGGCTGAGCAGCAGGAATCCTGGAGTCTAATGGCTATAAACTTCTCTCTCTAATACTGTCCAGACCTGCTTCCATGTGCCTGTCCCTTGTTGTGCAGCCCTTCCAAGGCCAGAAGCCACCTCTTGGCCACGCCCAAGGCCTGGTCCCAAAGGCCAACTGTCAACTTGCTCTAGGGCCAGTCCGCCCTCCCTAGTATCTTCCCTCAAGGCCTATGGACCCTGACTCGCCTTCTCAACTCCTATGGTGTTTCAGTGTCAAGATATTGACAACTCTAATCCTTTGGAGTTTAACCTGGTTGGGTTCTAATTCTGTGGCCTGAGGTGCTGGGTGCTCCCTACACCTTTGCCTGCAGGTGTGGTGAGGTCTTTGTGTCACTGTGTCTACTTCCAGGATGTTGTTGGGCAGTGTCCAGCCACGGTCTTATGGTATGGATCCAAATGCCCCGAGTCTCGTGAGTTCAAAGGTGAGGCTTTTGGAAAGTGGTTGCATCAGGGATAATAACCTCACTGGTGGATTAGTCTATTGGTGCGTGCATAGCTGAACATGCTCTTAGAAAGCAGAGGAAGGAGGTCATGAGCTGAGACCTGGACGAGGCCATCTTTCCCTGCTCACTTTCTCTCCGGGTCTCTTGTGCTGCTCGCTCTGCTTCCCGGCCATTATGAGGTGGGCAGCTCTCTTCCACCACATCCTTCCCCCAGATATTTCTGCCTTTGAACCAGCAGACTATGCAACCTCTGAAACCACGAGCCAATAAATCTCTTCTCCTTCACATTGTACATGGAGGTGTTTCGTCCCAGAGACAAGGAGCTGACCAACACACAGAGGCAGCACCTCCCCAGCTGGGGCAGGGACAGTCACGCCTGCAATCAGCTTCTCAGGAATGGTGCATGGCTGGTTAGGTGGCAGGGAAGAGCCGCAGAGAGAATTGGGAACTTTTATTAGCAGAGATCATTGACATGAACAGGACTGATAAAAAACACAGGAGGAGTAGGAATAAAATAGACATAAAAAGAATCTTCAGTGAAACACAAGACTAGCCACTATCTGGAGGAGAAAGTTTCGAGTTGTTTCTGAGGATGCTTTGGCCGTCTGATCCAGACCAGGCCTCTGCATCAATGTGGGGCCCTCATAGGCAGCACCTTTGCTCTAGGGCTGGGAGAACCAAGGTCAGAGCCAGTGTCCTCCATCCTGAGCCACGGAAGTCTGAGGCCTGGGACCAGGGTCCACTGGGCCACTGGCGAGCGCCTGGTGGGAGGACCTGACCCCTCATGCTTTGTGTTTGAAAAAATCCTCTTGACCTTGACCTTGGTTTTCCAAAAATGAAACCAGCCCAGCATCTCACCTGAACTAGCAGCAGGGTCTGCTTTGACTATTAGTGGGGACAAACAATAAGGAGGGTTCTGCAGGACTGATAAGGAAGCCAGCCCTGAGGAGGGCAGCAGGGAGTTAGGGAGACAGCAGGGACCCTCGCAGCCAGGAGCAGAGGGAGGTCTGAGAGGTGGCCGAGAGGCAGGCGAGTCCCGATGAGGGAGGGGGACGCAGACATCAGCTCTGCAAGCTGAGGGGGAGGTTTGTGTCTGTGTGGATTTCTAATCTTCCCTTTGAAAACATCTAGCTAGTCTGGAAAACTTGGGTCACATTTTCTGTTTAGTCCTGATGGGCAGGGTTGGGAGGCTCATCCTGGGGTGGCGAGTGCCCCTGGCCCTAGCCCAGAGCCACCTTCCTGGAGACCGTCTGGTAGAAGACCCCGCGGAGCAGGGCCTGGTAGTCAGGCACGCGGAACAGGTGGCGCTCACCAAAGGCCACATCGTACTCTGCCGTCTTGCCGGTGACCAGCACCCGGATGTGGGGCTCGTTCACCTGGCGGCCCACCACCACCACGAAGATCTCGATGCCCGCCCGCTGTGCCTCCTGCACCGCGTTCTCGATGGCCGCCGCCGTGGCCCCCTGCGAGTTGCCGTCGGAGAACAGCAGCACCCTCTTCTTGGCAGCGCCCGAGGAGGCCTCGCGGTAGAAGCGCGTCACGAAGCTCAGGGCGTTGTTGACATCGGTGGCGTCGTTGAAGAAGTCCATGCTGTCAACGGTGCTGGCCAGCACTGTGTAGTTCTGCAGGAACTGCAAGGCCGGCCGCCCGGGCCGCTGCTGGCCTGGGCCGCTGTACTGCACCACCGCCACGCGCACGTCCGCCGTGGGGTCCTCCCGGCCTGCTGACAGGAAGCGCTCGGCCAGGCGCTTGGCAAAGCGTTTGGTAACTTCGAAGTTGTGGCTTCCCACGCTAGCTGAGCCATCCAGCATGATGGTGATGTCGGCCGGGGAGGAAAACGTGACTGCGGGGCAGGGTGGGCAGCTGTGAGTGCCAGGCCACCCCCAGAGCAGAGGCAGCCAGCCAGAGGCCGCCCCACCCTGCCCCTGTGGGTACCGCCCCGCAGCAGCCCACCACTCACTTGGGCAGGTGTAGTCCGGACACTTCTTGTCTGCAAGGAGAAGACCTGGGTGTGAACCTCTGCACCCCACACAGCAGTGCCCCACACCCCAGGCACTGCTTTCTGCCCCGCTCCTGACCCCCGGGGTGGGGCAGAGCCTCAGCCACTTTGAGAATGGGGAACCGGAGGCTTGGAGGAGGAGGGCCGCCTGAAGGCCTGCTGCGCCGGCCACGCTGCTTACCATGTGCCCATCACCTGAGCACAGGCCCAAGGCCTAGGGAGGAGCCACAGGTGCCCAGGGGCACTGAGCAATGCAGTGTGGGGTGGCACAGTGACAGTGCCCCCTGAAGCAGGGCTCCTGAGTAGGAGGGGTGCCGTGGTGTCTCGGGCGGTATCCGCCTGGCTCACCTATGCAGATCTGGGCCGTGATGTTCTTCAGGAAGGCGTCCTCCAGCAGCTCTGCGTAGTTCTCCTTCACCAGGGAGATGCCCGGCCGGTCCTGGGGTGACAGGCCTTGGCAGGAGATGACATTGAGCTGGTCAGAGCCCGCGACGAAGCCAAACACGTCCTTGATGCCCACGGACACCACCTGTGGAGGACGGTGGGAGCTGTCGGTGTGGCCCGTGACTGCGCCTGTCCTGGGGGAGAAGCCCCTGCGTCTGGGGCCACACGGCTGCCCACCTGGATGTTGGGGCCGCAGAGCACGTTGAGGGGGGTGGTGTCCCGCTGGGTGTCCGAGCGCCCATCGGTGATGACCAGGGCGATGCGGTCGTTCTGGGTGGGCGGCAGCAGCCGGTCCCGCGTGTACTGCAGCGCCTCGCCCGTGAACGTGCCGCCTGCCATCCACTGCAGCTTCTTCACAGCTCTGTGAGCAGAGGGGCCAGGTGAGGCCAGAGGCCAGGGCACACCACTCCGTCCCAGGGGGCTGCAGGCAGCACCCACTCACTCCTTGAAATCCTGGGCATTCCGGATGTTAGGGCTGCGCAGGTCCACGTGCTCCTGCATCTGGTTGTGGCTGTACTGCACCACACCTGCGTGCGACTGTCCTGGCTCGAACTGCGGGGAGAGACATGCTCAGCTCCGGAGCTGAGGTCCCTGGGCCCCCACTCAGCCTTGCCTCAGGCTCCCAGTGCAGCCGGGGTCCCCACCCAGAACGAGCCCCAGAGCCGCACGGACGGACAGTGTGACAGCTGAGTGGGGAGCCTGGGCGCTCGGCCCGGTGCAGTGGCTGTGTCCTCACCTTGACCAGCTCGTCCTTGCTCAGCCGGTCGATGACCTTGATGATGAAGTCCTTGGCGATCTCAAAGTTCTGCAGGCCGATGCTCTCGGAGCTGTCCAGCACGAAGAGGAGGTCGATGGGGCCGCACTTGCACTCTGCGGGCGGCGGCAGGGTCAGCCCTGGCCCCAGGCGCACACCGCCCGAGGACACGGGGCAGCTGCTTCACGCCCACCCCGGTCCCAGTGCTGATCCCTGAGGCCAGCAGACGGGGCAGCACCACTGCTCCTGCCCTGTGAGGTGGCTCTTTGCGCTGCTGTGGAAAGAGGACAGCGGGGACGGTGCCCCAGGCCACGCAGGCCACGGCCCAAGGGGGCATTTGCCGGTGGGCTCAGGAGTCAGTGCAGTGTGGAGTCGGTGCTGATCTGCTCCCGCACGGCCCGGACTTCCCTTCATCTCAGGGTCCTCTGCGTGAAGGTCTGAAGTACAGGGGGCCCAGACCCCGGGGACACTCACCACAGCAGGCTGGACAGGAGGGGAGAGAGGGGCTTCAGTGCGGCCGGCTGCTCACGGTTACCCACCCCAGGCTCTGCCCATCGTCGGGCTCAGCAGGCTCAGTGGACTGTGTGGCCCAGTGCTCCCCTGTGTAAGGCACCGGGGCCAGGGTCCTGCCCGCCCACCCGCCCGCCCGCCTGTCCCAGGGAGACCAGAAGTCCTTGTGGGGTGCAGGGAGGGGCTGGCAGGGGCCTGTCCTCCCAGTGAGACACTCACAGCACATCTTCATGATGATATCCAAGATCTCACATTCCTGGGTAGGGGACACAGGAAGTCAGCAGGCTCGGGGCGGGGGCTCCCTGTCACCCTGGGGCCTCCATGGACTGGGGTTCCGAGGGGCATCTCATGTCCCAGGGTGTGCGGACCGCGTCTGCCGCCAGAGCCTGCCACTGGGCAGAGCCCCATGCACGGCTCACCCCGTCCCCACTGCGGTGTCCCCAACAGCCACCCCATGCCCCACAGTCCTCTGTGTCTCCTGTGGCCAGCCCATGTCCCCATGGCCATCCAGTGCCCTGTGACCAGCCCATGTCCCCGTGGCTGTCCTGTGCCCTGTGGCCATCCCGTGTCCTTGTGGTCATCTTATGTCTCCGTGGCCATGTTCTCCATTACCATTCCATGTCCTGTTGTCACCTCATGCCCTGGGGTCCCCAGGCCCCCCCAGCTGTCCTGAGGTGAGCCCCTCATGGGCCAGGGCCCTGTGGTCATCCCAGGAGACATCTGCAGACAACACTTACATCTGGTCCAGGTGGTCCTACGTGTCCTGGGGGACCCTGTCAGGGCAAAGACAGACGAGGCTGAGGGGGGTGTCGCTGTGGGTCAGTGACCTGTCCAGCCTAGGTTGGTTGTCTCCCTCCATGGGGGCCATGACCACTGCTTGGGCAGAGCGCTGCCCAGTCTGATGGCAGATAAGAATGCTGGCCCAGGGTCTTGCAGCCACCCTGGGCCTGGCTTTGCTGCCCGCAGAGGTCACCCTTGCTCTGGTGACCTCCCTTCCATGGCAGTCCACAAGGTGTGGTGCTTCCCTCCACGCCCTGGAGCCCACCAAGTTCCCACCAGCCCCCCACCCTGTGTGGTCTCGGGGTCCACCCACCTGGGGGCCTTCTGGGCCGCGGTAGCCTTTTGCCCCTTTGGCTCCTCGGGGTGAGATGTCGTTGTTCTGCAGGGAAACGGTGCAGGGTCACGCGTCCTCAGCACGCCGTCTGCCCCCCAGCCGCAGCCGCACCCTGCCCAGGGAGCCCGCTGGCTCCGCGTCACCACGGCTCCCCCTCTCACCCCATTGCATCCCACTTACATCCTCTCCGGGATCCCCGGCTTCGCCCTCATCCCCCTTGAGGCCAGGGTAGCCTTTCGTGCCCTATGGGTGACAGAACAGGTGATGGCGTCTGGGGGGTGGAGGTAGGGAGAAGGCGCTGTGCACACGGCTGGGCGCTGTGGACACGTGGGCATGTGTGCTGCATGCCACACACCATGCTCACGTATGAGTGTCGACACGTGTGTGACTGCACACGTGCATGTGTGTGAGCACTGTGTGGGCACACGTGTGCGTGTGTAAATGTCAACGTGCATATGCACGCGTGTGTGTTGCACAGCGTGGCAGGGCAGAGGGAGGTGGGGTGTACTCACGTTCAGCCCCGGGGGGCCCCTGCTGCCGGGATAGCCCTGTGGAGGACAGGGGCCAGTCACATCGGGGCCTGGCGGACTCTGGCCGAGGCTGCATCGCCAGGTCTAGGGCTGAGTGCCAGGTGGCCGGGGTGGGGGTGGCGGGGGTATGTGGGGCACAGGGAGGCCTGGAAGCACTCACGGGAAAGCCAGGGAAGCCCTCAGTGCCATTTCCAGGGGGGCCGTCTTCACCCTGGGAGCAGAGCAGGGGTGCTGTCACCAGGAGCCAGTGGGCACACCCGGCCCCCTCCCCAGTGCCCTGTTCCCCTCCGGGCTTGGCTTGCCGGAAGTGTGCTCACCCTCGGGAACTCCCCGCTGCTGTGCAGCCCTGGGCCCACAGACCCTCCCAGAAGACAGCGGTGCCCCCGCACTCACCCTCTCGCCCATCAGCCCGGGGTCTCCAGGGGGCCCGGCGGGTCCTGGGGCTCCTCTGACACCCTAAGGACAGGGAGGGTGATAGCCAAGTCCCACGCAGTTTGGGGTAGGGCACAGAGCCTTCTGGGTAGGGAAGTGCTGGCCGGGGCCTCGGCCAGTGCACTCCTCTGGGCCAGACGGGCGGGGCGGGGGCAGCACTTACCTCAGACCCTGGGGGACCCTCATCACCTCGGTATCCTTTAGGTCCAATGGGGCCGGCCTCACCCTGAGGGATGGAGATGCAGTGGGACCCCCAGCCTCGCTGCCCTAGGCTCAGCCCTCCCTACTGCCCAGGCCTGAGCTGAGAGTCCCCACACTGTCCCACCCCCTGTCCCCAGGACTGGGGCACAGGTGGAGATCGCTGTCCCCAGCAGGCCTTGCTGGGCTGCCCCATACAGCACTGGGTGCCAGGGCCAGGTGGGAGCTCCACGTGCCATCCCCAGGGTCCCTCCAGGAGCGAAGACCGTCCTGGACCCCATGCTGGGAGCCTACCTGCCTGAGCCTTCAGCCCCTCCTCACAGACCCTCGGCCACACAGGGATGAGACCACCCCAGGAGCGGACAGGCCATTGCCTGGCCCCCTCACAGCAGCCCCTGCTCCTGCTGTGGCCCTGGCTGGGCGTGCTGAGGCCCCCTCATGTCCCACAAGGCTGCTGCACCCCTGCGGACAGTCCCCAAGCCCCTGGCCTCTGGCGCTGCCCCCACTTTGCAGCCCCCACGCCCAGCCCGTGGCTGAGTCCTCAGCACACAACAGCCGTGGGCCCAGGGAGGAGCTGGCGCACCTTCACATCACTGCTGGGCCCTGTGCCCTCCAGCTGTGACCAGACCAGATATCTGTTCCCGGGGCCTGGCACCGGGCACACGTCCCAAGAAGGCCATGCTTGGCCACCCCTCTCACAGTGTTTCCAGCCTGCCCTTAACACCCCGTCCCCTAACCAGCCCAGCCCTGCCGCTTCTGCCGGCCACGAGGTGCTGGTCACGTCAGTGTCCCTGCTCAGAACACGCAGGCAGCCGGCTCCTGGGCCAGGGCTTCCTCCGACTCGCACACCACCAGGCCTGCATGCTTGCCAGCCTTTGTGCTGGCATCCCTCCCAGCCTGGGCCTGGGCAGGTGTGAGGCATGAGAGGGGGATGGGGAAGACAGAGGGGCCTGAGTGCCATGGCCAGGTGAGTCCAGCGGGTGTCCGTAGCCTGGGCCTGAGAGCTGGGTGAGACTCGAAGCTTCCTCTGCGGGGAGGCGGCGGCCTGTGCCCCACTGTGCTTCCTGGCCCCCCCAGCTGCTTTTTTGCAGGATTTGAAAGAGCGTACACTTCCCAGGAATGTCCTCCCCCTTGGTAACGGCTGTGGGGGCTGTTTAGGAACGTGGCATCGCCCGTGCTGTGGCTCCAGGCCCCTGGCAGTGCGGCCAGTGCCTGGGCGGCTGCTGTACAACCGGGTGCACAGCAAGCCCAGCCAGTGCCGGGCAGCGAGGCCCAGCCGTCCACAGAGCCGACCACTGGCCACGGGGGACACCCTGGGCTTCCCTGCCCTTTGAGCGGGTGGCAGTGACACGGCTCTCAGAGTCGCCGGAACTGGGTGGGAGGGCAGGAAGGTGGGGCTCGCAGCGAGTCCCAGACGCAGGACAGAGTGCTGGCTTGCAGCTCCTGAGCAGCAGGCCGGGCTTCACCTCGCTCTTGCCTGTGACATCCACTCCAGATGCACACAGACAAGTGGAGGGCGGCTCGTGTGGCCGTGTGACCCAGGGCTGAGATCTTCACCCCGAGAAATGGGCCAGCGGAAAACGGGCAGACCTCAAACCATGCAATGGACCACTAGGGAACATCCAGGGCCCAGAATCCAGGGCCCACGCCTGGCACCTGGCTCTCCCTGATGGGTGTGCCAGCCCCACGGGGCATGGCTGCGCCTGGAGCGCTCTGGAAATCTTGACATCCTGCGTCAGCGGCGAAATGTGTCTCACACTCTTGGGGAGAGGGGAGGAGGCTGGGGCTACATTCTTGTGGAATTATTTGGTGGATATCAACACACGCACAACACACACACATGCACACTCACGTGCACACACACAGGCACACACACCCTTGCACAAAATGCTGCCGCTGAGAGTTGACCTCGGGGTGCAGCCATGGATGTGTCGTGGGTGGTGGGGGTGGGCAGGTGGGTGGACCTGGATCTGTGGGTGACAGGTAGGTGGTGGGTGGACGGGGAGACGATGATGGATGCTAGTGGTGACAGGTGTGAGGCAAGCGGGTGTTGGACAGACATGTGGGTGGGGGACAGACCTCAGTGTCTCTTACAGGATTCTCTTCTGTGAGGTGAACACAGGACAGTTCTCGTGCACCTGGTGAGGTGTGCTCAGAACCCCCTTCAACAGTGCCAGGACACTGAGCAGGAGGCCCGGCGCGCAAGGCACTGCCATGCTGCCCACTGAGTGTCACAGCTCGACGTGGTCTGTGAATGATGGGCACACGCACTCTGCACACGCATACCGCACACGCACTCGCACATGCATTCTGCACACGCGCTCCGCACACACACCGCACACGCACTCTGCACATGCACACTGCACATGCATTCTGCACACGCACACCACACTCCACACACGCACTCTGCACATGCATACCTCACACGCACTCACACATGCACTCTGCACACACACACCACACATGCACACCATACACCGCACACGCACTCCGCACACGCACTGTGCACAGGCATACCTCACACGCACTCACACACGCACGCTGCACATGCACACGCACTCATGGAGCACTTCTAGGAAGACTGCAGAAGGAAGCCAACCTAGGGACACTGAAGGCCGAAGCCTGCGGCAGGGAGGGACCTCTGTGTCCCCAGATGCCATGCTGTGGGCTGCGGGGCTCCCACACAGGGCTGCTTCTTCGCTGACACCACCCCCGTGCTGGGTGAAGCCGCATGGCCACCCCCACCCCATGGCCAACGCTGCCTCCACCCTCACAGGCCTACCAGGCCCTGCACCCGGCTGCACAGAGGCCTCACAGCCTCCCACATGGGCCACTGAGGGGACAGGCCACTGGCTGCCCGTAGTCTTGAAGCTGGGCCACGCGCATCCCAGGGTGGGCCGTCCCGCCCACCTGCAGTCTCAGGAGGCCCAGGAAGTCCGCTGTGTGGCTCTTGCCTTCCTCCCGCTGTTGTCGGAAGCCCCTGCTTCCCCGGAGTCTCTCAGAGGTCATGCTGCTCCGTCCTGCCACCCGCTCCCGGACCCCCACACGGGACCCTCCTGCCCCTGCGACCCTGCTCGGAACCAGGCGCCTCTCCTCCGCTCCCCGGGGCGGTTGCTGGAAGGCCTCGCCTGCACCCCCAATCTTGCAGCCTTCCAAAGCAGACTCCCAAATCTCCCCCAGCAGCCTCACCCCAGGACCAAGGCCACCCAGCATCGCTCATCTCTACCACCTGCCCCAGGCACCCTCCACCCAGGACTGAGAGTCCAAGCTCAGGTGGCCAGGGTCTGCGCACTTATCTCAGAGTCCTCTCGTGAGGACTCCAGTGTCCTGGGGGCAGCCCTTGTGGGAGGTGTCCCATGGGAAGTGGCCCCAAGACTGCAGCCGGCCGATGTGTCTCTGAGTTGTGTGAGAGCTGCCAGGCCAGAGACTCGCCCAGCATGGAGGGCACCCTACCGGGTCTCCAGGGACGCCGACTGGGCCTTCTCGCCCCTGGTCACCTTGGGGTCCAGCTTCGCCCTGGGGGAGACAAGCCGTTGAGTAGAGATCAGGTCACAGGACGGCCCCCTCCATGCTCCCTGGAGTGGACGGACAGCGGCCTGTGGTGGGTGGGCAAGGTAGTTGGTGGGCCAGGGCCGGGCAGAACCATTGTCTTCTGTGGGCACCAGGCTACTCCTCATCCTTCCCTCCCTCCAACCTGCCCACTCCTGGCCTGGCCAGGTGAGGCCCATGGTTTCAACCTCCAGAACAGCCCTGTCCTCAGAGGCCACACAGAGCAGGCTGAACTCATCATGAGGCCAGAGCCACTCCTGCTGCCCCTGGCCTTCTTCCAGCCCCGATTCGGAGAATCTCTGGCTACAGCAAGAGAGACCAGGGTGAGTTTGCTGGGACATGAGGTGGCGGCAGCTGGGATGCTGGCTGGGGTGTGAGGAGGCACCAGGCGTGCTCAGACCTCCTTCCCTCATCAGCCACCCGCCAGTCCAGCAAAACCTCCCTGTCAGGTCAGGGGACAGAAAGCCCAGCATCCCCACATCCCCACAGACTGGGCAGGGAGGCAAACAGGCCCTGTTGAGGTGCAGGGGTCTCTGCCTCAAGGTTCCCTGAGGAGCCTGCCCCAGGTCTTCCCCTTCCAAGGTCGACCCAACGTCCTGGCTCTGGAAATTTCTCCAAGGAGGAGCCTTGCTAAGGGTGGAAGGTGGCCTCATGGCAGCTGGTGAGGGATGGTCAGGTAGATCGGGTCAGGGAGCCATAGTTCAGTGTGGCTGCAGAGGTGGCCAGGAGCAGGGGTGCCCGGGGCAGGTTGCTGGGGATGCCACCAAAGTGTGTAGGTAGGGACAAAGCCGCCAGGGTAGGAGAGGCCAAACCCTTGGTCCTGGTGAGCAGGGGAGGAGGGGACCAGGGCTTTGCTCTCCTTGTCCGGGTTATAAGGGCGGATGGGCCAAGAACCAGGGCTTGGGCTCTGCTGGGCTGTGCTGGGGGGCTGCGGGCGCTGAAGCCCAGACCCAAGGGCGCTGCATGGCATGGCCCGCGACCCCGACGCCTGACCTGTCCTGACCCTGCCTCCACCCAGCATCAGGACAGACTCACCGGGTCCCCTCTTGGCCCCCGCACGCCTGGGGTCCCCCGGGGTCCTCTCTCTCCAGGGCCGCCCTGCGTGGAGAGGATCCGTGTGATGCCGGCTTGCGGGAACTCGGAGCCAAGCAGGAATCGCGCTGGGCCTCCAGGCATCATGGTGGAAGTCGGGCCTCCCTACCCGCAGGTGCCACCCACAGCCCAGAGGCCCAGCCCAGGCCAGGCAGCCCCCCTTGTGGCTCTGGGTGGAGACAATACCACTGCCCCACTCACCCTCTCTCCTGGAGGGCCGTCGGGTCCCGCGTTCCCCTGGAAGAGTGACAGATGCTGTCACTGCTGTCACAGTGTGTGCACCGACCTGTGGGCCCGGTGGGGATGGAGCCCCACTCACCTCGTCGCCAGCCTCTCCTTTCTCTCCTGGGGGTCCTGGCTCTCCAGGCTCGCCCTGCGGGCAGCAAGGGCAGAATCACCATGCAGCCCCCACCAAGCCCCGCGTGCTCAGAGCCCCCACCCACCTGGCCTCACCTCGTCTCCCGGTGGCCCCGAGCTCCCAGGCCTTCCAGGCTCCCCAATGGCTCCAGCTGTGCCCTGGGGAAGGTCAGGATCTCAGAGGCTGTAGTCAGCCATGAGGTCATCCTGGGGTCCAGGGACCCAGTATCCACAGCCCTCGCCAGGCCTCAGGCCACTCTGACACAGCTGTGTGAATCCCAGGCCTCCTTGGACCCCCACCACCCTTAACTGCACAAAAACTGCCCGGAGCACCTCAGCCCAAACCCGGAAGGCTGAACCCCGAAGCCCCACTGAGTCAAGTCCAGAGGTGAGGTGCAGGCCTGAGGACAGGGCCTGAAGCCCAGGGCCGGATCTCCCACAGCTCTGTGGGGTCAGAGCCCGACTCCTCCTGCCCGGCACTCCCTGCCGGCCCCCAGAAGTCCCAGAAAAACACAGTGGAAGCCATGGCCACAGGCTGGACTCAAAGACCCCTGCCTGCTGGCAGCTACGAGGGCCTCCTGCTCCCTCGGGTCCTGGTCCAGGGACAGGGATCAGGTGGAGGCCTGGCTGTGGGGTGTCAGCGGCTGCTCAGTCCCAGCTCTGACCAGCGAGTGGCAGGGGTCCATGGTGGCATGCAGCCCCAGACCTGGACACTCCCAGCCTGCCCCATGGGACCTGCAGTGGAGACCTGGCCCCCAGGAGCACCTGCGCTTGGACCCGTGCATGCGAAGCCCCTGCTCTCGAGCTGCGCACCACTCACCTTTTCTCCCTTCAGTCCAAAGGCACCAGCGTCTCCTTTGGGCCCAGGGGGTCCTTGGACGCCCTGGTGAGAAGACTCGGTGTCAGGTCACTGTGGGCAGAGGTCCCCAGGGCCTCCCCGGAGTCACTGCCTGGCAGACAGGGACAGCCAGAGCCACATTCCTGAAAACCACGGCGCCCAAACCAGGAACGGAAGTGACTTACGTCGAATCCCGGAGAACCCTTGCAGCCTGGCAGGCCTGGGTACCCCGTCTCCCCCTGGAAGAGAAGGACAGGACTGGGTGGCCGGGGCGGCAGAAGGCGGGCAGCCGCCAGTCCCCAGCTCTACCCACACACCCTTATGGGAAGCCACGTCCAGGAACCTGGAGCTCAACTGGGTGGCTTGGGGCCCACTGGGGCCCGCTGAGGACCTGGGGCTGAGCAGTGAGTTCCCGCGGGAGACATCAGACCTGGCCCATCTTCTTGACACTGCCGTGTCACTGCTATGCCCACCGAGCCGCCCCCGGCCGGCACACCAGCCACCCAGGGTTACCTTCATGCC
Source organism: Chinchilla lanigera (assembly GCF_000276665.1). Classification (NCBI taxonomy): domain Eukaryota; kingdom Metazoa; phylum Chordata; class Mammalia; order Rodentia; family Chinchillidae; genus Chinchilla; species Chinchilla lanigera. The sequence continues at coordinate 42,467,145 of NW_004955407.1, read as the reverse complement.
GTCCACCCCATCGATGCCACGCTTGCCCTTCTCTCCCTGTGAGGCACCAAGACAAACGGAAGGGTCAGACCAAGGTCAGACGAAGGTCAGGCAGTACTGCGGGGACTCCACGTCCCACACTCACCTTGTAGCCCTTGGGTCCCCTGGAGCCCTATGGAGACAGGAAAGGAGGGTGAGGGTTGGGGCAGGGGCTGGTCCCGGTCCCGCCCCACAGCTGTGCTGCCCAGCAGCAAGGTGAGACAGGGCCCACCTGGCTAGGGCCCCCATGGACACAAAGCTGCCCCAAATCCAAGGGTGCCCACCCCTGCCGGGGGTCTGGACTAGGTGTAGGGTACAGGCTTTGCTGAGTTGAGGGCGCCCTTAGCCCTCGGGGCATCCCTGTGGGAGCGACAGTGCCATGCCAGCCCCCAGTGGCCCCAGGGCCCATCCCTGGGTCAGCCTTGTTCTCCAGGGTAAGAGGTGGCGGTGAGGGGTCTGCCCGGCCACATTCCCCAGACGGTTGCCCCAGCAGCGTCCAGGGAGGAGAAGCGCACCTTCTCCCCGCGGCTCCCCTTCTCTCCCTGCAAACAGAACAGATCGGGAGAGGGCGTCACGGCTGTGGCGCTGTGCGCCCACCTCGTGGACCCCCCACAGGCTGCCCTGGAGCAGGGGACACACACCTTCATGCCCTGGTACCCGACGGGCCCGAGGTCCCCAGGTCGTCCCTGGAACAGAGGAGGGGATGGTCAGACACCCACACCCCCTCCAGCCTCCGTCGCCGTGGCCAGGCCTGGTTGGCTGGAGGGACACAGTGTGGCCTGCTGCAAGGGTCCCAGAGGTGGTCCAAAGAGGGGTACAGGGGACAGGAGCGGCAGAAGACGGCACCTGGGGAGGGGACTGGCAGCTAGAGGGGGTAGGGGCAGCAGGGAGGAGGTTTGGGGGGGTCTGGCCCAGGTCCAAAGCAGAGGTCCGAGCCTGGTCCAGCCCCTCCCCCACTGAAGGCATGGCCAGGGGACCTTGGCACCCAGCCACGGCTCTGGAAGTTTCTCAGCACCCCCTCTGGGCACTGGGCACTCACGGGGTCTCCAGCTTCCCCCTTCTCTCCGGGGAGGCCTGGCTTTCCACGTTCTCCCTGCAGGGCAGAGCAGACAGGTCAGGGGCAATTCTGTCCACTTCCAGAAAGGAGGAACGGGGACCCTGCTCATGCAGGGGCCCAGATGTGCAGCGCCTGTGGCTCCAGGCCCGTCCTGGGTGCTGGAGCTCTCACCTGCACGTTCCCAGCCAGCGTCCTCACCCGGGGACCACTTGGTCCCCCTCAGACCAGAGCACTCCTCTGGCCCGGATCCTCAGGAGCACACAGCTCTGCCACCAGGATCTGGAGACTCTGCTCCACCCCCATCATCCTGTGGGAGCTGATGCCCCCGCCAGGCTGTCCACTCCCCAGATCCGAGCAGGCGCCAGGGAGAGCTTGGGCCTTGCGGGGACCATGGTTCCTGGGCAGCCTGCTGGGCCTTGGAGTCCCAGACCCAGGCCAGGCCACAGCCCCGGCCACTGCTGGGACTTTCTGCTGGACTCAGGATGCCCAGCTTGCAGGCTGGAGCCCACGTGTCCCCACGAACAGAGCAGGGACGGCTACTCACCTCGTAACCAGGGTCGCCCCGGGGCCCTGGAGGTCCTCTGGCAGCCTGCAAGACGTGGGGGACGTCAGCCCTGACCCGGGCGGGGGGCGGGGCTGGGGTGGGTGGGGCAGTGGCCACACTCACCTGGCACTCAAAGGAGCAGCACTATGGGGGGCACAGGAGACGGTCAGAGTGGAAGGTAGGGGTCTGGACACGCCTGGACACGCTCCCACACGCGTGCACAGGACAGGTGCCCAGACGTGCTCCCACGTGTGCGCATGGGACACATGCCTGAAGTGCTCCCACATGCATGTACCAGGGCCCTCTCCCACACACAGGCACAGGACACATGCTGGGACATGCTCCTACACGTGTGCACAGGGCAAGTGCCTAGACATGATGCTTTCCATGTGTGCTCTGTGACACATGCCCAACATGCTTGCACACGTGTGCTTTTACATGCATGCATTAGGACATGCACCTGGACTAACTGCCAGAGGCACATATAGGACATGTGCCCAGATACTTTCCCACACATGTACACAGGACACATGCCCAGACACACTTCCACATACATGCACAGGACGTGTGCTGAACACAGGACATGTGCCTGGACATGCTCCCACGTGTGTGTGCAGCCAGACGTGCATGCCCTCAGTCAGTGCCTGCCCCGCACCCCCACAGGCCCAGAGGCAGGTGAGGGGTCTTACCACCTGCTCCACATTGCTTTTCTGAAATGAGAGGGAAGACTGAGCCGCGGCCCTTGCGGCCGCCCCGCCCCGCCCCGCCCCGCAGTGGTGCTCACAATCATGTCCACGATGGTCTCGATGGTCTGGGTGATGGTCTGCTCAGCGCCGGGACTCTGCCCCCAGTCTGCCGCCGTGAAGTTGCGCCGGTATGTGTGGTCAGTGGCGATGATGCTGAGGCGTGGCTCCTGGGGTGTGGGGTGGCAGGTGAGGGGGGCCAGGGCAGTGATACCCCTTCCCCTGGGCCAGGGTCAGCCTGCACCCCGGGCAGGGGAGGGTGGCGCTCACCAGGTGGTCGGGCGTGATGGCCACAGAGAAGACCTTGATGCCCAGGTGCTTGGCCTCGTTTACAGCGTCCTCCAGGCCCCCGCATGGCTCCTTGTAGCCCTCCAGGGGGTGCCCGTCAGTCACCACGATCAGGTACTTGTTCTCCTTGAGGTGGGAGCCCCTGGGGGAGCAGCAGTGTGAGGCCCTCCCTACGACTCCCCCGGGGCCTGGCAGCACAAAGACCCGCAGAGGCGAGGGGGCCCGAGGGGGACCCAGGCCAGCTCAGGACAGTGCCGGCCTCTCTGCCACACAGGCGAGCATTTCCCCGCTTGACCTGAGTACTCATAGGAGGTAAGGTGCTCGAGTGTGTGTTGCGGAAGGGTGAGGGAGACGGGTGAGGACGGGGCCGCTCACCCCACCAGCAGCTGCTCCAGCCCCTTCTTGATGGCACAGTCTGTGTAGGTGCCCTTGCCGAAGTACTTGATGGCATCCACCCTGGCCTTGAGCTCGTCGCGGCCGGCAGGCATGCGCGTGAGTCCCTGGATGATCTCCACCTCATCGCTGTAGTGCAGGGCGCCCGCGTTCCACACCAGGTTGCGGTCGCAGCGGTAATATCTGTGGAGACCGGCCGGGGAGTGCTTGTGAGCACGTGCTGACCACCAAGCGCTCACGTGGGCAGAGGCCCAGCCCGGGCTGTGGCTGAGACAGCGGCCCTGCCCGGAGGCCAGCACAGCCCTGGGCATCCTGGGCCGTTAGGAGCTTGAGCCAGGGGCAGGAAGCCAGGTCCAAAGGGACCTGGGCCCCCAGGGTGGGTCCAGTGGCTCTGCCGGGCTGGGGTGTCCCAGCCCAGCCCTGGGCGTCTACAGGGCTGGTACAGCAGGCGGCTGTGCCCCATTTCACAGGTGGGAAACTGTGGCACAGGAGCTTGAGCGAAGGAGGATACCCTGAGGGGGCGCAGGCCACACAGCTGTCCAGGTACTCCTCCCCCAGGCTCTGTTCACATCGCCCTCCTCCTCCCCATGGACCTGGGGCTGCCCAGCCCAGGGTGAACGGTTCATGCTGGTCTCACATGTGCCCTTGGATCCCACGGCCCCTTCTGGTGGGCAGGAGGCTTGGCCTGGGTAGGCTGGCCAGTGGGGAGAGGGGACCAGCAGGGTGGGGGGACCAGGGGAGGGGCCTGTGCTGGCAGAGCCCATCCCCCACCCACCACAGAGGAGACATGGGCCCAGAGGCCTCCTGCCTGACCCTTCCAGGTCCCATCCCAGCCCTCCCTGGGATCCAGTGCAGAGAATCTGCAGACAGGTGCATGGCGGGTGGGAGGCCCAGGGACTTCGCCCACACGCACCATGTTTGGTGGTCCCAAACATGGAGGTGGCTGGGGCTACTAGGCCCTGGGCTGCGGATGTCAGGGACAGGGGCTCTGGTCTCAGCAGAGGCCCTGATACCCGTGTGGGCATCAGGCTGTGAGGGCCCCAGGCCCTGCGCACAGCGGCAGCTGGGCCCAACTTCCCAAGCCCCAGAGTGCTGAGGGGCACAGTGTCCCTGTGTGGGGCTCATGCGTCCACCTCCACATTGCCCCCTGCTCCTTGGCCAGGCGGCACCAGGAACCTGCTGCCTCACCCTCCGCCTCCCCTGGCCTCTCCCTTGTGGATGTGGGTGGAGGTTGAGTAGCCTCTCTGCCCACTGGTCCCTGGGCCCTGGCAGCCTCTCTGCCTGCCAGGCTGGGTCCCTACCTGTCTCTCAGGTTGTCGATGAAGCGCTTGGTGAAGCCCTTGACCTTGTCCACCAGGGCCCCGTAGGGCTTCAGCCGCAAGGCCACGCTCTCAGAGGTGTCCAGCACGAAGAACAGGTCCACTGGGCAGTCTGGGCCAAGCGGTTCTGTGAGCCGCACCTCCTGGCTGCGTGAGGCCCCTCGCCCAGCTCCCCCGTGGGGCTCCAACCAGCCCCACAGCCCAGCACCCAGATGTATGAAAGGTGACCACAGCTGGACAGCGAGAAGACTGAGACAGGGGCTGAGACAGAGGCCCTACCCCGGAGGCCAGCACAGCCCTGTGCTGAGGCCCCACCCGGCCTGCGAACCCCAGCCCCCACCCTGGAGAACAGCATCCCGGGACCAGACGGGGGGAGACCATAGATCCCTTCTCCTTCCGTGTCCAAGCTGGGTGCAAAGCCCCCAAAGCACGGCCTTCAGCAAGGTGGACGCAAAGGTCAGCCCGCTTCTAGCCTGGCGAGGAGCCGGGAAATGAGCGTCTGCCCATCACTCAGTCTGCGGAGCACGGGAAAGTGGCCCGGCCCATAGCGATCGGTCCCCTCACAGGGTCCCTCCCAAGTCTCCCGGCCTGGCGGCCCCTGGCAGCAAGAGGTGACGGGAGCACAGGCCTGGCGGAGACAGGGGCGAGGGGACGCCCCATGCTGGCCCTGGGCTGTGTCCTGCCCCAGTTTCCTCCCGGCCCGAAAGCAGAGTGGAGCAGCAGCCCGGCACTCACCTTGGAAAGTGACGGCTTTGGAGGCCCCCTGGACGTTCTGTGCGGCCGCCCAGCAGGCCTGCAGCAGCAGGGACAGCAGGACGCCTGCCAGCCTCATGTTGCAGGCCCGCCCGGGTCACCGTCGAGGAGGCCGGAGGGAGCGCAGAGCGAGGCTGTCTCCGCCGCTCACTCACTGCAGTTGCAGCCAGGCCGGCGGGAGGCGGGGAGGGCGGGGCGGGGGGCGGGCAGCGCCCAGCCGCTGAGTCACTGCAGCGTCCCCTCCCTGGCCTCTGAAATCAGAAGCCCCTCTGCCCAGCGAGGCGCCCCGCTGAGGGCTCTGCCGCCCAGGGCTTTGCGGGGACTCTGTGGACCACAGCTCCGGCCCAAAGTGGGAGACAGCAAGATGCCTGGAAAGGGACTCGTGACTCGAAGCTCTGTGCAGCAGTTTTGGCTGTTTCTCTCCAAAACCCGTCCCCAGCTACTAGCTGCCTTCACACCCTTTGGACTCTCAGATGCCCAGTACTTTTCCTGGGAATATTTCTTCACAGCTGAGTCAAGCACAGAGGTGCAAAAGATCACTTTTGGATGTTACTGCGGGGACACGAGTTGTCCCACACTGGATGGCAGTGCGTGTGCATACGAGTATGTGTACATGCTTGTGTATATGTGTGCGTGTGTGCAGAATCCAGTGGTGGGGAGAGCAGAAGAAGACAGCCACCTCCCTGCCCCGCAGAAGATTCCAGAAAAGCACCACAGCTGTGGACGCTTGCCCAGTATCAGCCAAAAATTTCATAAACTGTTCAAAAGCAGCGTGAAAATGTCAATATGGTTGCTATTAAAGGAGCCTTCAGAAGCCGCACTCACCCGCGCGCCCCACAGTGGCCCAGGCTTGCCCGACTCCCCACTCCTGCCTTACAGGTGGTCGCAAAGGCCCCTGTCTTCCTGCTTCTGCTTCTGCTTCCACAGTGCCAGCCACTGCGGCCTTCCACTCACACCTGGATTTGGAGCCACCAATGTGGCCTCCCTGGCCAAGCCTGTCTCATCTGCAGGTGGCAGTGATCCTGCGCCCAAGGTTGGGGTGCGATGGGGACCCGAGGGCAGGCAAGGTCCTCAGCCCAGGGAGTGTGGCATGGCATATGATGTGCAGCGGAGGCAGCAAGGGGGCCTCCTGGTCTGCTCCGTGTGCCCAAGAGGGGTGAGGCTTCGGCAGGTGCCCAGGGAGGACTGTGTGTGGGCAGTGCCTTGGCCCATCTACACACACCCATGGGCACACGTGGCTGCTTGCTTCACCTTGGCTTTCGTCTCTGGGCGTCAGGGACAGGCTTCTGGGTCAGCGAGGTCTGTGCCCCTGGAGTGTGTGGAGTGGGACACACTCCCTGGAGCAGACAGAGCTGTGGCCTGGAGCTCCCTGAACCAAAACCCGGGGCACCCTGTGGGCTGCAGGCACCTGAAGGCCCCACTGCTCCCATGCGCTCCGGGCTCTCTGGGGATGTGGCTGGGCTGGAGAGAACACAGAGGACCAGAGTCCTCCCCACCCCCTGGGGTGCTGTCTTGCCACCCTGTGCGTGAGCGCCCCCTGCTGCCGGCTGGCTGCTCTGCCTCTGTCTTTCTAACCTCCCTCCCTCCCTCATTGCTGCCCCCAGCACTTCAGGGCCCGCTGGGCGGGCCCAGTGGTCTCTGGTGCAATATTTGGGCCCCTGGGCCCCACTCACATCCCTATTGTGCTCAGCCCCAGGCTTGAGTCTCAGTGTAGGGAGACCTCGGCCCCTGGGAGCGGCCACTGGAGAAGAGGGCTGGGGTGCGTGTGAGAAAGCCCTGCAGCCCAGCCTGCGTGTGCACAGGTGTGCCTGGGTCCTTGTGTGCATGTGTGTCCCTGCGTGTGTCTGTGTGTATCCGGGGAAGGAGAAGCTGCAAGCCCGCTGTGCTCTTGCGACCCGTGACCAGGGCTTGTCATCCCTGACGCCTCTGTAGAGAGAAGGCTGGGAACCCATCTGGTCCGGGCGCAGCGGGGGCCCGGGTGCTGCACAGCAGGCACAGCCTCCGGGGCGGGGCCTGTGGGAGGACGGGGCCTGCGGGGGCGGGGCCTAACCCTCCACTCTGGTTCCTGATCCCAGGGCGTGGCAGGAAGGAAACCCAGACCCTTTGGTGGACCCCAACCTGCTTGAACGCAAAGGAAGGGAAGGACTCCTACCTCCCCGGTCCCTGAGCACACAGCGGATAGGACTGATGGGCCCCCTAGGACTGACTGCCAGCTTTGGGGCAGCTGCCGCACCCCGCCTCTCCTCCTCTGTGCCCGCTTGCCCCCTCTCGCTTTCTCCTACCCCTCCCCCTCCCCCCAGTCTCCTGGTCCTCTTCCTCCCCTTCCCTCCTCCTTTCCCAGCGTTTTTGGAGGGAGGCGGTTTTCTTCCAAGCGGGGAAGGACAGAGTGAGGAGCTGGTTGGCCTGACTCAGAGTTGCAGTGTGTGCCGCACTGAAAGGTTGGCGGCTTTGTTTTATGAATCAGTTAAAATCATTTCTAAAAGAGAACCCCCGCACCGCCCGTGCGCTAAGAACCCTGATGGCTCTTGGGGAGGCTGGTGCAGGTTCTGCCAGGCAGATCCATGTCTGGGTCCTCTCCAGGGTACCAGGGGCCTTCACTGAGGAAGGAAGTAGTTTGCACAGGACAGTAGGGACACTGCCAGGTCTCACGTCCTGGCCACACGGAGCCCATCTGCCCTGGGGCAGGACCCAGAGCTCCTGCTTTAGGTGTGGTTCCCAAGCCAGGCCAAGGCTCCCTCCCTGTCCTAAGGCCTCAGCGCTGTCCAGAGATTCCCCCTGAGCCCTGTGTGGCACCGGGACTTGGGGGCTGACAGCAGGATGGTGCCCATGACCCTCCCAGACCTGCCTGGTCCTCCCGCTCTTCTGAGTGGCTCAAGAGCCCGTTGGAGCGTACTCCGTGTGCTCTGATCGCCTGCCTGGCCACCGCGCAGAGCCTCACTCTGAACCCTACAGGGAAGCTGTGGCATGGCTGGAGTCTGGGCTGGGGCGTGAGTCCCCAGAGCCATCCTGGGGCTTGTCTGGGTCCAAGGTCTGAGGTGGATCTCACCCCCAGCCCAGATGGGGAAACTGTGTCAGGTCAGTGTGCTCAGAGGTGCGTGGCTGAGGTGCAGCCCAAGCAGGCAGGCCCAGGCTCCTGATACGCGCAGCCCTGGCCGAGCCGTCCCCTTGGTCCCCCTCAGGTGCACCCCAGGAGCCTCTGGCCCACACACACCTCCTCCTGCGGGCGGGCTCAGGCCCCTCCCAGTCATCCTCCTGCTGCTCTCTCACTGTGAGCAGCTTGCCCTGGATAGGTGTTTGTTCCCATTCTTGGGGCTGGGAAGAGAGATGTCCCGGGAATTTCCGGGTCTTCCAAGAGGGTGTGGTGATGGCTGAGGAGCCCATCCTTGTCTGCAGTGATTCCGGAGCATTTACTCCTCCTTGGACATGGGTAGGGAAGGCACCGTCCTTACCCAAAGGTCGGGTCCTCCTCGCATTGATGGACAAAGACATTTTGGATGTCTTTTTACTGCCTGAGTGCGGAGTGGATTTCTTCCCCACTGAGAACATGATTCATTAAGGAAGGTAATGTTTTCCCGGGGCTGCACACAGTCTCCATGGTGACCTCCCCTCAGACGTTAGGGCTGGCGCAGACACTGCCAGCCAGGGCGCGGCCTGGCCTCCGGCCTCTCGCTGCGGGAGTCTTCCCTCCCAGGCATCTGTCTCCATGGTCCACTCCTTGGGTCCCTGTGGTCTGGCCCAGGGCCAGGCTTGGCCAAGGTCTGCCGGGCACGGGAGACAGAGAAGCTCCTGTCTCCCTGCCCCTTTTGCAGTCTGCAAAAGTGAGTCACCTGCTGAGGAGCAGCCAAGCATTGACCCACTTCTGGGGTCGGGCAGGGCCGCCGCCTGGGCTGCCAGAGCCACTGACCCAAAGGCTGCAGTGACCAGGATGGTAGCACAGGGCGTGGGTGTGGGTGGCCTTAACGCTGTCAGCTGGGTCCATCCAAGCCACGGCATCTGCAGGGGCCTCCCACGTGTTCTTAGCTGGCAACGAGCCGCCGTATTAGTAACAAAAGCAGAGCCAGGGACAGCGGTGACCGAAGGAGGGGCTCACAGTGTTGTAGGCAGCTGAGTTAGATAGAAATATTACAGGCGGTCAGACAGGGCCAGGCCCTCGAAGCAGCCAACAGGAAAGGTGCGTATTTGCTGTGGGCCAGACCTCAAGACAAAGGACTAAACAAATGCACCCACAGACCTCCCTAGGGATGGACATCAGGGATTGATATTCTAAATAGGTAGCAATCGCCTTAAAGAGTCCCTGACCCAACCCCTTACAGGAAAAGCCCCTGTTCTATATTCATGCCCCTTGCTACGTGACTTGCTTCCCCATTTGATCCCAATTTAATCAATTTTACCTGAACAATTCTTGTTGGCTGACCATAGTTTTGTCCATTTTTTCCCCTACCTTGGACCCACCTCACCTTGTAGTTTTGCTCTATAAAAGTCCCCAGAAAAGACAGAGTCGCCGGGTAACCCACTCGGGCCCCCCTTCTGTCCCTCTCTTGGACAGAAGCTTTCTTTTCTTTCCCTCAATAAATATATTCTGCTCTTAACCTCTGCTGTTCCTAAAATTCATTCGTCGATTTTAGAGAACACGAACTTGTCCCAGATATCATTCAGGTTGGGAGTTTTTATTTTCCTGTATCAACAGGACTGGCTGGAGGCAGGGGTCTTGGAGCCCAGCCCTCTGCCTGCAGTGGGGAAAGGGCCCCGGGCCCTGGCGCCTGCTGTGGGTGCCGGTGCAGGTCCAGGCAGCACAAGGACCCAGACTGCATGGGAGGGGACTGGACCGTGCTGGTCAGTGTGCAGGTTCCCTGCCAGGAGGGCCTCCCCATCCTGTGCCAGGTGGCAGATTCAAGTTCTTCAAGCATTATCTGTGATGCCCAGAGGCTCACACCAGGGGGCTTCTCATCCCAGGCTGTGCAACCATCCTGGGGCCCCAGGCTCCCTGAAGCACAGGGCCTGAGGCTGCGCCATACCCTGCCGAGGACGCCAGTAGGGAGGTGTGCAGGAACAAGGTTGGCTTGTGTGGGGGCATCTCTGGGTCCTGGTGGCAGGACGCCCTCCACGGGCTGGTGCTCACTGTCCAGTCACTCTCATGCACTGCGGTGGAGATGTCAGCAGCCACTGCCTCCCGGCTCAGCCTGACAGGCTGTGGGATCCGATCCGGCAGGCAGCTTCCTGGGCCTCAGATTAGCCTGATTCCCTTTGTTCTGTTGACTGAAAGCTCAGGGTTTTAATTTCCAGTGAGACTCGGACATGGAGACTGGCTGGGAAATAGCTGCATTTGTGCACAGGGTGCCCAGGGACCCTCGGAATCTGTGGTGGGGAACAGCCCTCCAGCCTCATGATGGTTGCTCCACCCCCAGACTCCAAGACTGACAGGCTGGTCGGGGTCCATGTGTCTGAGGAGCAGAGATCTTGGGAGCACTGCTGGCATTTGGAACCAGAACCAACTGGGCCAGCACCTTCCTTTTCCTAAGCAAGGAAGGAAGGCTCCCCCAGAACCCCCTCAATGTAGCCATGGGCTCGAGCACCTCCCTAAGGCCCTGGGGGAGCTCAGCTCAGCTCAGAGCCCACTGCCCACATCGTCCCGGGAGCATGATCCTGTCATCTCCTCAGACTGAGGCAGGACACACACACTCACTGGGGCATCCCACCCGGGAGCTGGCACTGTAAACATGGTGGTCACAGACAGAGGCTTTAAGTGCTCTTGCATGCAGGGGCCTGGCCTGGAGCACCCTTCCTGGTCCTCTCTACAGATGTCAGGGGACACACAATGTCCAGGGCAGGTGACAGGCTGCAGGGGTGGCCATGGTCACTGCTAGGCCCTTGGGGAGAAACCATGTGGGGTGGGTGGGACTGGCCACACCTTCCTACCGAAGGCCCCTCATACATTGCTACAGTCCTGGAGGGATGACACCCACTTCCTTGTCCTGGGTGGGCAGGGTCTCATGAAGGACAGGCCGGGGTGTGGCCCGAGATAGCCAGAGGAGTTGAGAACCTGACTCAGGGAGAGGGGCCGGGAATGCAGGGCCCCCAGGAAAGCCCAGGGTGGGGACAAGGCACCTGGAAGCAAGATGGCTGGGCAGGGTCATCCTCACGTCCCAGCCTCTGGACTGGGGATACAGCTCACCAGCACAAGCCCCTGCCTCGCAAGCACAAGGTCCTGAGTTCGATTCCCGATACCAAAAAAAACATTTGGCTCGCGCCCCCAGGGCTCATCAGGAGACCTGCCCTGCACAGGCCTGGAGGGCATGGAGCTGGAGGGGTTAATGTTCCCGTTACCTCACACTGGCCTCTGTTTCCTCGGAAAGAGCAAACATCTGGCAGCAGCATTCTCACTGCTGGGCCTGGGGAGCAGCTTGGCTCCTCTCCACAGAGCCAAGCTGGACGAGGAGGACACAGCCAGGGGGGTGGGGTGACGGTGGGGAAGGGAGGGTGGAAGAGGGGGCTCCCCAGGAAGTGACAGCCATGATCAGCTGGATACCTGGACACCCAGAGCCCAGCCGAGGGCCCCGAGGGTTTGGGAGGCGCCCAGCATTCCTGGCAATGAGTCACTTCCTGCCTTGCCGACCTGGGGGGGCAGTGGGTGGAGCAGGGCTGGGGCCGGACGTGGGGACAGAGCTGGACGTGAGCATGGAGCTGGACAGTCTGGACGTCCAGGCCCCGGGTGCGCCCTGGCCCCACCTCCTCTGGCCCACTTGCTGCTCATTCCCAGGGCGGCCGCCGGACGCAGCTTCCTGCTCGAGGCAGGGGCTCCGAGGCGAGCACGTGCTCAGCCCGGGGCTGTGTGCTGAACCCCTCTGGTGCTTGCTCATGGACATGGCCACGGGCTGAGGGCTCCACGGCCCTGTGCACCCTGCTCACCTCCACTCTCTGCGATGCAGGATTGGACCCAGGGCCTTGTGTGTGCTCAGCCGGCAGCTTCGCCCCCAGCCTTCTTTAGTTTTACTTCCACATCCTGAGACAGGGTCTTGCTAAGCGGCCTGCTGACCCCCACTTGCCACCCCCCTGCAGCAGCCCTGGAGTAGTGGGGCACAGGTGCGCCCCATGCCTGCCATCCCCTCAGTTCCTGGGGAGAGGGCCCCCATATCAGAGGTACCCTTGCCCCTTCGGGTGCCAGAGAGAAGGGGGCACCCTATCTCCAGCAAGGAGCCGAGCACAGCCACCCAGGTCCCGGCCACTGTGCCAGCCCCTCAGATGGGCAGATAGTTCTGCCCAGCATGCTGTGTCTGTAGGGGCAGATGGCTCAGGCCTGGGGCTCTGGCGGAGAAGCCGTGGCACCCGGCTGCTGCACCCAGGCTGGCGGCACCAGGGCAGCGAGCGTCATCCTGTTGTGTGACTCCAGGCCAGGGACATTCTCCTGGGAGCTCCAGTCTCTCAAGGTGTCCAGAAGAATCCCACTCACTGGCAGGACTGGAGGTGGTGTGTGGTGCAGCTCCCCCTGGAGGCCAAGGACCTGCCCACCTTAGCCTCAGTGTGGACACACGGCTCCCATCCCTGTGTGTCCTCGGGGACCTTCCCCAGCCCACACTGCCCTTCCCTCTGCCACCTTATCACATCCCAGAGAGTCTGGGAAGAACACAGCACTCCTGGAAAAGCAGTGAGGCTTCTGGGTAGCCAGGGCTGCTTCAAGACCCTCCACTAGAATTTTTTGGGGTACTGGAGATTGAACCCAGGACCTTTGCACCACCATGCCTCTAGTCCTTTTAATTTTTTTTTTTGGTTTTTCTCCGGTACCAGGAACCGAACTCACGACCTTGCGCTTGCCAGGCAGGCGCTTTTGCCGCTTAGCTAAATATCCAGCCCCCTTTTAATTTATTTTAAGACACAGTCTTGCTAAGTTGCTAAGTTGCCCAGGCTGGACTCAAGCTTACAGTTGTCCTGCCTCAGCCTCCCAGAGTGCTGAGATTACAGGCAGGTACCACCACACCCAGCATAAAACCTTTTTTTTGAGTATCATGGATGCCTCCCTGGGTTCCCTGGGACTGGGACATGTAGGAAGCCAGGCACAGTCACCTTGATTCTGGACAAATCTGAAGTCACTGGGGTGCTGGTACAGCCTGCTGGAGGCCCAGAGGGAGGCCTCCCAGGCACCAGGCCTCAGTGCCCCCAGCGGCAGGGAGGCAGAGGCCCCAGGGCTCAGCCTGAGGACCTCAGGGCTGCTTCCTGAGACACAGCACCACAGGGCCTACAAGCTGAGCTGGGGCAGGAGGCGAGAAACTCTTGGGGGCAGGGCAGGGCAGGGATCCTGCTGTCCAGGCCCAGCTTGGGAGGCACCCCCTGCAGTGATGGGGTGGGACCTTGATGGTGGCGTTGGGGTTAGTGGGGGGCAGGATTTGGGACTCCCAGGGATACGGCCACCAGCAAAGGTCCACTGGGGGCCTAGCACGGGTTGGGGCATTCAGGGGTCACCGAAGGGCATGGGGCAAGATGAGCGGGGGGTCCCCATTCTCTGTTTGCCCACATAGCTGTGGGCTCTCTTTCCCCACCCCAGTGTCCTCTTCTCCCCATACCCCTGCTCCTTCAGAAATCAGGCTGAGCTGCAGGCCTGGGGTGCCCTCTTCTGCCTGCCTGGGGGATTGCACCAGACCATACGGAGGCCCTTGGGCATGGGGACCAGGTCACCTCCCTCAGCCCTCACTGGCGGCCCAGTGCCTGAACCCACTCGCGTCCAGGAGAGCACAGGCTGAGGCTTCCACAGGGATGGGTTTGTGACATGCCCTGCGGGTCATCAGAGTGCATGTCATCTGGAAGGCCACTAGGCCAGCGGTCCGCAGGCTCAGCCCAGAGACACAGAATGGTGAGCAGCCTCAGCTCTGGGTCACCGGCCACTCCAAGGCCCACCTGCAGCTTGAGGCCAGAGCAGCTGCAGCGGGGAGAGTCGCCCTGGGACTTCCCACAGCGTCCTGCCCCCTGGACCGTGGGGACACCCAGTGCTCTAGTTGCTGGCCACGCTGGAACCCCAAGGATGGGGGGATGCTTTCTGAGTCAGGTGGGCACCTGATGTCTGAGCGCCCACTCGTGGGCTCTCCAGCCTGGGACCAGGGTCAGGCATGGGGGAGGGACGGGCCTTCTGGGGCCCTGGGTTCTCACCAGTGACCTTGTGAGATGGCGGTGTCATCCTCTCACCCTGCTGGCCACCACGAATGCAGCTCTGTGGCCAGACCCTTGGCCAGGGCTGTGGGTAGGTGTCCTCTTTGCTTCCTAGGAGAATGTCCCCATGAGGGGTCACCTTCCACTCTGTGGCCAGGAAGCAGGGGCTCTGGCTGGAGGCTGATACCTGTCCCTCACTCCCTGCCTGGATTCTGAACCTCGGTGAGCACAGGCTGGTGAGTGGAGGCCCTGCAGGGTCAAAGCTGGGCAGCAGGGACCAGGGGTCCCTATGATGGGGTGCCTGGGGACCACCTCTAGTGTCTAGCTGTCTCCTGGTAGAAAGGAGGGGAGAAAGGCTGGATGCCCCTGGCCTCCTGCAGAGACACCCACTAATACAATCACAGCATAGGACCTCCCAGACAGCACCAGTGCCACCCACAGATGGAAGCCAACACGGCACTGGGGCCAGCACCAGGCCTCGCCAGGCAGAGCGAGGGCCAGGCCGGGCACAGCATGCACTTTCACTGCACTCAGGCTGGGTCCCTCCTGAGTCTCTCATTTCCTCATACACAATCCATGCTTGGGGCTGCTCTGGGTTTGGGCCTGCAGATTTTACCCTTTTTCTCTCTTCCTGTCTCCTTTACCATGATGGATGGGATTACCTCCTCCACTATAATGTTACCATTTGCCTGGAAAGCTATTCATTTACAAGGGTTGATTTTATAACAGTTTACACTGATTTTATTGCCCGCAGTTTTCCCATGGATTCTTTGGGTTTGCAGGTCTGTGATCCAGTTATGGATCACACCTTCCTCTCCCATGTCGTGCCTCACTGCATCCTCCTGTCTGGCAGATTCATCTAGCATTGCCCACACAAGGCTGGCACAGGCCAGCTCAGCGGTTCTGTGGCCTTGCACCTGTGCTGCCTGGGAGAAGGGCAGCTCAGATGGAGGAGCTGGGAGTGGTGACCACAGGCAGCCATGCTGTGACTGAAGGGCCAGGGTCACTGTGGCTTGTCCCCTTGTCCCATAGCCAGCTCTTGGTGCCACCCACACTCCAGGCTCCTATGGGCTTAGCTGAGTGCAGACATCTCCCAAAACAAGGACGTGCTCCCTCCTAATCACCGTGCCATGACTACACTCAGGAAGCCAACACTGACTGAGGCTGCTATCTTGATCAACTTGCAAAACTTGTTCAGGTGCTATCAAAGGATCACGCCAATGTTCTTCGTGGCCAAGAAACTCATGTGTATGTGCACATTCAGGAGCTCTTTGTGTACCCAACATACAAGTCCTTGGGTCTGGATCTGAAATTCCCCAGAGGCCACGTGTTGAAGGCCCGCCCTCCCTGTGTCACTCTGGGCAGTGATGGAGGAGCCAGGTCCCTGGAGTGCAGCCTCGAAGGTGTTGGGACTCTGTCTCCTCCTCTCTCTCTCTCTCTCCTTCCTGCCTGCCATGAGGTGAACAACCCTCTTCTCCCGGGTCCTACCACCATGATGTGCCACGTACCACAGGCCAGGCAACAGGGCAACGTGGTCATGGAGAACCTCTAAAGGTGTGGGCCAAAATGAACATTTCTCCTGCTGAGTCGATTCTCTCAGGTATTTTGTCACAGTGATGGAAAGCTGACTGACACATCCCTCATCAGATATGTGGTTTGGAAGTAAGTTCTCCCAGTCTGTAGGTGGCTTTGCCCCTCCCTCCCTTAGTATTGCAAGATGGCAGTGCTCCCCAAAGTGATCTGCAGATTCAACCAACACCTACCAAAATCCTTCCTTTCATTTTTTTCTTTTCCTTCTTTCCTTCTTCCCTCTCTCCCTCCCTCCCTTCTTCCTTCCCTCTCTTTTCCCAGAAATGGACAGATGTCTTAGTCTGCTATAACAAAATAGCATGGATCAGGCAATGAAGACAGGAATTTGGTTCTTTGCTGTTCTGGAGGCTGTGAGTCCAGGGATGTAGTGCTCAGAGCCTTCTCTCTGGGGCTGTGAGGGAGGGCCTGTCCCAGGTGGCTCTCCGATTGGCCAACAATCATCTTCTCCTGTGTCCTCACATGATCTTTTTCCTCCGTGGATACTTGTCTGATGTCCAAATTTCTTCTTCTTGTAAAGACACAGTTGTGTTGGATTAGGGCCACTCTAATGACCTCATTTTAACTCACTCTCATCTTTGATGACCTTATGTCCAAATATGGCCATGCTCTAGGGCCCTGGGGACGGCAACACATGAATTCAGAGACACAAAGTGACCCTAACAGCCAGGCTGAGGAAGTTTTCATCCATGTTAGTTTGTTGGTTATTTTCATCGTGAAATGGTGTAGATTTTCGCCAATACTTTATCTGTGCCATGGAAATGAGAGTTATTGTCCCTTGTTTTTTTCTTTCTTTTCTTTTTTTGTCTCTTTGAGACAGGGTTTTGCTATGCAGTTTAGGCTGGCCTTAAGCTCACTTTGTAGCCCAGGCTGGTCTTGAACTCGCAATGATCCTCCTGCCTCAGCCTCCCAAGTGCAGGGATTACAGGTGTGCACCACCACGCCCAGCCATTGTCACTTATTTGTAAGATGCTGACTTGGTTTCTGGATGGAAACCAACTATGCTCCTTGTGGGCAGATGCCACAGTCCTGGTGCCCAGTGCTTCCTGTGGGCTTTGCCACTATGCTGCAGAGGGCTGCCTCTTTCTTCATAGGGATACTGGTCTAAGGTTTCCTTCTGAGGTGTGGTTTTCTTCTACCCGCCCTGAGTGTGTCTCCTCGCCGCTGGGCCATGGGCCATAGTAGACACCTGAGAGTTCAAGCTGCCCACTGATTCCTGCTGTGGCCACCTGGACTGGGGGACAGCTGTGCTAGGCCAGGCACTGGGCTCACTGGGTGGGCCGAGGAGGTGGGTGGTAGGGGCCTAACCTGGCCTCTCTCCAGGGCCCTGGAGCAGCCATTGCCCTACCTTCTTCTGTAGAGACAGGGTCAGGTGCCAGGACCACTGTGGGAACAGAGAAGGACAGTGGCTGACTCCTTTCCCTTGCACTCTGTACCCCAGGGTCTCAGGACAGGAGCCGGACAGACATGGGGGCTCAGAGAGGCATTGGTCCTTAGCCCTCAACTCTTGACCTGCACAGAGCAACCCTGGCCCCAGAGCTATAGGCACAGGTCCTGCCTGGGCTCCCTTGCGTGGCTCTCCCAATGTGGAGCTGGACTGCCTGGTGCCCCTCACCAGGAGCAAAGAGCACAGCCCCGAGGACGCTGGGATGGGGCGCACACACATTTCCATTCCCTCTGTCCCGGTGCAGCTGCTGCCAAGTTTCAGTGCCGACCACAGCTCAGCTCTAAGCACTGAAACCACAGTGGCTGACCAGGGCCTGCAGGGTGCGCAGTGGGGAGGCCCCGGCCCAGCATCCACGATGGCACTGAGCCTGCTCGGGAGTGCGAGAGCCCTGCCCTGCTGCCCTCCCCACCTGTCCCTGCGGTGTAGCAAATGCTCTGCTTGGGAAGCACAGATGAAACAAGGGCACCAGAGAGGGTGGTAAGGAAAGGGAAGGGGAAGAACACCATGCTCAGAGGGCAGGAGGGCTCCTTGCGAGTACGAACATGGAGAACTGCCAGGGCTGGGGCGCAGCTGCCCATGGCAGAGCAGAAATAACGAAGTATCAGACCTGTGAAACAGAGTGGACGACTTGCAAGACAGAAGCACATCAGGCACCAGCTCCAGGCAGAGTGGGATCTTGTTACTTGATGCAATTAGACTTAGAGCCCATAGATCTTTTTTGTTAAGTAGAGCAGTTCAACTCAGTTGGTTGCACTGCCAATGCTTGTGTCTCTCAAAGTTCTTACGTTGGAATCTTCAACTGCTGTGGTGGTGCCCAGAGGCGAGGCCTTCAGGGAAACTAGGTCTTGAGGGTGAAGCCTTCGCAAATGGACTGGTGCCCTAGTAAAGGGGTCCCAGAGTGCTCACCCCAGGACACAGCAAGCAGGAGGCATCTGTAACCCAGAAGGGACTGGGCTGCACCAGGACCGCTGTGACAAAAGGTTGAAGTTCTCAGCACCTGAACTTTGACAACACACTTCTACCCAGCACAAGTACGTGCTGTACTAGTAAGGACTGAAACAGCATAACCATGAAAATATTCTTCCCTCCCCAGGGCTAAGGTTTGAGGGCCTCTGTAGAAGCTGAGAGAGACCTTGACAGTTTGCAACTTGAGGGCACAACTGTGAAACTATACAGGTTCCCGAAGGGTCAACAGACACCAGGCGTCCTGGGAGAAGATTCCCAAGACACTTAGGTCGGCTGTCCACACCCCTCTGCCCAGGTTTACCCCTCATAATGATACCCGTCTCCACCATCACGCACAAGTCCTCTTGGAAACTCGCCACTTGACAGTGCACTCAGTGATCTGAATAAACTCTCCTCTTTCCCGAATCCCTTGTCTGTTGGTAAAAGGTTTTTACCATCTGTGTCACCGGCCCTCCGCACCCATCTGGCCTGGCACCCTGATCTCTGACTGCCATCCTGCAGATGTGTGAGAAATTGATTTCTCTTGATAGTAACCACCCAGTGCAGGGCACTTCATAACTTGGCGTGCATGGACTAATATCTTGGTTTATGTTAATCAGACCCATCAGAACTGTTACTAATTACCTCATCCCCACCCAAGGTGGAAAATATATTTTTAAGTGTTTAAGGAGACAAAACTTCAGTACATTAAACAAAAAATGACATTCTCCAGTTAACTGCAAAAAATGTTTTAAAGCATTAATAAAAAACAGGACAAGCCCTTGAAGAGGACAGTGGGACCCCTGGCCTTGATCATAAAGGAATGGTTCTGTTCCGCCTCACTTCCCATGGGTGCTACCACACCCCACATGCGAGGGGCCAACCTGCCATGGACATGAAGCTCTCAGGCTGTGAGCCAGGGCAAACCTTTACTCTTTCCAAGTTTATGGCTTCAAGTTTCCGTTATGGGTATGCAGGATTAAACCTATTCCTGTCAAAATGATTCTGCGCCTAACTTTGCGGTATGCCTTTAATACCCTCTGCATTCTGAGTCAGGCATGGGGACTGTCCTGTCATGGATCCAGTGTCTGTGAAGTCACTGCTGAACCTCCGTCTCACACAAACTCTAAACTGTCTACTCAGGTGGGAGGGGCTTGTCCACAGTTCTGACCGTGTCCAGGCTGGTGTGGCTGTGCCCGGGCTGATGAGTTCACCCCAAATCAGAGCAGGCAGAGCAGCATCTATGGAGGGGAGGCTGCACGAGGCCTCCACAAATGTGTTCTGTGTCCCATGACACTGCACCAGCGTCCCTGCTGGGCTCAGGCGTGCTCTCTGGTTCTGGGTCACACAGAAGAGGCACGTGACACAAAAGACAAGTTTAGCTGCAAGTTTGGGGGTGCTGACTCATGCAGTTCTTGTTTTTGTAGGTGGCTGTGCAAATAAAACAGAAAAGAGCTTTGGAAGGTAGCAGAGAGAGTGAGAATAACCTTAATCTGTGGCGGGGAGAAAGAACCCGGACTCCACTCGACAGGCTGGCCACAGGTGCTGGTCATGGGTGCAGCCCCCTGCTGGCCACAGGTGTGCGGGCAGAGAAGAGCCAGAGGCAAGGGCACATGACATTTATTAACTCCAACACTGAGTGCCAAGGGCTTCCTGGACGCCGCCATGAGACACCCCAGGCAGCAGACCAGCAACCTCTGCCCCCACCCTGCTCCTCAGGTCACCCCCAAGCTCTTCCTCTCCCAGGCACTCCCTGCAGGTGCAGGAAAGACACCCTGACTCTAGCACATGACCCGGAGTGGAAACATGAACCCAGACATCAGGGCTCTGAGGGGAAACTGAGTCAGCATGATGCGGGGAAGGAGGGTGTCCAAGTGCGGGGGAGAACAGGTCACAGAAGTGCTGACAAAGCAGCCAACTCTTAAAACAGACAGTCACACTGACACTGAGGAACAGGTCTCTAAGACGCCACACAGAGTACCATGAGGCATTAAAGTAACCAGCACAGCATGCGGACGCAGGGACGGGCACAGCTAACTCGGGGCGTGGGCGTGGATGTCTGTGCCATGTCCACAGCACACGTGGGCTCTGCTAGTAAAGAAAACGCTCTATTCATGTTTGCAGGAGGGGCAGGCGGCCAGTGAGGCTGCAGGCTTGAGCATCAGGTGTGCAGGATGGAGGGTCCTGGGCGGGACTACAGCGCACCCATCCCGGTGACCTCGGACGTCAGCCTGGAACAGACACAGGCACATAGAGGCCCCGTGAGGCAGTTAGCAGTGAGGCAGGCAGGGTGACCCCCTCACAGCCCCCATGTGCCCCTGGGTCCCCAAAGGGGCGGTAGTGTGCTAGAGGACAGCACAGTCTGGTGAGAGGCCTTTCTCCCCCGCCAGCAACCCCTGCTGCCTGTTGCCATGTTATGGCGCCCTGACAGGGGCTTCAGCCTCTGGAGCTCCCTCCTCTGGCTGAGAAGGGACTCATGCTTGTCACAGGGATGACTGAGTGTGAGAGGGGTCAGTGTCCTGTACCACCGGAGCAGGTTCCAGCAGTGCTGCTGCCCACGGGCAGGGAGGCATGTGCCAGGCTCGGGAAGTCTGGACCCCTCCAGGCTGAATCACCCCACCCAACCAGGTGGACAGAAGGTGCCAGACTGGCCCTGCAGGTGTCAGTGGGGGAGAGCAGAGATGGAAAGGGGAAGTCTGGGTGGGGGGTCCTGGTCTTCCCTGTGCATCCTCGCTCCTCGCTGGCCTGGAGCTCAGCACCAGGACAGCGAGTTGTGTGGCCCGTGGGGTTGTGTCTGCCCACCAGCGGTCTGGCTGGGGAGCACGTGTCCTTGTGATGCCTGGGTGCATCTCAGCTCTGCGTGTGGGGTGTGAGTTATAATGGGCTCATCTTGATTCTGGGCAAGGCCGTGGAAGGAACAGGGCCAGGGCCTGTACTGTCCCCAACCTATTCTGTCCTGTGTGAGTGGGAAGAGGGAGGACCAGAGAGCAGAGGCTAAGTCACAAGTGCCCGTGGGCCAATCCACACGGTGGAGGGGCAGCCTCCAGGGGTCTCCTCCTGGCCAGCCTGGATGCCCCTTGCTCCAGCATCTTGGCTCCTCACAGGTGACTTTCAGGTGATGGGGTGGCCATGTCTCTGTGGAGACCATCTCTGTAACAGTTGTCCCCATGTCCAGCCAGGAAGGTGAGAGTAGTTGGCCTCCCACCTGCCTTCACTCTGTCTAGGCCAGAATGTGGGGCCCTGGACGACTCCCCAGCAGAGTCACTCACCTGGCGTTGATGAGGTACTGGGCAAGGCTGATGTTGGCCGGGGTCCCCGTGATGGTGATCTGACGCTCTGACGACCCTTCAGTGGCATTGGCGATTTTGATCTGAGCCCCGGACATCTGACGAATTTCATTGATTTTGGTCCCTTGGCGTCCAATTATGCAGCCTATTAGCTAGAAAAGGAGGGGGGAAGTTTCTCAGAGGAGAACCCAAGAGAGCCCTGCAAGACACCTGTAAGAGTCCCTGAGTTCCCCAGGAGGACAGGGTACTGGCCTCCATCTCTACCCTTGTCCTGGAGCTCAGTGCTTCTGGAGAAAGGGGTGCTGCCAGGCTGAGCCCTCTGCTTAGAGACCGTCTGTGAAAAGTCCATCAGACCAACAGCTGATGGCCACATGGCCCCAATCCTTCAGTCCTGTCAGGAGTGGCCAGTGATGGGCCAGACAGAGACTGAGTCAGGACCTGATGGTGGCCAAGCCAGGCTGGCGCCTTCTTGGCTGCTGCTCGGATGGGAACAGCTCCGCCCCAAGAGGAAGCATCACATGCACTGGCTGAAGGAGCATGTGACACACATTGCCACAGAGACCTTGTCTTTTGTGAGCTCAGATGAAATTCTGACAGCACATCAGGTAGTCACTTCCTTTTTACTCTGTAACCTCTGAAGCAGTGGAACAATGGTCTAGGGCCAAGGAAGGTGTCAAAAGCAGGGCCATCTGAAGTAGCATGGGCCAGGGCAGGGCTACTTGGGCATGGGGACAGCAACTTGGAGGTCAAGGCCTCCCTCTGGTAGCAGCTGCAGCTGTGTAGGCTCCTTCCAGCCCACCCTGGTGTTTTGGTGGGGACAATTTGGACCCCAGAAAGACTGCAGAGGGGTCAGCTGCCATCCCTCAACTTTCACCATGGGTAGAACAGAATCTTCAAGGCCATACATGGGCCCTACTGGAGTGAGAACAGGAAAAGGAAATGGCCAGGGAGGAAGTGGCCAAGAGCTGCAGCAGTGGGCACGTGCCAGTCCTGGATAGCTTAGGTGCTCTTGCCTGCCCCCTTGCCACCGTGGGCACAGTTAGAGTTGTGCTGAGGTCGAAGATCAGCAACACGCTCCTGCTCCTGTGTGTGGTATAGCGAGACGCTGCACAGAAGGGCCAGGTGGGCTGTAAGAGGGTGCAGGACAGAGAACTCACTTCAAAGCCTCTGTGACAGCAACAGGGCACACCTAGATGGAACCAGGTGCTGCATGAACTGGCTCCTGTCCGAGGAAACCTTCAGGATGTCCATTCTGCTCATGTTCAGGCATTCCCTGCTGAACCTAGGTTAGGACCAGCTCTCACTGGGCCATGATAATCAGGTCCTCCTGAGCATGGAGGGAAACCTCTGTTCGTGGCCCCTGAGGCCAAGGGTCATGGCTTCCTAACATGTGTGGCCTCATTAGCCTGTTTGGCTGTGTCCCCTTGCACTGGCACAAAGATAGCTTGTTTCATCTTTCACAGGGCCAGGTGTGAGAACTGGAAAAGGTGTGACTGAGAGCCCCTGCAAACGCCCATGTGCGGGGAGAGCACAGCACCCAGGAGGAAGCCCCATGTCCCTCCTCCATTCCCAGCCACTCCTTCTGCTCTCCGTCCTGGCATCATCCCATTTGGGTGTGGGTGGCACTCACTGACCTCTCAGGTGCCCCTTGCTTACTTGTTGTATTTCCCCAGCAGCTGAGGGGCACTGAGGCCATGCTCCCCTGTCTCCTGACAAGTACTCTCCCCTCCCCTCCTAGGGCGTGGGTGGAGGGAAGCTCTGCCTGCTGTTCCACCATCAGAGTAGGCCAATCCCATCATGGCCAGCGGCAACCCAGGGTGCCCCCTCACCTGGCTTCGCTCGGATCTACAGACGCTGCTGTACACAGCCCCAAACTCACTGTGCCTTCACTTTTGCATCCATCCCTCCATTAAAAATTTAAAGAAAAGCAACAGAAATGTTCTGAAGCAACTAGGTGTCGCCAAGCTCCACAAGAAAGGCTCTTGGTACTTAGGGCAGAGTGCAGGGGTCTGGACACCAGAGGTAAGAAGCAGAGAGCAAGCTCTGAAGGAGGCCGTGGGGAGCCCACACTGACCATCAGGAGTGGACCAAGGGCCCAGCCTGTGTCTCCAAGGCCCTGCTGTGCACTTATGGGTGCACACATCCTGTCATCGGGTGCCTTTCTGCATCTGAGCTAAAGTGACCTGAAGACAGCGGCATGATCCACCTGTGACCAGGGGGCAGACTTGGTCATGGTGACAGTAAGTGTTGGGAGCACAAATGCACGATTAATTGTCTTCTTGGTCTCTATGAAGGTAGCAGCAGCTGCAGAACCTTGGCTCTGTGGATGATGTTTGTTGTTTGAAGCCTGACATCCCTGAGAGGTCTGGGTGGGCAGGAGGCCATCGAGGGCCCTCCACATAGGATGATGTGTAGCAGAGGGCACTGGGTGGCATTGGCTGCCCTCCCAGAGAGTGCCCAGGAGGGAGACAAGGCATGCAGCTGCAGGGAGCAGGTTCTGTACTCCAGCTCTCCAAGAGGTCCCATCTGTACGTTCCTTAAGTCCATTTCCACCTTACAGTGAATGCTAGGACTGGAGTGGCTATCCACGTGCTAATGGAACAGTGCTGTCAACAAGAGGCCCAAGGAAAAGCCCCGCTTAGGGAGCACACATGGCATTCGTCACTTGGGTCCTAAAGGGTACAGAGCTGAAATCTCTAGCCTCCGAGAATGCAGGGGCAGGTGATCCTGTCGACTCAGCCCAAGCTCAAAAACATTCTTGGGAGCTGAAGGCTGGTCAGCGAAGGTGCTTGGAGTGAATGTTATGCAGCTCTACACAGATAGGGATTGTGTCTTCCAGGCAGCAAGGCAGAAGGCCCGGAGCAGCTCTGCCACCTGTGCAGAGGCTGCCCCTCAGCCCACCATGAGCCCTGTGAGGAAGGTGCTCCTGAAGGTCAGCAGTCCTGGCCAGAGTCTTGCGGCCCCTCCACTGCCCACTGCTTTCCTGGCTCCTGCCCTATAGCCCTACAGCCTACCATCCACACTTGGGAAGGGAGCCCTAGAGCAACCAAGCTTCCTGCAGTAGCTCTCATAGGGAAGGGGCAGGATCCAGGCTTCCTGTCCAGCTGGGCTGAGGGGCAGAGCAGGGAAGGTTCCTGAGAGTCCAGCTCCAGGGCACACATGAACTGGAGAGGGGGCAGCCACTGCTTGGCCCACACAGGGCCCTCTCCTTCCTGGCCTCTCAGCCTGGAAATGATCCAAGGATTTTAGGGAAGGGTCCTCCTGTTCAGCCCAGGGAGGACTAAGGGGAAGCCCAGAGCCTCAGGATGAGCAGACCCTCAGCACTAGACACAGGATCCAGACAGACCTGTGGCTTCTAGCCCACTTCCAGCCCACTGGCCCAACAACAGAGTCTCAAACCTCAGGAGAGGCAGGCCTGGTGGGGCAGCAGTGCGGAGACTTACTCAGGGCATTCCTGGGTCACCCTGCCCTTCAAGGCTGGACCTTGAGCTAGGGCAGTGACTTGCCAGCCCAACCCTTGATGAACCCTGAAGTCACCAGTGCCCCTTTCTTGTTTGGTATCTTAGAGTGCAAAATCACACATTTTGTAAGCATTAGACCATGGAAAATGGGGGAAAAAAGAAAAAAAAAATCAAACAAGGGTCGGGACCACAAGGTGTCACTAAGTAGTGGGTGGCAGCTGCCCATGCCTGGTGTCTGGCGGGAGGACAGTGGGACGGGCGGGCACAGGGTATACTCACATCATTGGGAATGGTGAGCTCGTGAGTGCTGGCCGGGGGGCTGGCATCCAGACCTGGGCACAGCAAGGGGACAGGGTTAGGCTGGTGGCAAAGCTGCTCACAGTTGCACCCCAGGCTGGGCGAGGTGGAGCAAGGGCTGGCCCAGGGCCCTCTAAGCTCCCAGCCCCGTGACAGCCCAGCCTCCTGAGCTTCAGTTTCTGTCAAAAGGAAGTGGAGCCCCAGCACAGTGACATTTCACCCCTCCCTCTGGCACACTGTGCCTGTGCTCCCATTTGTAGAACCTGCCCCTGGGCACGAGGAGGGTGTCCACCATATCTTGGGCCTCTGTGGCACCCAGGGCACAGGCCATGTTGCCATATTGAAACCAAGTGCTCATCCCCTTCAGCTCATGGGATACCTTGCTGGCTCTGAGCACTGTTCTGCTTTTCTCTGTGCATCCCCCTCCCATGGCCCTGCTGGAGGTGGCTGGTGCCAGAGTAGTGCTGTTGATTAATTTTGTCCAAAGGCTGGACAGCTGGGGCAGCCAGGCCCACGCAGGGCTCTGTAGCCTGCAGCAGGGAGACCTGATCGCCAGCTCAGTCAGAAAGGAGCTGGTAGGCCAGCGAGAAGCCCCATTTCTGTGTGGGTCTCCTTCTTATGCTGAAGGATGAAGACGGGGTCTAGATTAGCACAAGCCCAAGCTGTCATCCTAGCATGGATCAGACTGTACCACCAAGTAACAGCTCCTCAGAGTCCATGGGCAAGCTTGCCTGTGCCTCCAAACCAGCGACAACAGCACAGAGGGTCCCGAGCTGGAAGCCGTCACGGCCATCCCTTTAGGGCTTTTTCTGGAGAGGTGGCTCAGACTAAAGTCTAAAGCTGAGCCCTGCTCTTGTCTCTCCTAGACCTTGAGAGGCCCCCGACATTGGGGCCAACCAGACCCAAGCCTATCATCCCTTCTAATCACTAGCCCGCAGCTGTGCCCCACAGGTATCCCAGGACCGGGCCTCCACTGGACCCCTGTGGGCCTCCCCGTCCTTGCACTCAGTCCCATCTGCACGCAGACCTAGGCAGCCCCCGGACAACCCCAGCAAGCCCCTGCCTCCTCAGGGTACACCTCGCTCTCCAGCTCTGAGTGCAGTCTCACTGCTCTCTCCCTGGTCCCTGAGGATCTGCAGTCCTCACCCTGCTGAAGTGACCCCGTGGGCAGCATTCCGGCACGGTGGGGCAAGGTGGCGGGTCGCCATGAACCAACTCATGCTGGATTCTGTTTTCTTTTACACGTCTAAACTGGAGTTTCTGTTCTTTCCCTTGTTTTACTGACAATCTTTTCAATACAAAGTTTTAACTACACACACTCCATAAATGGTGACATCTAATACATCAAGTAGAAGATTTCTTAGTCCTGTCTGCATCCTGGAGAGAAGCCCTAGGTCAGCTCAGCATGAGCATGGAACAGCTGTCACACATGTGGGACCTGAAGAGCTGCAGAGGGGGAACGTGGCACACCCTTTTTAAGGAGCACTGAAATTAAAGGGGCAGTTTAGGACACAACTATTTAAAGCAGTGTTCATTTATCTGGGGGCACTACAGCCCCAGAGCCAGTGCTTTCTCATGTTAGAAGCCCAGTCCCTCAGCACCTGCAGTGAGCCCTGTAGCTGCCCCAGGCCACACCGTCAAGACCACACTCTCCTGAAGACACACCCCTCGCAGAGGCCACACCTCCTCCAGAGGCAGTACCCTCCCCAGCTCACACCCAGCACAGACTAGTCACTGAGGCGACTCTCCTCAGGCCACACCCCTCAAGGACACATCTCACACCCTCTTCACCTGCACTGTGGCCAGGCTGGTGAGCCCTGCTGGTCTCTGGGGCCTTGGTTAGGGAAGGTCATCACAGGGTGACATCCTGGCAGCCCAAAGCCCGCCTGGGGTGAGGAGCTCAGGTGTTTCCACGCAGGAATGCAGGGAACTCTCCTCCCGGACAACTGTTTTTTGAAGCCTTAGTCACCGAGTCTATGGGTCTGTGCACCATTCGCAGTGTGCTAGGAGCAAGAATCTTACTGCCACAGGGCGGAGTCTGACAGATCAGTATACTCAGCTCCAAAGAAACACGTTTTTGGAAGCACACATTGGTCACTGCTTCACTACGCGCCCCACATGCTGTGGCACCTGAAAACAAGGAGCACACAGGCTGCCCTCCCTGACTAGGCCACCTGCGGATATGGTGGCCAGGCTCTGAGCACGCTAGAGCCCCTAGCCCAGCAGACGAGCCCGCTATGGCTGGGCTCCAGGGAGCTGCGCACACTGTAGATGTGGTGCTGGGCACACGCGCGGTCCCCGAGCACTGTCTCCTGTGCTGGCCTCCCTGGCTGCTCTCCCACCCGCGGGTCTGCTTTACCTGACGACTGGCCCATCAGATTTTGAGCTTCTTCGGAGGAGTGTAAAGGCAGCTTTTCTCCTGGAGAGCAAAGAAGAGAGAGGTTTAATGTTTTGCCCTCAAGGAGATAAGCAAGGTCCCTTCAACTAGGGAAGCTCAAAATATGACTGGCGCAGTGCAGTTGACCGCATGTCCAGTGTCCTCACCAGCCACAGCTGGACAGCTCTGCCTCTGTGAGAGGGACCTGCTGCTCTGCTGCCTCACGCAGGCCTGGGCTGGGGCTGGCTCCTGTCACCGCTTTTCTGCCACTGGAGTGCCTGCTCCTGGGCTGCCCACACAGAAGCCTTCACGGGAAGGGCCATCGGGGATGTCAGCGGGCAGCACAGCGCGCTGCTGCACAAGCAGGGACCCTCAAAGGGTAGACGTTGCTTCACAGGCAGGGTGTGCGAGGCCGGGTGACACGAACCAGCCCATGGCAGAGACCGACCCCCGCCCGGCCACGGCCACGTGCAGCCCTGCGACAACTGCGCTGCTCGCTGCACTGTGCAAGGACAGTTCCGAGAGAAGTCCCCAGGTGAGAAGAGAAGGTCAGAAAGGGCAGCTGGGTACGTACCGGGGAAAGCGGGGTTGGTCTGTCCGAGGGGAGGAAAGGGGGTTTGCTGCATGGCCAACTGGTGGAGCTTGGTCAACTGCTGGGGGTAGGAGGGACATGAGAGCTAAGAAGGTTATCGTCATTGAGTACAAGTCACACCAAATTAAAAACGAAGTAACAGAACTTTGCACAGATAGAGAGGGGCCATGCGGACACATGGCAGACGCAGCAGGACTCAAGGACTTGGCCTGGTGGAACCAAGGAGTGGCTGTCAGCAGCATGGCCTGAACTAGCCACGCCCCCCTCACCAGACTGGCAGGAAGGAGGCTGGTAGAGGCTGTGGACCAGGGGCTGCACGGGGTGCTCAGGTCCACAGTGTGGGGCTGGTGGGGGTCCTAGGAGGCTTGCAGACTCACGCTAGCTCCTGTGGGGTCCAGACAGGCTGTCTCCAGCCTCACCCTGGGTCCCACCCCTTCGGCAACCTCTAGGAGCTTCCTGACAGCACCTTGCATGGGGCTACAGGGTGTGAGGGATGCCAAGGGGAGGGGGTAGGCTCTCCTCTGGGAGTAGCCTATAGGCTTTATTTCTTAGGTTAAAGCAGAATGATGAAAACAGGGTAAGTTTCCAATTAGGCTACACCTTAGAAGCAAAGGGCTGGCAGGGTGCTGGGAATGCCTCCATCCTTTGCAGGGTAAGGGGCTCTGGAACACAGGGCCCCGAGTTGGGTATGGAAACTTGTTCCTGGAGCTGGGCTGCAGGGTCGGGTGACTGTGAGACAGTAAGCAGAGAGAGGCAGGGAGCGGAGCTGTTGTCCCCAGTGCGAGTGGGTAGCTGTGAACTCAGGTCCCTGGATCCCGGAGACTGCACCAGGCAGTGCCCCACACAGCTTCCCCGTGAGCTCCTGCAGTTATGGGCACGCTGCTCCTGCACCCTTGCCAGGAATTCAGCCCCCAAAGGTGAACAGCCCAACCCCAAGAGGGTCAGGGGCACCCCAGCCCCTGCAGAGGGAGTGCGTTGGAAATGGGGCCTCTGGGAACTAGTTGGCCAGCTCGCACTTCCCATTTTTGTAGGAGGTCCCAACGAAGGAGGCCCCAGGGTCACACCTTGAGACACCTCTGTCAGATGAGCTCAAGACTACAGCAGCAACCAATGGGACAGCTGGTCTTCCCTGGCCGGGATCTCCAGGCCCTGGCCCTTTCAGAGGGCTGGTTTCTGCCTTTCCTAGGAAGAGGGCATGTGCCCACACAGGGACATCATGAAAGAAGTCCCCTAACAGGGGCTGGGGATTTAGCTCAGCAGCACAGCGCCTGCCTGGCAAGTGCAAGGTCATGAGTTCGATTCCCGGTACCAGAAAAAACAACAACAACAAAAAAGAAGTCCCCTAACAGCCCCACCAGTCCCTCTGCACTCAGCTGTTTCCTGAGCCTTGAAGCTCAGCACTTAGGTGTGCTGTTCAGGAAACCCAGACCCAGTCAGGATACCTGGAGCAGCTCTGGTGAGGGGCACGGTAGCCTGGGGTCAGCTTCAGCTCCAAGTCCCCTCAGAGGTTGTGTTTGGCAAGGTCTTGGGACGGACTGGAGGGCTCATGGCACAGTACCGCCTGGCATGGAACAGCCCAGCTGCTAGCTCCCCGCAGGTGAGGGCAGAGCCCGAACCACCTGTGTCCATGTCTGCCCTAGATGCCCAAAGGTTACTGCTAAGTGACCTTTGACAGATGGCACTTCAGCTACCTGAGTGGATATGGTGGCCAGGGGCCAGGACGTCCTGTCACTAAATGATAACTAAAAAAATACCAAGATACCAGCCCAAGTCACAGTGGTAGGTGAGGGGGAGGACCTGAAGGGCATCAGGAGGGAGCGAGAGGACTGCACTCCTGGACACAAGTGTCACAGAGTACCCTGGGGCTGCAGCCTGCAGTGAGCCTTGGCCACCATGAGGGTTGTCCAGGAGAGGCTGGTATGGTGACCTGTGTGTGTAGCGGGCTGGGGATCCCCAGCAGCTGCACACCATCACACCTGCTAGTCCTGTGCCGTGTCCCTTGCCTGCCCACAATGTGCCCAACCAGGACAGCCTCTTCCATCCACCTGGTATTTCTAGAGACCACACAGCCTGTGCAGGTCAGGATGGCAGGGAGCTGGACACACCCTGGTGAAGGGGAAAGGCAGCTGGCTCACAACCAGGGTGTCAGGAGGGAACTTGCAGTCTCCTGGGCCTCAGCTCCCTCATGTGTACATGCAGTCTATCTGTGAACACAGCTTGTGTAGTGTGGGAGGCAGCACTAACCCCTGGGGGCCTCCCTCCCTCACTTCAGTATTCCCCACCTTGTTTTGATAACCAAATAAATACAGGCCTCCCAGAGAAGGTCTTTGCCTTAAGGCCCAGAAAAATCTCGAATTCTGTGAACTTTTGGGAGCCCTGAAATCATCTCATTTGTCTCATTTATTTAAGCCTTCGCCATCCACTCATTTGGAAGATTGTGGTCCTGATCAGTCTGCAATAACAATGGGATAATATTAACCTGATAT
>NW_004955407.1:42324793-42436243 GCF_000276665.1 Chinchilla lanigera | reverse complement strand
TTTATTTTTTTGTAGGACTGAAAATTAAACTCAAGACCTTCACATTGAGCTACAACCTTAACATATTTTTAGTTTGAGATAGGGTCTTGCTAAGTCCCTAAATTGACCAGCCTGGGCTTGGATTTTTGACCCTTCTGCCACAGCCACCAAGAGCGCTGGGATTACAAGCATGTGCTACAATACCTGACCACATTTTCTGCTTTTTATGAAGAAGTGGCCACACTAGCAAGTCAACGTCTGCTCCATGAACGTAAAGAGATGTCACAGGTAACAGGTGGGCCAGCACGTGGTGGTGCTGGGTGGGCATTTGCCAGGCGATGGGTAGGCAGGGTTAGGGGCACCTTCCCATCTCAGCTCAGTCCTGCTCTAATTGAACCACTTCATCTCTTGGGGATTCCATTTCTACACTTTCTAAAGGAGAGGACAACACTAAGTACTGGGGGGTCTCCCACCCTTTGAGATGTTTCTTCCATTTAAAAAATCACACTTTTGGCTCCAGGGCCTCCAAATCATTGGCAGGAAAGTGACAGAGGAAGGAGGGAGGGAAGGAAGAGAGGCAGCAGGGAGGGGGAGGAGAGGGAAGGCAGTATGTGTACGCTTGTGTCACATTCAGCAGTCTTCCTGTGGCTCTCTTTCCCACTTGACATTACATCAGAACACGAAACACAGACAAAGTGCTTGTGCGCATGTGCCTCTGTGAGCCACCCAACACCACCCTGCACAGCCACCCCAGGTCAGGGAACAGGCTATGTGGCCTGGGCCTCTCCTGAGTGCTGCCTTCCATGAAGTGTTCCTGCAGCTCAGTGAGACCTCTTAGAGGCACAGGTCTCCTCTCCTATGGTGCCTCAGGGAGCACAGTTCTAAGGGTTCAGTGAAGTCATCTCCATCAACACCTTCCTGTCTGCTGTGGGTCTCTGCTGCAAGAAATCCTGACCCAAGAACAAACAGGGCATGCCCCTATGTCATCGTCTAGGCATGCCGTGTTCTTCTCTTGCACTGATGTTCTGCACACACAGGTTGAGTTTTGCCTGCCACAGTGATCTGCTTTCTGTCCTCTCCTTGGTCTGCCCTGAAGACCTGGTCACCACAGGTCTCTCTGACCATGAAACTCAGATCCTGAGGTCTCTCCTTGTCCTCAGACTGCACTGTCCCAGTCACTGTGACCTAGGAGACTTTGTCTTGCAAATTCCCCATTACTCTCCTCACGAGTATCCTGGTGATTCTGGATCTATGCTTTTCCATATAGTTTTTCTCTGTCCCCCACAGAACTGAGGACTGAATCAGGGCCTGGGATGGTGCTAGGCAAGTGCTCTACCATGGAGCCACAGCCCTATCTTCCATATACATTTTACAACAGCATGTTAATATTCCTCAAAAAACCCTTTGGATTTTGATTTGAACTGTATTGAATTTGTGTGTTTATAATACTTAGTGTTTCTACCCATGCATTTAATATGTCTCTTCATTTATTCCAATCTTTCAGTATTATTTAACTTACAATTAAAGGCATATTTAAAAAAATGTCATCCCATTGTTGATTTCAAACCAACTGCTTTGAGATAAGAGCATGGCTTGTATGATTTCAGTCTTTGAAAGGCATTGAGATCTGCTTTCTGGTCTAGTTTGTCAGTTTTGTAAATGTTTCTGGGTTGGGTGTCACAATCAACACATGTGTGTCAGATGAGGACCTCTCACAGCTGTGGGTAGGTCTATGAACTGCTCACCTGACCAGTCATTCACAGATGCCCAATTCTCCCTCAGGTTCCTTTTGGTCAGTATTTTCCTAGCATATCTACTTCCATTCTTTTAATTTTGGGGGTCCTTATGTTATAGATATGTGTCTTAAAAGAAAAAAAATCCCCTATTTGTGTAGCTAGCTTGTCTATTTGTTTAGGTTTTTAAAAATATAGTCTGACAGCATTTTTTAACCAGAAAATTTCATTCTTTCACTTTGATCATGGTTATCCATATATTTAGGCCAGTTCCTGCCATCTTACTGTGTACCTTCTAATAGTCCTATTTTTCTATGGCTTTTCTTTTCCTTTTTTAAACTCCTTTTCTTTTGAACTTTTCCCTCTTCACTCATTTTCTCCTTTATATTGCTACAGAAGCTACATAGTCGACTTGTTTTCTGTCCGTGGTCACTTTGAAATCTTAACATGTACATTTAGGCCTAAAACTCATAGTGCAGTGATACAACGGCCTACCAAACGTCTCATCGCCCATGCTACATTCTGGCCTCTGTGCGCTACTTTAATGCACTCAGTTCTCTTATGCTGAGCCCATCAATTAGACAGTATTGAAAGGGTTTTGCAGACTCTGTACTTCTTTTCCCACATGCCTACTTTCTTTGCTCACCATTCCTTCCTGAAATTCTAGCCTTCCTTCTGGGGTCATTTTCCTACTCCAAAGGGCATCCATTATTGTGGGCACGTTGGTCACAGCTGTTTGTCTGCAGATGGGTTTATTTAGGTTCTTGCCCTTTTTTTGAGACAGCCTCTCACTATGTAATTCAGGCTGGCCTCAAATTCACTATAGAGCCCAGGATGACCTTGAACTTCCTATGTAGACAAGGGTGGCCTTGAACCTGTGGCAATCCTCTTGACTCAGCCTCCTGAGGGCTAGGACTACAGGCCTACACCATCATGCCTTGCCTTTATTTAGGTTCTTGGAAGATCTTTTTGGGATAGAATTTTGTGCTGACAACCATTTTCTTGTATCATGCCACCACCTTCTGGCTATGGCTGTGGCTAATGAGATGTTAATTAGATTCTTCATGGCTGTTCCTCTGTAGTACTCTTTACTTTCCGTGATTCTTTCTCAGGGTAGACGTCGGTCTTTGGTGTTAGTGCTTTGATTTTGGTATGTGTAAGATGGATTTCTTCCTGTTTTCCCTGTTGGGGTTAGCTGGGATTCCTTAGTGTGAGGATTGGTTCCTTGTACTAATTCTGGAGCATTCTGAAGGTGTGCCCCAGTCCCCTCCCCACTCTGGTGTCTCCTGTGGTGTTCTTCCCCATCAGCCTCCTTTCCAGCATTTCCCACCCATTCCTGTGCAGACAAGTCATGCTGTCCAGGGCTGTGAACATGAAGGTCTGCTCTGCGGGGGCAGCTGGAGGTCCGATACAGCAGACCATGTACCTGACTGGCTCAGGGGAGGCGCCAAGCTTTCCTTTGATCCCAGAGGGGAGAGGCAGGGAAGGCTGCCTGGGCCACTGGTTCTTTAAGGTGACTGTGGGGGCCTCAGGGGTAGCAAATGGAGCCAGATGAAGTCTCTCCAGTGGCCCAGCAACAGGTGGGGAGGCCAGAGACCTTGAGCCCAGAGGCATGGCTATCAGCAGGGGGGATGTGAACTGCGATGTTGGCTCTTTCCTCATCTTTCACTGCCAACAAGAAGGTTGCAATCATGTAGTTCCCCATAGGGTCATGGAAGGACACACTGAGCCAGAAAGAGGGTAAGCTCCCCATGGTGACCTGCCCAAAGCCCTGCAGCCCCCGCACAGCTGCGCTCCACAGTGACTGCATTCAGCCTTGGAGGCATATGACTGGCCTATGGAGCACACGACAGGTGCAGGGTCTGGCTGTGTCCCTCCCAGGCTTTCTTTTGCTATGACACATGCCAGATTAGTTTCCCCATGATGCACCAACAGAGAACAACATTCCTAGCAGGTCCTGGTGCCCTTCTCAGCCCAGTGGACTCACTGTTCTCTGGTGCTTTCCCACTCACTGCCCTTCAGCCCTGCCCAGGAACCTCAAGAGCTTCCACTTCCTCAAGTGTGAAATTGGCAGTCCTGAGATACGCCTCACAGGCTGTTTAGGCTCTGCTGAGACAGCGTAGTGCTCTGGTGAGAGAGAGCACAGACAACAGTATCTCTGTGAATGCTCAAGTGCCATTGTTTCTATTCTGGCTTGCTTTCAGCATCCTCTTTAAATGATGGGATGCTAAGTAGCACAGGGATCTGGAAACTGTGAAGGTTAGATACAAAGACTCATGCATATGAGGCTAGTTTTGAAGTTCATTACAGTCTCTTGGTTAGGACGGTTTGACCTTATCATGGCCTGAAACAGTATGCATTCAGTAGAGACTTCACTTCAGCTTGGAACTTTCTCTAGGGTAGCAGTACATGGTCAGTACTTTCTAATGTTGGGGAGCAGCTGTGTGCTACAGCTCCTAGTCAGCCCCCAGATCATGAAGTGAAAGCCGACAGCCTACATGGTACTGTCTTGCCAAGCTAGGGCACTGGTGAACTGCTGAATGCATTTTTAACTTAGGACAGGTTTATCAGGGTGTGACCCCACTGTAAGATGAGGATGTGTGTAATTTCCTCCAGAGGAAAATATTTCCTTCCTGTGTAACCACACTGCTGTCAGGAAAGCAGCAGAGATACAGGGTACAGGAGCACCGGATCTGCCTAGGTTCTGCGCCCCTCTCACCTGCTCCCAGGTTCCAGAACTTGGTGCTCTTTCCCGTCTTGCTTCTCAAGTGCACCTGATCTGACCACGGCAAGAAGCCGAGGTGCACACACACTTTTCAAGGTTGCTTGTGGCTGTCCAGGGAGCAAGACCTGACTGTGATGGGCACTGACCCTGGCCTTCCCACCATCCATGCTTCTTCATAGCACCTCAGCCCTGAGAGCTCCAGGAGTGTCCAGGGGACCTGGGTGTAGCAGTGCGGGTAAGCAGTGAGGATGACTCTCATCAGGCCAACTTGAAGACACTGCTTAAAACTGGGTGCAGGAAATGTGCACATTCTAGTCACTCAGATCTAAGGAGCACATCTCTGATGGGCCTACACAGAAATTAAGCTGCTAAGTGACAGTAGCTAGACATTTCAGGTGAAATAACTTTGTAAGTAATTACATTATAACATGAAACAATTAATACTCATAATTATATGTGCATTCTAAGACACGGAAGCTTTTAAATCTCTACTAAATACTAAGCTCAGATAAAGACTGCGTCTGGGCTGTTAGCTATGTCATTTCACAATCATTCTATTTTTGTTTTATGTGGATTATTCTGGGGATTGCCAAGGTTCTCAGTTTCATGTGCCTGAAAGGAAGACACTTTTGGAGGTTCTCACTCTGCTCACAGATCACACTACTGCCGTAGCACACAGAGTTACTTCCCCAGGAAGCCACTTCATGGTCATCACCAAGGTCCCAGGCCCACTCCTGCTTCTCTAACAGAGCATGGGGCAAGCTCCCAAGTTTCAGGTGGAGAAGGTGGGAGGTTATGTGTTTGGCAACGGCCTTGAACACTGTGCTCACCTGGAGGAAGCGACAGTGGGAGGTGCTCCCCAAAGCCTCATTTGTAGGTGCACTAGTCCACTCAGGAAAGCAGCCCTCACGACCTAATCACCTGCACATTAGGCATAGGAGTCACACAGGGATAGACATCCAAACTGCAGCCCCAAGTATCTCGGATCTTACCACACAAATGCCCATGATTTAACAGTCAGTTATGTTACTAATCTGAAACAAAGAACCTGTGAACTACCCATTACAAAGACACTGAGGAAAGTCATATGGGAAAGAGCAAACAGCCAATGGCTATAAACACCAACCAAGGAACCAACCCAAACCTCTCACTCTCAAGAAGCTTGCACCCTAGCCTCTGCAACTCAGAGCAGAAATACTGTCAGCACAAGCATCTGCACCTCCAGAAGGTTAGTGAGTGCTTCAGGCTTTGTGGTCACAGGAAGCCCACCGGGTTTGCTGAATGGTCCTGCAGGCGTGCTGGTCTCACTTTTTTTGAAAGGGAGAGGCTTCATCCTCATCCATCAGTGGCCCTTTAGCAGGGCCAGACTACTATTCACACATGCTAGGATATCACCGTGTTCAAGTAGCTAGGCTTTGGAACCCCGTCCATGTCTAGGACAGTCTCACCCAGAATGCCATGCAGACTGACCATCCCGTAAGCCAGGTTCCGGCCCCACCTGCCACCACCTCCATCCTCAGTGCCCTGGCCTTCCTGGCACAAACACTGCCAGCTCTGAGCAGCTGAGTGAAGCCCCCTAGGGCACTCTGGCTGGAGAACCATGGCAGGTCCCCACAGTTCACCTCCCACACGACCCAGGCTGATATGTCTACAGCCGACCACCTGAGAATGAGACATTGTGAATTTAGACGTACTGTAGGACTGGCCAAGATCTAAAACCAGGAGCCATTAATTATGGCCTCTGGTGTGACTTTGGGTGGAAGGAACTTCCCTTATCTGTGTTTCTTTATTATTTGATTTGTGTGTTGTTGCTACATTAAAGAGAAAAAATAATGGTATTTATTTTCCAGCAAAAGAAAAATTTCCTGCAATGGTAGTGAACTGAATCTCTATTTCATATACTTATTTAGCGTTAGTTACATCTTGATCACACTTCACCCAGGCAAATGTCTCTTTCCTGCCTGGCAGCTGGCAGGTTTGGTGGGGCCTCCCTGGGCAATGTTGCTCAGTATCAGGACACAGAACAGATGCAGTACAGGGCCCTGAAGAGGATCTGCCAAACACGG
Source organism: Chinchilla lanigera (assembly GCF_000276665.1). Classification (NCBI taxonomy): domain Eukaryota; kingdom Metazoa; phylum Chordata; class Mammalia; order Rodentia; family Chinchillidae; genus Chinchilla; species Chinchilla lanigera. The sequence goes on along the minus strand of NW_004955407.1, from coordinate 42,429,740 downwards.
CAAACACTCACAGTGGCTTACAAGGGAAAGCACCTCAGGACGACTGGTAGCATGCATCAGCTTCCCTACCTGGCCGATTTACTTTCTCCCTAACTCCTTTCCTAGCACTGATTGGCACAGCCGCCCCCCATCTTGTCTCTAATGACCTCTCCAGAGTGCCCTCCTGCTCAAGGCTGCTACCCCTTCACCCCTTGGAGCCCTAGTGCCCTGAGTGCCTCCTACTGTCCCCCCTGCACCCAGGAGCACAAGGAGCAGCTACACGAGGTTCAAGAGACAGGCGAGGATTTGCCTCCCGACGGGTCCTCTAGGATGAGGTCGTCATCCTCCAACACGAATCCTACACTCAGACCAGACCCTGGTCATGGGCAGCACAACAGGTCCAGCGTCAATGGCCCAGGAAGAAACCCAGAACACCTGAGTGCCCATGTAACATCCCACTAGCTCTGGAAGGAGAGTGGGACAGGCTGGCGGTCAGCATTTTCTTCTCTGCACAGGGGCACTTAGTGCTCCAACATGTGCTCTGAGGGGGAGTTCCACTTCCCAGGCAGAGATGCTCTCCTTAAGCTGCCTTGGAAGGCCTAACTTCTCAGGGACACACATGGCTCCAGCAGGGCGGGGACAGCACCATCTGCCAAGAGCCTGAGGTCTGTGGGTAGGAGGGAGGCCCTGAACTGCAGGAGACCCTCCAAACAATCTGACATCAGGCCAAGTCCTCAACACAAGCAGAATTAGTGCTAAGAGGTTAAGAGGTTATCAAGGTCATATGGGTACGACACGTCAGGAACACTGAGAAAACGGATTAATATTATTATGTAATATTAATATTAGTAGAATTAAACAGCAGCATGCAGGTAGGTACACAGTAATAAGAGAAGGGTAGAAAGGGACAAAGTGAAAACTCACATCCGGGTGGGGGATGGCGTACTGTCCCTGGATCGTGTAGGCCTGGAGAGAGAGAGAGGGAGACCTTCAGCTCATGATATGGTGGAACCTTGGCTTGTCACCTACTGGCAACCCTCCCCAGCATGACAAGGACCCTCTGGTACCAGCTCTCTCTCTTACATATGCATGTCCACTTGGCCCACTTGCTTGGGACAAAGGGTGAGTCTCCCAGGGCTGGAGGCCAAGAGGCTACCGGGGGAATGCGCTCCAGGAGCCTCACCCTATATCTGAGCTGTGGCAGGCTGAGTGCCAGGCCAGTGGGAGGGAGGGGGCTGGCCAGGCCTCGAAGCTCCCAACCCTTAGCTTTCCTAAAAGATCTAAAGATGATCTGTCTGAACCCCAGAAAGAATTCCACTGATTATTAATCAGTCGCTAAAGTAAAGACCTTTACTCCAAGAGAGCCAAACAAAAGAGAAAGCTTTAATACGTGACCCAAGCCAGTTTTGCAAAAGCCAGATTCAGTAAAAACATGCTCTGAATTGGTCATAGGTTTGACCCAATTTGTCCCTTTCTTATCAAATCTTCATTGCAGCCTCTGAAGGTGGGTGAGGCACCTCTTTTGGAGGATCAGTTGGGGTCCCCTTGGCTCTTTTGGTTTTACTATTTCCCATCTCATATCTGTGCCTGGGCTGGCTGGACTGTCCACCCTGTAGGCTTCCCAACCCCTTGCTCACTCAGAAGTCCCTGTGGACAGCAGAGCCCCACAGATCCCTTCAGCTAAGGTGCCTTCCAGAGATGCAGGAACTCCCACTGGACAACAGACAACTACACAGAGTCAAGGGAGAGCTGTCAGGGCTGGGTCTGGGTGCCACCTGGCCTGGTGGGGGCCAATATGAAACCCCCTCATTCCACAGTCAGGGTCCCTGGCGACCTTACAGAGACATTTCAGCAGGCCAGGTATCCCTTCAGTCCTTCCCACAGGTTTTTATCGGCTGAGAGTTTTCATCATAAACAGACTCACTCCAGGGCTAATAGAACACCTGGCAGGGACTCAGCCACAGCCCAGCCTAGCGGTGGGGAAACCCTGCAAGGTCCCACTCTGGGCCTGCCCCAGGGCACTGGGAGAGGAAGTAAAAGAATCTTATCAGATACAGTGAATCCTTTGATAAAGAGAGCTCCACTGTCTGCGAAACCCAGCCTCAGCTTTGTGAAGTTGCTTCCAGGGATGTATACCCATGTCACATGCTGTCCCTATGGGCCAGGCTGCTGGGACACTTAGGGCCCAGTGTCCTCTCAACCCTGCAGATCTGAGCTGAGCTCGGGTACTGGCTTATCCTGGGCCGTCTACTACCCTGACATCTCTCCCTTGCTGCCTTAAACTTGTGTCTTCTTGTGCCCTGCTTGGCAGCTCCTATTGCCCCAGGGGCAGCTGCTGGCCTCCTCTGAAGTCTGTGGTCTCCTGTACCCTGCCTCTGGGCAGCTGTGGGTCTGATCCTGGGAGGGTTGGGCCCTGCTGACTTGTATCTTCACACTGAGTTTGCCTTTGGCTCTCTCGTGGGACACTGGCCTGGGGCACAGCCAAGGCCATCAACGGCCAGACCGTTCCATGGTGGTTGCCTAAAAATGCAAACACTTCAGTGACAGCCTCAGGGACAAGCACCCCTGGCACAGTGACCTTTGCTACTGACTGGAGAGGGCCAGGGCAGGTGGAGGGGCTGGGATCACTGGCCACAGTCTCCTGTGGCAGCTGGGGCTGGGGCCCAGCCTTGCAGTGTGACAGACTCGCTGGCTGTGTGGAGTCATCTTCCCTTTGCCTGAACCCCATGTTTCACCCCATGATGTCACCATGGGTATGTTTAAAGCCTGAGGTGACACCTGCAGTTCCTGACCTGCCAACAGCATAAGCTTGGGGAAGCAAGGAGAGGAGCTGGCTCAGAATCTGCAGCCATGTGGCCTGTGCTCTCTGAGGTCAGAGTGGGCCTGTGAGGCTGGGAAGCCCCTTGCCTGGCCGGGCCTGGCTTTCCACTCTGTAAATGGCTGTGCTGTGTGGGAGCTCTGTGCGCAATCAGTGTGACCACCAGGAACACCTTGTCCCTTGCCATGAAGATGAGCCTGGGCGCTGGCAGGGTGGGAGCAAAGGTTCCCTTCCCTCCATCTAAGGAGGACTCGGTTGCAAGATCTGATAAGATTCCTTTACGCAGAGAAGAAAAACATGAGGGGAAGCTTTCTTTGCCTTTTTCTTTCTTTTTAATGATAGTGTAGAACCCTGCGCCCACTCTTCCCTGCCTGGGTCACCAGTGGGTGTTTCCATCTCAACTCTCCCTTGGACAAAGACACACACTGCACCAACTGGACACAGAGCTCTTCTGGGCCAACCCTGGCCGGTGTTCAGGTGGCCATGTGGACAGGCTGCAGAGACCTGGGGCAGCCCCACCACAACAGGCCAGACTGAAGCTTCCCTTCTCATGCTTGTACTCTGGCAGTGGGTATGTTGTGGGCCTGGGAATGGAATGTGCATTTAGGAGAAAGTGGGATCCCACTTCTCACAATCCTCTTGGCTTCCGACATGAGCCATGAAGTCGCACAGGATGCTCCTGGCTCTCTCCGAGCTGCTCAGAAGTAGCTTGATGCTAGCTCTGCCTGGTGCTGCCCATGGGATGGAGTTCAGGGAAGTGTCTGAGAGACCTGTGCCCACCCCCTGCTGCCTGGGTTGGCTGGGAGCTCTGTGTCCAGCGGTGGTGGGAGACGTGCGCGTGAGAAGGCGAGAAAACCTGAGTGCACTAACGGGCAGCGGCGGGTGCTGCAGTAAAAGGCTGAGGTTGGCAGTGGAGGCCGCGAGTGGGTCGGCTCTTACCTGACCACCTGCAAAAATGACAGGGGTGGAGGCGGGCTTTGGGCGGTAGGGAATGGTGGCACCTTTCGGTGGGGACTAGGAAAAGGGACAGGAGAGGGAGAGAGAATGTTAGAGCAGCCTTGTGGCTGGCCACAGGCCGCTTTCCCGAGCCCATCCCTTTGCAAAGCCCCCTACCCTACAGGTGGCCCAGGTGGGGGCTGCATGGGCCACAGTAGTGTAGGGAAGACCCTTGTACCCACACACAGGCAGCAGGATGCAACCCACATCCTCAGGCCCACTTCCTCCAATGTGTTCCTTCTCACGGGGCCAAATGCCCTCAGTGTGGCCCACAGCAGGGCACTGGCTCTGTGGCAGTGTGGAGTGTCTGTCCAGAGAGGCCAACCGGGGTGGGCCACCTGCTGCAGGACAATGGCTGCTGAGGATGGCTCTGCAGTGCTCTTTCTCACTGCCTGGTCTCTTCCTCCCAGTGCAGCCCCTTGGGGACGGTGAGGCACATGGCACCTACAAGGCTGGGCAAGTCTGTTAGCCCAGCATCTTCTGACAGAAACCTCATGAAGTCTTGGAAAAAGCTGAGCTTGCACACAGTCTGCTGTGGAAACGGACGTCCAACGCTCCCTGTGGGCCCACCATGACTGGCAGTAGAGATTGCAACAGGCAAGTTAGAAGCAGTGATTTCACATTTTAAAAGCTTGCAGATGCCAAATGAGGTACTGAGTCATGATGAGGTTTGCTATAATTTTCTTTGGTTATCCTGTGTCCAAGTTGAGGAATTCTTATCCCAGGTGAATTTCATTCTCAGGTACTAACATTCTCCCTGAGCTCCTTTCTATGGTCAGAGGTGAGCAGTCCCTCCCTGGTTCCAAGTGGTCCTGTCCTGCGACCGCTGGGGAAGTGGCTGCAGCATGAGGAACACCCAGAGCACAGTCTAGCCACAGGCAGTTCTGGGCTGCAACCCACTCAGGCCCATGGTGTGACTGGAAAGCACATCCCACTGGAAACCTCATGGTGACAGATCATGTCCACAGGTCAGGTGGCAGCAAGATATAGCCCAGCCATCATGATGACCTGGCTGTGGAGGGGACAGGCTGTGGAGTGGGTCTGAGCTGTGTGTGTAGGGGATACTGGTTCTCACAGGAGGCCCATCTTCTGCATTTCTAGGCCTTCAACAAATGTCTCTGAGTGCCTCTGTGCAGACGGGGTCACCAAGGGTTCACAGCCAGACTTGGGGTTTGTTGTGGAAGGAACATGCTCAGTGTATCCGAGCTGATCCCTGCACATGCCCACACTGCCTCCCTTCCCATGTCCCTCCAGACCCCAGCCTTCATGCGGGCTCCACAGAGTGTGACCCAGCGTGTGACTTCCCTGAGCTGACCCTGAAGCACCCCGAGACAATGACTGATTCCCATGTCCTGTTCTCACCCACAGGGGCTGGACCCTCTGGGCATGGGCCACTGATGTCCCAGGAGTGGATAGAGCATCTTGGCAGGCCCCACTCAGGTCTCACCTGTCATGGGGCAGCCCTTTCATAATTTTGGAGGTTTGAGGCATACCCCATAAGCAAGCCTAAAAGGAACTGACAAGCAATTTTTGTTTGGAGGACTGAACCTAGGGCCTTTGCACTGAGTTACATCCCTGTCCTTTCTTTATTTTTAATTTTGAGACTGGGTCTTGCTAAATTGCTAAGCTGCCCAGGCTGAGCTTGAATTTGTGATCCTCCTGCCTCAGCCTTCCAGAGTGCTGGGATTACAGGTGTGCACCACCATGCCCACTAGCATGGTGGTCTTTAAACCATCTTTTGCTTACTTTTCCAGCTACTCTTCAGTTCAAGTGGGCCCATCTGTTTTCACACAGGGTGAACCTTCCTTCCCTGGTAAGATGGCCCTGCCCCACCTTTGAGTGCTGCATGATGGGAACAAGAGCAGGACATCCTTGGTAGGCCAACACCCACGGCCACACCTCACACCAGGACTGTGAACAGGGCCATTAATTTTGTTGCCTTAGAGTACTGGATGGAGTTTAAATTTCGGCGTCTTTCCTCTCCAGTGTGGACAAGCTGCTCTTGCCAGCTGACTATCTTTGCTTCTGTCTCCTCCTCTTTTCCACTTCTTGGCGCCCCTCAGTCTGTCCTGAGTCCACCTGGACCTTGGTGGGGGACTACCTGGCTGTGCTCCCACCTCCTCCCTACTGCCTCCAGGTAGTGCGGTGCCACTCCTCAGGCTGACTCTTCCTGAAACCCTTGCCAGGACCAGAGCTTCTTATCCAGCTCCAAGACAAGGGGAAGCTCACTCATCCCAGCACTCTTGCCACTGCGAGAGTAGATGGTGGCCTGGGCCAGATGCTGGCAGCCCCACACTGGGTGCCTGATTACCAAGTGGCTCCACTCCAACAGCCTGGAACCCATCCGCTCTTGATGCATGAACAATTGTGTGAGTCTTCAGGACCAGCAAGGTGCCAGAGCCTGTGATGATGCTAGCGAGCCACACTCAGTGAGCCTGCTGTGAGTGAAGGGCACTGTGACGTGCGCAGCCCCCCATGCACAGACTGTACCTCCAGCATGACCACACAGATCTGCTTGACGCACTGGATGATGGCATCTGGTGTCCCTGAGATGGTCACTGCCCGCTCTGTGGAGTTGGGCAGCATGTCCCCTGCCACCTGGACCTGGGCACCTGTGGACTGGTGAGAAGAGATATTGGGAAGGGAATGACAGAGAGGGCAGGAGTACACACAGGATGAACAGCACCTCCTGAATCTTTGAGAATCCTCCAATGCAAACTGCACCCACCCCCCATATTTTCCCATCACTTTCCCTCCACATCCACTGGACACTGGCACCCCACCTTCTGCATGTCCCCTCTAGAGCACCATGCCCCACCTGGGGGCATCTGTAGGGATATGGAATTGCTTATTCTAAGCACAAGAATTCTGTCTCTTCTGTGGAGTCCCAGGCCAGAGAGAAAGGTGGAGTCCATGGGGAAAGGAATCATGAGAGGGCACTGCCCTCCTGGGTAAGTAAGGTAAGGACTCGGCCTTCTCAAAGCCAGAAGTCTGTAAGTATCAAACACACCATAGCAGGCTAGTTGATGTTGTCCCAGGGGGAAAGGAAGGCATGAGATAAGAGTAGAAAGCAGGCCTGAGTATAGTCAAAACCATTATCCCAGGAGAACCCCCAGCAGGGTCATCCCACACAAAGATATAGTGTAGGTCTGTGAACCTAGTGAGGTCCCCATATCCCACCTTTCACTTGCTTATTGGATTATCTGTCCCTGTCACACATAACTCCAGGTCAGCATGGCCAGTGCCAGCACATGCAGACCTTTAGGGGATGTGCATATGATAGCTGGGCCATTGCAGCCACTGGGACTGTCTGCCCCACCCTGGGCTGGGAGCATCCTGATACCTCCCTGATCTCCTTGATCTTGGATCCACCTTTGCCGATCAGGGACCCACACTGGCTGGCCGGGACCACCAGCCTCAATGTCACCGGGGGTTTGCTGGTGGCAGGGCTGTTACTCATGGAGTTAATGATGTCCTAGGGAAGAAAACACACATGTTGGCCCCTGGCTGGTGAGTGCAGCTGCAGGGTTTGGGGCCACCTGGAGATATATGCACAGCATCCCATCCCCACCACCCTGGTGCACTCTGTACTCTATAGACAGAGGTCATGGAGCCCTCACACTCATGCAGAAGCCCTGCGGAGGGCAGGCTGGAAGTTACAGAGCCTTCAAGGGGAGGGCAGGTTCGAGGGGTCAAGGAGTCGTCAGCCAGATATCTGCAGGTTTAGGCAGATGCACACGTGAGGTAAAGGTGTTGGGGGAAAGGGAAGGACAGACCAGCAGGGGCTGGGTCACCAGGAGCAGGGATGGGGGCACAGCTCAGGGGCAGACCTCAGTCTGTCTCTGTCTGTATCTCTCTCTCGTCTTCCCTTCCTCCCATCCTTTTGAATCTCTGTCATGAGGTGAATGGTTTTGATACTATCATATTGTGCTGCTGCCATCCCCACCCCAACCAGAGACCTGAAAGCAATGGTTCTGCTCAATTGTGGACTGAAAACTCCAAAACTAAGAGCCAGAATAAGCCTTTTATCTATAAGTTAATTTCTCTCAGGTAGTTTTACAGTAATGTAAAGCTAACTAACATAAACACTGACTCCAAGAAGTGGGGGTGCAGCTGTGACAACACCTGATGAGGTAGAGAAGCTCTGGAATGGTTTATAGGAAATTTGGAGAAGCGAAGCAGAGAAAGCTTAGAATGCTGTGAGCAGAGCTGAATGGGTAATCCTGGCCTGAGTACAGAAGACTAGAATGCTTACAGGAATGTGAACAGCGAAGGCCAGGCTCAGGAGGTGTCAGATTGAAATGAGTACTCTCCTGGGAACTGGCCTAACAGCCACTTGTGCAACATTGTTGAAAAGAATTTGCTTACATTAATTTGGTGGGTGGGTGATTTTAAAGGTAATGGACTAGTTTATCTGGTGGAGGAAATTTCAACGAAGCATTGCACTCAGGCAGCAGCGTGGGTATTACTTACCCACAATAAGCTGGCTGCTTATTTTGCTAAATTTACAGTGAGAATAAAGAGCAAAAAGCAGAGCAGAAAGACTTGAAAAACTTTAGTTTGTCCAGAAAAGGAGTGTGTTCAGAGTTGTAGTCAAGAAAGGTGTAGAGGGGCTGGAGATTTAGCTCAGTGGCACAGCACCTGCCTGGCAAGTGCAAGGTCGTGAGTTCGATTTCCGGTAGGTCGCGGGGGTGGTACGCGGAAAGGGTGTAGACAGTAAAGAGATTAGCACAATTGAACAGAAGTCAAGTACTTTGCCCTGGACAATAGGAAAGATGCCAGGAGGGAATCTCAGAATTGCCAAGATCAGAGCCATCATAAGCTCAGGACGTAGAAATGTACACCAAAGGCTCTCCAGGACAGAGGTTTTTGAGAAAAGAGCTCCAGAGTACCCTGGCAATCTAAGACTGTTCAAGCCAGCAAAGCACTCAGGCCACTGCAGCCATGGTTTAAGCAAGCCCAGATATAGCTCACGTTGGGGGCAGACTCTGATAGTGTCCATGTAATGCTGGTATTGCAGGCATGCAGCACGCAAGAATTGTGGGGTCATGGAGGGTTCCATCAGATTTCAAAGGAAAGCCTGGGAGGCCAGACAATGTGTGACAGCGGCAGGGTCAGAGTTCATGTCATTAGCCTCTGAGAGGGTGATGTGTGAAACTGTGGGAATGAAGCTACAGCTGCAGTGGAGACCCCAGGAAGGTGGAAATATGGGTTGTCTGCCAAGGAAAGCTGCAGGCAGTGACCAAGGCAACCTGAGAGTAGCCACAGGGGTTGTCATCAGTAAGGCCATGGGTCAGACTGCCCAAGCCCTTTGGAGGTCACATCATATGGTATATATGGGGCCCCAGTGCTGGACAGGAAGCTACAGGATTTAATGTTTGCCCTGCTGAGTTTTGGACCAATTCTTTCTTATTATTTCCCTGTTCTTTCCTTTTAAAATGGAAACATTTATTTACGCTGTGCCACTATCTCTTGGAAGTTGTGTAACACCCCACCCCCAGGGGAGGTGTTTCAAAGCACAGTTTACCTGGAGTCTCAGAGGAGATTCTAGGCTTGGACTTTTGGGACTCTTGGAGATGGGCTGAATACATTTTACACTGACATGGACATGAGCCTCCAAGGGTGATGGGTAGAATGCTACGGTTTGCATCCAGAACGTCACTCAAGGGTATACGTGTTAAAGGCTTGGTTCCTAGCTTTATTACTGGAAGTGCCTATTTTGGGGGTGTTCTGGAGATTTTTGGTTACTGGCAGCTATGCCCTCAAAGGAGACTTGGGATCTCAGTATCTATCTCACTCTGTTGCTTTTTTGTGGCTCAGCCATGAGAAGGATTTTGCTAGACCATGTGTTCCTATTACGGTGTACTATCCACCCCTCACCATAACCCTAAAAGCAATGGTTCACCAATCAAGGACTGGAACCTTCAAAACTGTGAGCCAAAGTAAGTCTATTCTCTTTATAGGCTGATTTCCTCGGGTGCTGTTTTTATAGTGACAGTAATCTAACACATTCTTCCTCTTACTTTCAATAGGCCCCTGGTTGTCTTCCACTCATGAAGGCCCCTTGTTTCTTTTCTTTTTACTTAATGATAGCTATTAGGCTGGAACATGCTCCTTCCCCAAGACAGTATCCACTCCCTTCAGTCTCACCAGTTCCTGGCTATGCCACCGGTCACCAGAGCCCCTGAGTAACGGCCTCTGATAACTCTGGTCTCATCCACTGAGATGCTACGGAATTGCAGTGGATTGGTTGAACCAACATGGGCAAATCTAGACCCTCCACAAATCTACCTGTAACTTTGCTAGTTTCTCCTCCTCCTAGGAAAACAACCAACTACTAACACATACATGATAGGGCCATAATTTATGTCTTGCTGCCAGGTGGCTCAGATTTGAATTTGATTGTTCCTGTTGACTCAAGCCACCGATGGTACATCCACAACTGTCCATCCACCAATGGTACATCCACTGTCAGGTGGCTTGTAATGTTTCTCGGGGGATCTCAGATTATAATAATGCAAAGAAAGGCATTAATATAGCACACCATATATCACCATATTACAGTTTCTTAAAGAAAACATTCAAATGGTATAAAAAATTATATTACAGCTACTTTATGGTACAGCAGGTGTAAATGCATATTATGTACACCAGCAATGGGATACTTGTAAGATTTCCACAATTAAATTTAAAGAATTACTTATAAATTAATAATTATTAAATAGTTAATCATTAAACAGTAAATATTTAATCAAATATTTTAACTAAATTATTATTAATTAATTAATTATAAATTTAAAGAATTAAATTACTTAAAATTTAAAGAATTAATTACTGACAAACTATTCATGAATATGACTAAACTTTTACTTTAATGAAGTAAATTTGTTGATTATTATAATAATTTTAAATTGGTATGAATAGTATTAATACTTATATTTGGGCAGTAATTATTTAAATTCAAGCAACAAACTAGATTCAGTCCATTCATTAATTCAGATTTTTTATTAACTTTATTAGTAAAAAGAACAATAAAAGTAATTAGATCCATTTCACTACCAGTAGTATAAGCCACCTGATGGGACATGTACCATTAGTAGTTCAAGTCAGTGGGAATGTGTTAAAACCAGGCAGTTAGGTGACTCTAAATCTAACTTCCATAACCTGCAAGAAGCAACCGAAGAGATTACGCAGTGACCTGGCCAGCATGTGCCTTGGTTCTAGCCACTCACCTTGAGCAACAACTTCCCACCCCCAGGGTCCCCCTCCAGACACTGCTGCCTTTGGGGCCAGGAAACGCCTTGCCCTGTGTGCCTCTGACACATCATGCACTGCACAAGAGGGTCTTGAGATTTCTCTGTGTTCAGAGACTTCAATTCCAGAAATCCTTGTGGTTGGAAATTCTGACTCAGATTCATAACTCAAACCAAGGTCACCCTGACCACTCTCTTAGAGGAGCCCCTGACTCCCTGCTCAGCAAACATCCAGAACAGAGGTGTGGCAGGAAGCATACAATGAAAAAAGATGGCTTACACTCACAGCTGGCTCTGGCAGAAGTGACCAGAGACAGGCCTGTGCTCTAGAGGGATGAGAGACAGTCCCCATGTCTTGGAACAAGTGGGGATAGGTGGCTGCCAGCTCCAGACTTCCTGTTGGCTAGTTGTGGCACCCTCACTGCTATGGCTAATATCACCTGCTAGACAAAGATCAATGGAGCAGGCCATGTAGGCCTAAAAGAAAGCTGTCTGGGTCTCTATGGCTGGGCTTCATGGGCTCTGGGCCTGGTTCCCCTGGCCTGAGCTGGCACTGAGCTCTTGATTTCAAAGCTTTTGTTTCTGTCACAATGGTCATGGTGCTGCTCTCTATACAGTCCTATGAGTGTCCATGCAGGTACTCTCTTGTCATAGGATGGCCAAGACGACAATGAAGCAAAAGGCCAAGATTATTTTGCAGTGCAGGTGACCATAATTACAGCTGGATCACCGTGCCAGAGATGTGATCCCTGGTCCTTCCTGAGTTGGCAAACCTGTAGCAGGCAAGAGAACAACTACAAGGGGAAGCCGAGGAACTGAATATGTACACTGGTGATGGCCAGGGAATAGGTGCCGTGACAGCACTGGCCCACATCTCTGCAGGAGCCAGCCCAGCAGTGAAACTCAGCTGGTTCCATGGTGATCCATGATGCTTGCCCCACCCCACTCAGGGCCAACTAGGGACAGCACACTCCTCACACATATACATGGGAGCCCACAGCTGCCCCGGGGGCACACTGCAACCTTTCTGCTATCCACCATGTGGAGGTCCCTCCCCTGCCTGCTCTGACAGAAGATGGTGCCAACCCCTTTGCCATAGCCAGCTCTGTGTCCACTTCCTGCCTTTGCTCTTTGGAGGGGCCTCTATTTATTCTCACAAATTCTGCCTCACTATCTGATGGTCACTCCTCATTTTCAACAAAATGCACCACCAGCTTAATCACCCTCTGTGAATAAAGACACTTGCTGAACGCTGGCTCTGAAGAGGTGCACAGAAGTGCTGCATCCACACCATGTGTAGGGTCCAGCAGCACAGTGTGTTCTGTCCAGCAGCACTGTACATCTGTCTGTGTCTAAGCCAGGCTGTGGAGCACCCTGGAGGTCAGCTGCTATGTGGTGTGTGGTTGAGGCCAGAGTCATGCTAGCCAGAGCTTCACTGAGAGCAATGGTGGGAGTCGTGGCCACAGCCAGGGTCAGCAGCACCAGAGGGCCCTGGTGGGAGGCAGGGGGGTGCTTGGTGCTGGGGGTGGTTATCTGGGCAATGCCAGTGAGGGGACTTCTCCAATGTATGCCTGCTGAAGATAGACAGGGACAGAGCCGGAGAGGGTGCCTTCAAAGGCAGAGGAGGTGACAGGAGCTTGAGCACAGTGCGCAGCCCAGCAGTGTGCCTAGGGATGGGCTGGACCATCTTCTTGTCCAGGAAACAATGTGGGGCCCACAGCCACCCATGACTGCTGGTGGCAGTCTTATGTAGGCATGCCTTACCTCTTCAAACTTATAGGCAATCATGGCAAAGGCCTTGAAAATAGCATCCGTTGGGCCTGTGATGGTCACAATTCTCTCTGGGCAGTTTCCCTCTGAGATGTTGATCCTGGCGCCACTCTAGGGTAAGAGCAGAGCAAACACGGTGACAGAGAAAAGCTGTCAGAACAGTATTGCCCTGGGTTCTCCAAACTGGTGGACAACACCCAACACAAACACAGGTGATGGCCCTGCCTGCAAGCCCTACCCAAGTTCTTTCAGCAATTTCCTTTTTGTTCTTCCTTAATTGAGCACTGGGGATTGAACCTATATCCCAAGCCTTATTTATTTATTTATTTATTTATTTACTTATAGACAGGGTCTCACTAAATGGGCAGGCAGAACTCAAATTTGTGATCCTCCTGCCTTAGTCTCCCAAAGTGCTAAGACTATAGGCATGCGCCACTACACTCAAGTTAGCAAGCTCCTTCACAGTGAAATTTTAATTTGCAAAAAAGAGCACAAGTGGTGTCTAACGGAGCATGTATCTGGTACCCAATATTTTGCATGCACTGGTGTCAGAGGAAAGCCTGTCCTCTTTCCCTGGCGAGGCCCTGCCACACCTGCCGATGGAGCAGGCCCCAACTTCGGAAACAGATGTCACTAGGGTAAGCACACTCACCTCCTCACGCATCTTCTTCACAGTCTCTCCTTTCTGGAATGGAGATGGAGGCAAGGAAAGGTGTCAATGGCAGCTCTGTGGAGGCTGCACAGTCCTCACAGGGCCCATGTGTCAGGAGCTGTGTCTGTGGTATGCCAAGGACAATGACCAAGGTGGTGAAGGGCTGGGCAGCGGAGCTGCCTGCCTCCTGCTGGCCTGGGTGGTGGCCTCTCCACTCATGGGCAGACCCCTCACACACAACCTCGAGGCCCTTCCAGTGAGGAGGTTGGCATGGGAAGTGAGCATATTACCCAGTGGCATAGCTGCTGGGCAGCAGGCTCTAACCGGACCCAGTGCCCACTGCCATGGCATTATGTGCACAGCACTATGATGGGCTGTGGGCTGTGGGGCACCTGACAGGAACTGCACAGGCCCAGTTGACCCCATCCTGCACAGATAGTGACTTCCCAAAGTATTTGCTTTGAGAAAGAGTGAGGAAGAGAGGAGATGATGAAGCACTGGTGACTCCCCACAGCAAGAGGAAGTGAATGTGACCCAGACCAGTTGGTGTGGGCCCCTGAGCTGGGCAAATTACAGCCATGCAGAGGTGCAGGGTCTACCTCTGGCCTCTCCCAAACTCACACACAGTAGCCTTCCCGACAGGTCTCTGTCCTCATGGAGCAGAGAGGTCAGATTACAGGACCACTACAGAATGCTAGAGTCCCACACCAGAAGATAGGTGGTTGTCAGCAGGGCAGGGGTGGTGGGAGCTATGAAAGTGACCAGGGCCTTGCTGGGCCAAGGGAGAAGGGCCCAGGGTGTTTCAGGGTACTGCAGCCTAAAGCAGTAGAGTCCCTTATGAGGACCTCACACCGTACTCTGGATCCTGACTTTCTCCTGCAATGGGCTGCATGCCTAGGGGTTGCCTAGAGTCATGCAGCACCAGGGGCTACTGGTGTCCTTGCAGACAGACAGAGGAGCCCTTACAGAGACTCCAAGAGAGGTAGAGTTTGTTCAATAATTACCTTCCCAATGATGCTGCCGACTTCCTGTGAGGGAAAAAAATCACAGAAAGATGATGTCACAGAGCAGCAAATGAAAAGTCTCTGGGATATAAGTGGCAAAACCTGCCTACCTTCCTGACACGACAGGGTAGAGTTTACTTCCTGATTTATTATTTTTTTTTTTTTTTACTTCCTGATTTATTTTTTTGTGGCCAAGGGATCACCTCAGGGCCTGGGATACATGAGGCAAGTGTTCTGCTGCTGAGCCACCCAGCCCAGAGAATTTGGACCCAGAAAGAGGATCTGACTGAGGCTGGCCTAGGAGAAGGGCAGCTGCTCCCCAGGTCAGTGACCAGGATGGCACCCATATGCTCAGGAAGACCCACAAGGACCAGGTGGAAAGTGAAACTGACTAGGTATGTGATGCTAGGGGAGCTGCACCGAGGCTGCAGCAGCCTGTTTCAAAGGCACTGGCCCAGCTGCACAGCTGCAGTGGTGCCCTGACCCTTGCGGGTGCCTGCTCCCACTAAGCCATCTCTGCCTACGGGAAGCTCCAGACCTGTGCCACTGTGCCATATCACTTGAGGTAGGGCCACTCCAACTTCCAGCCACAGAGCATGACATCCTTCAAGTCCTGTGAGGGCCCTGTGCTCAGCTATTCCCGAGCAGCAAGGCTGACCCTGACCCTGACCCAACCTGTCACAGGCTGGCTTCACCTCAAGGAGTGCAAGGCAGTGCTGAAGCTGCCAGAGGGTGTGGGGAACGGACATCACCTCTAGACCGCCCCGTGTGGTGCTGCCATCTGCAGGACAGGCAGGTCCATCTCTCCACCTCCTAGGTGGACATTCTGGGCAAGTGTTCCCTCTACAAACCCAGCGGGGGCAAAGAGCACTCCTAGTGGTGATTCTGTCTACTCAAAGGTGTCAGAATTCCTGGACACAGGGCTGGTTCCAGGGTGAGGACAGAAAAGGGCAAGATGAACCACAAAAGGGAGACAGTGCTGTAGGAATGGGGGCACTGCCAGGAAGCCCAGGAGGCATCAGGTCAGGGATAGTACGAACATGACAGTGCGGGTAACAATGCCAAGCCCATGCCCACACAAGCCTGGATGCAAGAACAGATGCATCTGGCCCAGGACAATGGATGGGGGGTGGGAAGGCACTTTCCACCCAGTGGCCAACATAAACCCACCACAGTGACACCTGGGCCACTGAAGGATGGCTTCTGTGACATTCGTGGCAATGGCAAGGGGACATTCAATGAGGCCAAGTGAGGGGCACACCACAAAAGCCAGGCAGAAACCTTCACCAGTGAGTCAAAGACAAGGAAGTGTTTTGGATGGAAGGAGCCTATCTGCTGGGGACCTGATCCTGGAGGGCAGCATGCAGACTGGCAAGCAGCAGGCCTAAAGCAGGTAACGGTGAGGCTCCTTGACTCAGAAGGAGAGCATCCTGCCTGTGGAAAAGCATGCTGGAGTGAAGGAGGACAGGGTTTGGGTTGGCCACTACATCTGGAGTAGTTCTAGAAAGGGAGTCAGGTAGAAGGGTTGGCTGCTTCTTAGCTTGAGAGCTCAGAGTGAGAAACACTAAGCAAAGACCTCAGTGTTGTGCCCCTTCCTCCCCAGACCACTCTGTACCTTTCCATGCATCAGCAGGCGGATGGTCAGGGTCACATTCAGGCCGCCTTCTGAGACCTTGGACTCCATCTTTCTCCCAAAATGTGGCTGGGGGTGGAGGCCTAAGGTGCTGAGGGTGCTGTGAGGAAGGACGGATGGGGCCCAGATAGTGTCACCTAGAAAAAGAAGGTAGGCTGCTGACCATTGGCCACCAGCTGAGCTCCTGGCCTGCGGGAACTCTGGCCTCCTGTGCAGGAATGGACGTGCTGTCATCACTGTCATGTGCTGATGAGGTCTCATCTTCCTTAGGGCAGGAGGAACCTAGCGGCTTGCATCAGGCTCTCCCAACTCATGGCACCCCTGGGTAGGTCACTCAAGCCCTCTGGCCTCCGTCCCCTCCTCTGTGAAGAGGGTCACAGGAGCACCCCTTCCAGAAGCCAGAGAGCACAGGAACCCCAGCATGGCCCCGGGAGAGTCCACCCTGCTCCCTGGGCCTGGCTAGCCCGCTCTCCTTATAGTCTTAGTTCTGCTCATTGTTCCAGTCACACTAGGAGCATGTCAGGACCCTGGCATGTCAGGACCCTTTCCCAGGGGCCACTTGCTTTACCCTCAAGCACATCGGACGGTGCTGCAATGGCTCCTTTGTACCTAGGGACACAGTTCTTGGTAGCCTTGTAATATGGGCTCAGTCTCCAGCCACAAAGTTGTCAAATCAAACTGCTGGGGCCCCTCAGCCAGAGCTGTCAGAGACCCCTTGCCCCAGCATAGACCTATGCTTCTTCTAGCTTCCTGCAGGCAGGTATTCAGGGGGTGCCCCCTGGCTACATTAAGACTTTGCTCCATTATTTGCAGAGATGGGTCAAAGGTGCTCATGGGAAATAACAGGGCAACTTTGTGTCCTTGAGGGTCAGTGGGTCCAGGCCTCTGATGGTGAGCAGCCTGCACTTCTTCAGCCCCCACCACTGAGTTCCCCATGACTTTTGTTAGGAATTCCCAGGTGTGAGGAGAGGCCACCCTTACCATGGTGGTACAGCTGCTGCCCAGCCACATCTGTGGGTAGCTATGACTGCAAATGTGCCCCAGAGAGGATAAGAGGGAGGCAGGGAGGAGAGGATGGGTAGGGAGGACAGGGAGTAGGGTCCACAAGGATTCTAGTGGTGAGGGGGTGAGAGATGTTCATGCCCACGACAGGACAATGCTCAGTCCCCCCGCATGGGGCACAGACACTGGGCTTTGGGAGGTCCCCAAGGACAGAGAGGAGACAGAGAAGGTCCCAGGCCAGGATATGGGTGTGGGTGGCCTCCACAGGACCCAGAGAGCAGCCCTTCAGGGCAGCACAGGTGGCAACAGGTTCTCACAGCAAAGAGCCACATGGTAGAGTGAGGCTGGCTTCAGATGGGAAGTGTGTGGGTAAGTTCCATGTAAGGCTCAGGATGGGTGCCCAGGGACCCATGGGGCAGGAAGGGGACCACCTCCAGAGGCCTTGCACACCTGCCAAGATGTGCACCCAGAGGTGGGCAGTCTCTAGGGAGAGGAAAGGCGAGGCTGTGCTTCCCAAGGATGAAACAGAGGCCATGCTCAGGAAGGTCCTCGCTACAGTCCCCACTCACACCTTCACCAAGTGACAACACTGTCCCAGGGGATGGCTGCCCTAGGAGACCCTTCAGGGGCAGACCCGAGGACACGTGTGTGCTTAGTTCCACATGACAGGCTACCTGGACACTCTGTAATGTAATCAGGAGGACAGCCTATGGTTAAAAGTTGGAACAAAAATTGTTTTCTTCATCAAAATATTTCTGTTGAAAATGTGATAAAAGGAGAACACGACATAAGGCAGAGAAACAGCCTGTTCGGTCAGCTGTGCAGTGTCGGGATGTCTGCAAGGGCGAGCATTGGCGACCCCCCTGCGTGCACAGTGACAGTGACAGGTACACGCCTGCATTCATGAAATAATGGGCTACCACACTTGTGCTAAAAAATGGATTTACAGCCAACTTCCTCAGAAACCCAAAGTATTAGTTTTCACTATTATTCATAGTAAAATGATGCTTTTGAACCACAAGGCTTTTAACGCAGGGTGTTAACATAGGTTCGACACAGCAAAGAGTGCACAGCAACGTCTCTATCTCCATAGCCCAGCACCAGCCACATGTGCTATTCACACTTCAAACCAAACTCACCGGGCACCTCTGAGTGGCTGCTGGCTGCCCTACAGAAAAGCACAAAGAAGACAAGGTTCTGTAGCCCGTGCATTTGCACGCTCCTTGCAGAACACTGGACCCAAACAGGGTGCTTGTGAAGATGTATTGCACAACAGGAGGATACACAGCTCCAGTGGCTTCTCTGGCACCAAACAGCCATGCATGTCTGCAAAAACATCTGTGACAAGGTCAGCAAAGCCTTTCTAACAAGTCTGTGTTTCTGTGAGGCTGATTTCTTAGCACCAAAGAGCTGGATCATGCTGTGGCCAGTCTGGGGTTCTGCCTCCTTTTAATTAAAGATATCTCTTCCCACGAAGGGGACAGCACAGCCCTGCAGCCTTCTGTTACATAAATGTTCCAGCACAGGGAGGAAAAAGTGGGTCAGTGCCTGCCCCTGGTGCGTCCGTCTCCCAGCTGTCAGCAGCGATCTGTCAACAGGCCACTGAGGGTGGAAGGAGTTGTTCAGGGGCTCTAAGGACCATGAGGAGATGTCCAGGGAGCGGGGTGGTCACTGGGATCAGGACTCAGTTCTAAGGACTCACTGTGCTTCAGCTGCAGCTCCTGGACCACAGTCCTCTTGACAGGTGTGGGATAGAGAAACTCTGCACCCATCTTCTGCTGTCCCTTGGCACCTGTGTGCTCATGGTGACTTGAGCTGTGCTCCCTCTGGCCCACACTGGCTGTCCACCTGTGCTCCAGGGCTGCCAGGGAATTAAGGCCTAGGTGGTTCTTGGAAGGAACTCAGCAGGAAGCAGGGCTGTTGCTCTGCTCGGTCATCTGCAGCCAGTGGGACGGGCAGCATGCCCTGGGACCCTCCCTCTCCTCTCTGGAAGCCCTTCCTTGTTCTCCTCAGGGCTGGGATTTAACATGTTTTGAGAAACCTAATGGGAGGCTGAGAAGAAACAGGTATGGTCACCCCAGCCTCTGTCCACACCTGCCCAGCAAGCCTATCCAAGCCTGGCTTGAAGCAAGACCGGCTTCAGTGCCACATTGTGGAACACTGTCCACACATGTGCCTCAGCTCAACACATGCCCTGTACCTTGACTCCCAGGGCTGGAGGCTGCTCCATGGAGTTTTAGACCACATTGCATCTGCTTAGTGTAACGATGGAGCTCCCTATCCTCCCATCTGCCAGGGCACTCACTCACCCATCTGTCTCAGCACCCTACACTCAGTACTCAGGCGAACGTCTCTCCTCTCCCCTCCCTTCCCAGTCATTGACACTAGATGTAGAATCCAAGCCCCTGCCCCTCTCAAAGCAGTACCGACACACCCTTCCTCACACTCCAGGCCCTGTTGGCTGCCCTTCTCTCAGAGCAACCTGAATCACTGACCCTGCCTTGTCCTCCCCCTTCTCCCTGAAGACCCCACTACAGGGCTCCGTACCCACCACCTCCTTGTCCCAGAACCCAAAGACCTTCCACGGCTCAGTGTGGGCCCCTTCGCGCTACCCCCAGAATTGCCCTTTGCACACACACATGTACAAACACACACGTCTTAAGTATCACAACTGGTTAGAGACAGCCCTGGCACTACTGTAGAGACAACCACTAACGAAGAGAAAAAGGCCAGGAGAGTGACAGGGCACCAGGATGTGAAAAAGGAAGGAGAGGGGAAGGGCTAGTGAGGGTAGGCCTGGGGCTCGGATGAACAACAGTCAGTCTCAGAAGGTATAGGGACAGTACTTGTGCCAGTCCTGAGGCACAGACCCTGTAAAGAATGACATGGTGTCTTGGGCTGGTGCAGGTCAGCAGCCAGTTGGGGCAGCCCTTGCAGGGCCCACCTCGGCTGCAGATACCCTCACCCGGTCCTGGGGCCTGTTGGTTATTGGGTAGCCTCTGCTGCCCCCACCCCAATGTACCCCAAGGCAGGCTGCATGTAAGTTCTGCCTCAGGGGCCATGACCAGGCAGCAGTGTGCCTGCAGAACAGCAATCTGGCAAGACGGACTGTAGTCTGAGATATCTGTGACCTTGAAATGAGAAGCAACATTTGACTAATCTCTCACGAAGGAACACAGAGGCACAGAGATTAGACAAATGCACACAAAGGACAGGGGTTAGCTATGTGGGGTCTCACTGAGCATCCCATGCTGTGGCGAGGGCACTACTGTCTCCCCATTTTCTGATGGAAGGGTGGGCACAAGGAGTGGCTCAGGGGCTCACTGAAGTGCTTAGCTGATTATGCAAAGCAGGGGTGAGGACCCAGGTGGCCCTGGCCATGCCTGTGACCTGCAGTCACAGCTCAGCAGCAGCAAGACACCTGCTTCAGGGAGAGGCTGAGAAGACACAGGCATGGTAACTCCTGGCCTCTGTCCACACCTGGACAGCAAGCGTATCCAAGCATGGCGTGAAGCAAGACTGGCTTCAGCGCCACGTAGGAACACTGTCCGCACATGTTGCTTCCTCAGCCCCTGCAACAACCAACAGATGGATATGACACCCACTGCAGATGCAGGAAGATGTGCTGTTGGGAAGGCAGGCCACCAGGAGCAGGGCCCCAGCATGACCCAGGGGGGCTGTCCCCGGCCTCCTTTCTGCATGGGCTTCCTTTCTCTTATCCCACACTCAAGAGATCCAGAAGGCTGCAGGCTGGAGGCACCAACAGAGGTGACAAGCAAGAGCCCCCACAAAGGCGGAGGCAGCCAGCATGGGGAAGGCTTGTGGCAGCGTCTCCTAGTCTGACCACCCTCCTACTGGACAGCAGAGGCTGGAGAAGGATTCTCCCACCTTGTCAAGCTCTACTGAGGCACCTAGTCCTGGCTCAGTGTATCAGCAGGGATCTTATGAGAGCTGTGAAGAGGAGTGCTGCCCCTAAGAGCGAGGGACTGTCAGCAGGGGCAGGTGGGAGCCAGCATGCTGGCCCTGGCCCACCTTGGTGTCAGCAGAGGACAAGTGAGAACCTGAACTCCCCCTTACCCCACTGCTGGGGCTGTGTCAGAAGAGTCAGTAGTAAGGTCCAGATGCGCAGGTACCAATAGAAAGCTGCCTGTTACACCAAGACCCAGGAAGAAGCGAGACTGCATAAAGGACAAAAAGGCTAACATTGAGATGACAGAAATGTTAGGGTTATCTGACAATAGTGTAAAACACCCACAATAATAATATTTCAATGAACAGTTAGGAGTCCTCTTTAAACCAATGAAGAAATATAGTGTCTCAGCAGAGAAACAGAAAATTCTCAGCAAACTGATGGAACATGTAGGGAATGAACAGAAAAGGCCATGGTGTGATGCAGGTAAGAGGAAAGACAGAGCAAGGGGACAGCAAGAGAAGTCCCAGACCCAACAGCAGGGACAGTAAGAGGCTTCAGAGACCTGCAGGCTGGTGACAAGAGACAGGGTACTCCTATTACCAGTGGCAGAGCAGGCTGAAAAAGCACCAGAGGAAACAATGCCTAAACTCCCCAACTTTGGAAAATGTGCAGCCTACATATTTTAGAAGCTGACCAAATCTCAAAGGGGATAAACTCAAAGAAATCCACACAAACACACATCCTCACCGAACATCTAAATGCTGAAGTCACACAGGGATGACAGGTGCCACTTGAGACCCCTCCCCATTAGTTGCAGAGCAGGAGACCTGGTATGGTTTTAAGCCCACAGAGGGAAGCACCCTCAGCCCAGAAATGCACATCCCTAGAGAGTAAAGGGGAAGAAAGACCTCCTAGCTAGCATCAGAGAAAACCAGAGTATTGCTGCTGGCTGCACTCCCCAGGAGCAGGCCACTGAGGCCCTCACATCGGAGATGCAGCCATGTGGAGGAAGCCTCTGGATGCTGGAGGGAGAACACATGGCAGGCAACACTGAAGGCAAATGCAATAGGCCTCAGACCTCTGTAGTTCTCAAAATGATGTTTAATGGCTGAAGAAAACATCCCTGCACTGTCTGATGTGAACAGTATGGCTAGGAAATATCTGAAACAATTATAAAATGAGGAGGGTAAAACAATTATAAAAGGAGTAAAACTTTTTATCCTTCCCTCAAACCGGTAAAATGTCAACAATTAGTGGAATTGCTAAGTCATATATATATATATATATATACACACACACACACACATTATATATATATATATATACACATACATACACGTGTCCACACACATATAGAGAAGTATCTGGAGTACTAAAAACAAACAAAAGAAAAAAATGACACACACAAAGCCAAAAATCATTGAGACATACTTAAAAAGTATCAATAAGTCAAAATGGGATTTTAAAAAAGTTCAGTAACCCACAGGAAGGCAGGGGAAAAAACCTAAAAACCAGAAAATGAGCAACAAGACAAACAAAATAACAACAAAAATGAAATGGCAGACTTAATCCCTAGTATCTCAATAACTGCTTTAAATATAAATGCTCTAATTGAAATACAATGATCGGCAGAGTGGATTACCATCAGGATTCAAGCTCACGCTACCTACAAGAAACGCACTGTGTTAACAAATGCACACAGTTCCTTTGACAAATAATGCTGCAAAAATTGGATATCCACATGTAGAAGAATGAAACTGGACTCTTATACCATATACAGAAAATCAGCTCAAAATCAAGCAAAAGCTTAAATCTAAGACCTGAAATTATAAAACTACTAGAAGAAAACACAGGTGTAAAACTATGGCATTAGTTTGAGCAGTGATTTTTTTTTTTTTTTTTTTGGAAGACACCAAAACCACAGTAACAAAAGCAAAAATAAAGAAGTGAGATTACCTGAGAATAAAAATGTTCTGCACAGTTAAGGAAATAATCAACAGAGTGAACAGACAACTTCCAGAATGGGAGAAAATATTTGGAAACCAAACCTCTGACAAGTAGTAATATTCAAAATAGATCAGGGACTAAAATTCAATAGCATGAAAACAATTTGATCAAAAATGGGCAGAGGACCTGAATAAGACATTTCTCAACAGAAAACACGCAAATAATCAACATGTATATGAAAAAATGTTCAACATCACTTATCATCAGGAAAAAGCAAATTAAAACTACAGTGACATATCACCTCACACTTGTTAGAATGACTATTATTAAAAAAAAAAACTAAAGATAAGCGTTGGTGAAAACAAAGAGAAAAGAAAACTCCTGTACACTGTTGGTGGGAATGTGCATGAGTACAGACAGCCATTATGGAAAACAGTACGGAAATTCCTCCAAAATAAGTACAACCATATGATTCACCAACCCCACTAGTAGGTATTTACCCAAAGGAAATTAAATCAGTATGTGGAAGAGGTATCTGCACCTCCATGTTCGTTATAGCACTAGTCACAATCGTCAAGAAATCAACCCAAGTGTCCATGAACTGATGATGGATGTACACAATGAAATATTCAACCTTTAAGAAGAAGGAAATCCTGCTATTTGTGACAACAGGGATGAGCCTGAAGAGTATTACTTCAAGTGAAATAAGCCAAGCATAGAAAGACAAATGCTGCACAATCCCATTTATATGTAAAAAGTCAACTTATAGAAGCAGAGTATAGAAGAGTGACTGTCAGGGGCTGGGCTGGGTGAGGGGAGTTAGGAGATAGTGAAAGGGCACAAAGTCTCAGAGACAAACGAGAAACAAGTGCTAAAGATCCATTGTGCAGCATAGTCACTACAGCTAATATTCTGTTAGCTTGACTCAATCATTTCATATACACAAAACATTAACAAACAGAATGTGGCAATATATAACAAGAATCCTGCATCAATACCATTCTTTCAGGAAAGCAGGGCAATGCAAAATTGCATGATCATGTCAACTCATGAAGAAAAGGATTCAGCACAATTTGATGTCCATTCATGACTTTAAAAAGAGAACTCTCAGAAAAAAAGGAATGGTGGGAGTTTCTTCAACTTGATGAGGGCATCTGCAAGAGAAAGTTACATCTGGCCCTGTTGCCAAGCCTAGGGCACCTGGCTCTGCACAGGGCCAGGTCACGTGTGGTCTGACACCCAGCCAGCTCTTAGCACTGAAGCCATCCTTGCCATCCCTGCTGGAGCACTGGGTGTCTTCCCATACCATGCAGCTTAGCTGGGCAGAGCACTACCTGCCATGCCTCACCTGCTGCTGCCACCCACCCACCCACTGGGACAGGTTGAGCTGTCCCACCCACGTCTCAGGTACTTCTGCAGGAGAGCATTCCCTGTGCCCCATCTCACCTGGCTTCTGTCCCCCCCAGTCATGAGCCTATTGCAGTCAGCTAGTGCATCCTATACTGTGCAGACAGGAGTTACCACGGTCACTGTGCCAGTCTGTTTTTTGTTACTATACAAGGTATGAGCATAAAATATGGCGAATGTTAAAATATTTCAAAAAGGAATTACCGTCAAAGACATATTGCCATTAATCCTCCTCAAAATACTCCCTCTTGCTTATATGCCATCATTCTTGCTACCTTCTGAAGCAGCTCTGGAGTCCTCCTTCCATGTTTTTAGTTTCGCTGTCATGGCTTCCTTGATGTCCTGAATTGATTCAAAAGCTTTACCTTTCATGGTCATTTTGACTTTGGGGAAAAGCCAGAAGTCACACGGTGCCAGATCTGGTAAATAAGGTGGATGAGGACATTTCTATCGGATGGCACTTGGTGGCAGCGGTGGCTACATTTACTACACTGAAAGACACTTCCAGAACTGCTTCAGAAAGTGGCAAGTGAAACATATGTAAGCAGCAGAGACCACCAGGCTTGTGTAAAGGCAACATGGCACAGAATTTATTGTCCTGGGTCCAGGCAGAGAGTGTGATAAGACCTTCTGCCCCCAAAAAGAGAAGTGTGTCCCTTTTATGGGGATTGAATGAAGACAGGGGATATTAGGCGGGAAGATCCCAATGTACATCTGTGGTTAAAGTTTTCTGGCAATCTTGCATCTCAGTAGGCAGGGTCCTTTGAAGTGTCTGATGTAAATTTTCAGGTGTCTCCAGATGGCTCCAGGACCTGCAGAACTCCTTGTCCTATCTTATCTCCTTTCCTATGTTGTCAATGATAACCTCCAGTGCTGGCTGAGTTCCCTGCAGACAGTAGTGCTTCTGCTGGCAAGCAGGTTGAGGGCTGGGAGAGTCAGGTCCGATTGGCAACTTACATTAAGAACGATGGGATAAACGTGTTAAAAGTAAGGGGGAGGGAGGTCTGGAGAGATAGCTCAGCGGCACAAGTGCCTGTCTGGCAAGCACAAGGTCCTGAGTTCAACTCTCCGTACAAAAAAAAAAAAAAAAAAACAACCAAAAACAAAGTAAGGGGGAGGACTTTGAAGGGGATTCACGTTGATGTCTCTTTTATGGTAATATATTTTTTAAAAATGTAAACACTCACTGTATATTTTGATCATATTACATAACAAAGTGCCCACATGGGTATTTTATCACAAGGTTTATCTTGCTTATGCTTATGACGGCTGGAAGTCCCAAGCAGCGTGATGCTTGTGACCTGGGAGAACTGGTTGCCTCACAGATTGGGAAAGTGACAGAGGGGAAACAGCTGCCTGCAGAAGAGGCAAGAGCATGGAGTGGCCTCACTTTATAACCTGTGTGCAAGAACTGACTCTCAGGCTATGCCAGTCCTTCCCAAAGGTGGTGCCCTGTGACCTAATCATCCTTAAAGGACTCCCACCTCAACACATCTCATGGGGACCAGCTTCCAGTGCAGAAGCCTCTGGAAACACACTCAGACTGTAGCTGGCCACAGCAGCCTCCTACACTCACCACTGAACCCCCAGTTCTCAGCACCATCCCTGCCTTCAGGGGCCTCAGCACACAGTTAAGGACTAGACAGTGCATACAGTGCATACTTAGCCCAGCTCAAATTTCACAGCTTCACAAGAGCTCTCTGAAATCAGAATTTAGTGATCTCTACACTTGATGCTGCTGACCATCAAAGACAATACAGGCAGCACTCCATATCCACTTATTCAACTAAATACAGATTAAAGATCCACCTCTTTCCCTACCCCAAATTCCAGAAAATTCCAAAAAGCAGTACTTGAACTCTTAGTATGCTGAGCCCTGCACCGAACCCACAAGAGCACAGTGCGGGGGTACTCTCCTGGGCAGCCCTTCCATGGGCCTCTTCCTTCCCACACATGCTGAGTGTCATCTGCACTTGCCTTGTCCATGAGCCATGTTGTCACGCCTGAGTGGCTCCTGCATCTGTCCTGACATGTCCAGGTTTTTTCTTCTTGGCATTGTTACCTAAACAATGCAGTATGAACTACTTCCATAGCACTTATATCATATTAGGTATTATAATTAATCTAGAGATCATTTAAAGCATATAGGAAGATTGCACAGGTTACATGAAATAATATGCCGTTTCTTATAAGGGACATAGTCTCATGGATTTGGTACTCATGAGTGTTCTGCTGCATCCCCTGCAGACTGTACTTCCATGTACCCTGGCTACTCCAGATATTCCTGCACTTGAGTCACTGAGGGTCTGATGTGTGCGTGTGGTTGCAACAGAGGATATGCAGACGTGGAATGCGGGGGCTCCAAAGGAGATACTCATGGCCATGTTCAGGAGAAGGATATGCAACCGGGGCTATGAAGCCCCAAGCCTACTTCTACCAGAGGCCTAGGAACGTTCTGGAGAGCACCTGGGAACTGTCCCCATGCTACAAGGTGACATCCTCTCCACCCAAGGCTCAGCTGATGTGCAAACCCATCTGTTCTGTGGGCCAGGAGCAGAGAAAGCATGCTCACAAAGGGAGCGGGTCCACTTTAGGCCAGTAAAGAGACTCAGGAAAAGCATCACAGAACAGACCGGAACCCCCATACCATAAACAAAAGCAGCAACGAAGATGGGCTGCCATCTTTTAAGTTCCTGAAATACCCAACTGTTTCCTCGTTCCTTTATTTGACCGCTCCAACTTGAATGGCTTGGTTCTCTTCTGATTTTGTGTTTCTGGTGCTATTTTATCTGTTCCTCCTGCTAGCCTTTGAGTTTCTTCAGGTGGAAGCTTAGATGATAACGTATGAGCTTTCTTCTTCTCTAATGTAAATTTTCATGCTGCCAGTTTCTTTAGGGTCCTGGTTTAATTGTATCCTAGAAAATTTTGGTGCATTGTTCCCCATTTTTCTTAGTCCAAAATATCCTCTGCTACTTCTTTGATTGGTACATTACTTAGCAATATGTTTTGATTTCTAATTATTTGGAATTTTCCCAGTTATCTCTGGTATTGGTTTACAGTTTAATTCCAACATGGTCAGAAAATACACTTTCCATGATTTTGATTATTTAAATTTGTTAGGTCTTTTGTTTTGTTTTAAAATAGCACATGGTCTGCTATGGTGGGCATCCATGTGAAATCAGCATTCACGAGAGGTCTCTGAGCCCTGTTTCCTGTCCCCACTCTGCTTTCTGTAATCAGCTCGGGTTGCAGGCACTGATCTGGATTTCTGTTGTGAATGGGCCACCACCACCTCCATCCTGTTACTGAGTCCACATAGAACAGCAGAACAATTTTTATTTTATTAGATTTTTCAGTTCTAAATTCTGTATTTTTTTCTTCACATCTTGTATTTCTTGCTGAGACTTTCTTTCTCTTTCTGTCCAGGGGCATGGTTACAGCAGCTGCTCTGAGGTGTGGCCATTCTGCAGAGGGGGCCACCCCAGGCTGGCTCCCCCAGTCAACTTTCCCTTTTGCAAGGTTGAGGTTCCTGGTTCTTCATGTTAGATACTTGCTGTCCCGGGACATGCTGACCCGAGGTCAAACTAGAGGACACCTCACTTCATGTAGATACTTGCTGTCCCGGGACATGCTGAACACTGTCACAGGACTCTAATTGTTGCTTAAATCTTATCCAGACTGTTTTTTGGTAGGTTTGGGACATTTATTTATTTATTATTTTAAAGAGAGAGAGAGAAAAAAAAAAAGACTATTTTTATTTTACTCAGCAGAAGTTTCAGGTGGTCAGTCCCACAGCTTCCTGTATGCCAGCTGAGCTCTGGGAGCTTCTGCAGCAATATTCAAGTCTGTCCATGTGTGCTGCCCAGTGTCCAGGTGGGCCTGAGGTCAGCAGCCTACAACCTCGGGTCAAAGGTCTGTTGTGCTCTTTCTGGTCGGATCCATGCATACAGCACTTGAGGCCTGCCTAGGAGTCACACACAGCATTATGGGATCCCTTGACCCCAGGACCTTCTGGCTCCCAGGGGCCTTTGTGCCACCACATCTGCCTCAAGGGACAGATAGTGACATGGTAGAGATGAGAAAAGACAGCCTAGAACACTGGGGTTGTATCCCTCTGTGAGAGAGGAAGCTCCCTTTTTCCTGGTTTATGCCTGCTGTCCTCCCCTGGCTTCAGCGTCCCACACAGTGCCAGGAGTTGGGAAAAATCAGACACAGAAGTAAGCTACAGGGCCTCCCACTCTTGCCTATAGGAGTCCCTTTTCCTGCTCCTCAAACAGACATGCAGCGCTGCTCGTGGAGGCTTAGACCTCTGGGCTTGGGCTGCCTTGGGGTCCAGGCTGGGACACAGGACTGCATTCTGGTTCCCTGCTCTGTCCATCTGCTGTCACTGACTTCAGAGTCCTTCAGTGAGCTGCTCCACGCATTCTCTCCAGAGCACTCGAGGTACTCAGTGGGAGGAACAAAGTGAGGTGTCCTCTAGTTTGACCAGAGCAAACCATCTGTTATGGTTTGTGCCTGGATGTCCTCCCAAAGCCTCATGCAGTCATGGGGCAGGTTTCTAGAGTTTATGATTGATCCATGGGTGTGAGTGCTACACCAGCCGTGGGGCGGGTAGTCTGCATATGTAAGGGAGAGAAAGGCTGTTTGTTGCCGCTTCTCCCTTTGCTCTTGCTGAACGGTTGCCCTCTGCCATGTGCCACCCTGCCTTGGAGCCAGCTGAGTATGGAATGAAACCTCCACAGACAGTGAGCTAAATAAACTTTTCTTAATTCTAGGTGTCAGTTACTTTGTCTCAGCAACGAGAAAAAAGTAACCAAGACACCATCAATTAATTGTATCTTGAGTAACTAGGCAAAAATCTGTTCATAAGCAGCATCACTACTCGTTCTGAAAAAACACATTTGCCACGCAGGTGTGGGAGCACATGGCTATGATCCCAGCACTGGGAGCCCGAGGCAGGAGGATGGCTGTGAGTTCAAGGCCAGCCTGGACTACAGAGTGAATTCAAGCCCGCCTCAACTACATAGCGACACACTGATTTAAAATAACAGCAATGTATTTGCCAATCATTTCTTTTTGAAGAATACTCAAATCAACAGATGGTAGTAAGGCAAATATTGTCATACTGAGGATGGCTGTGTGACAATATAGCAGCTGCAGCACATAGGGCCTGTGTGCACACAATTTCCTGTCCTAGTCCAGCATGGAGGCTCAGTCTCTGTTTTGCATGTGAGCAATGAGGAGCTGGGGCTGAACTCTGGCAGGCCAACTCCAGGCCCAGGCTCCTGACCACCAGAAACAAACTGCAGTGTTCATGCTGGTCAAAAGCAAAAGCTTGGGACAAGTGGCTCCATGTACTCTTGTTGAAGTGTCCTGCAGTGTCACAATGGAAGGCTGAGCAGACTCGGGTGTGAAAGCACAAGTGACACACAGGGGTCTCTGCATGTGGTGGCAGCAGTATCTCCTGCTCAGGTACAACCAGCTGGCACTCCCTGTGTCCCCCTTCATGCTCTCTCACCTGGATCAGGGCACTGGGTGCAGCGTGCTGCCTGCAGTAGTGTCAGCAACTGTGCTGCTTCGGGGAGTGCCTGTCCAGGCCAGCAGCTCTGGCGTGCCTCCATTAACTGAGCTCCATGCAGAGCTGTTCCTGGGTCTCAGCTGTTTGGAAGGGGCACGTGGGGGGAGGAGGGGGCGAGCATAGATTTGATTTATCGTGTTTAACAGCTCAGTGGTTGCATCATGCTGTATGAAGCCACGGCAGCAGAAGCCGACAGAGCTGATTAGCTGCTTCATTCTCCTTGAGAGACTCACAGTGCACACTGTGTCCTCGAGGCCATTGGGGAGGGGACATTTTTGCAATTTAATGCTCCTGCCAGTCACGGTTAGCATTAAAAGACATCCCAGGCTTACACAAGCCTGGCTTCAGTGAGAATTCTGAACATGCTGCTCCCTTGTCACTCAAGTTTCAAGACAGTGATGGAAGCAGAGACCAGCGACCTTGCCCCTTCCCCTGCTCTGCAGGCCAAGCATAGGGCTTCATCTGGAATCAGTGGAGCTGTTCTCTTCCTTGCAATGCCAGGCTTCCCCCAGTGATGCCAACTTCTCTCAGTTCAACCTGTGGGGGAAAGTGCCCAGGATCCAGCATGTAAATCGGTGTGTCCCTCTTACAAATACACTGAATTTTAAAACACCTATCTCAAAATTCATCACCTCTGCCATGCAGAGCCAGGACAGGCTTCCCTGAGAGCTGTGTGGAGTCAGGCTCCGATGCCACCTCCACCCAAGGCAGCCACAAGGGTCCTGCCTTCTGTCTGTGCCCTGCACCCTACAAAACAGCTTCTCCAAATGTGCTTAAGCTCCCACAAGCCCCTGAGCACAAGGGGAGGCTGCAACAGGATTTGTGCTAACATCATTCATCTTTCTGCTATCCTTACAGGCACTGGGCATGCAGGGTGGTGGCCACAGCCCCAGCCCAAGTGGCTCACAGTCTGGTGGGGAATTGGACTGCAGGCTGGGACTACTGACAGCATCCATGCTTGGAAATCAACATTAGATCCCCACCTGCTCCCAGAAGTCCATGTAGGCCAAAGACCCAGAAGTGAAACGTAAAAAAGTTCACCTCCTGGAAAGAGGTAAAGGAAAACTCCTATGGCTGAAAGGTCCCTGTGAGCGAAGAAGAGGCTAAGATGAGCCAGCCCTCTCACCCTGGGAGGACATGGGGACACCCACTGCTCCCACCTGGCCCTGGAGAGGAGGGACCAGCCTGGCCCTCATGGCCAGATGTCAAGACCACTGTGGGTGGGTGAGCAGGCATGAGTGAGCTGGGCCAAGAGCAGTCATGGAGTGAGGGCAAAAGCATGTGAGGCCCACCTGCTGTGCAACAGCATGGACAGCCCGGTGTTTGCTGAGCCTACAGTTCTTCTATAGCAGGACACTGTGATGCTGTGACACATGAAGACTGTCTATATGTAGCTGATGGCCATAGAGACACGGCACTAAGCCAGGGCATGCAGTATAGGGGCCAGCACTCAGAGACTCCAAGTCCTCCTGGCCCTTGCACAGCTGATGCTAAATGTGGCTCCCAGGAGGAGCTCCTAACATGGCCCCAAACTAGTCAGGGGATTCATGGCTCAGGTAGGAGACTGACCAGCTTCCCCTGGTCAGGGCTGAGACTGGTGACATGCTGTGCCAGCTCTTTTGTAAGCGACAGAGCTCCCAGCTCGGCCTGGGTAGGCCAAGTGTTCCCAAGTGCATCCACAGCTTTCCTTCCTCTCTTGCTTTGAGAGCTGCATGTTCCATTGGGAGTCCATGCTCCCCAAAGTTCTGGGTCCCTGTGGAGCCTCTCTAGAGTTCACAGTGGATGCAGATCTGGTGAGAAGCCAGCAAGGAGGAGCAACAGTTCAGCGGACAGGGCCAACACAGGAAAACTGAAGTAATCTGCATCAGTGCTCATAGGTATGATGTCAACAGCACACCTGGCTGTGCATATTCCAGACCAGCAAGTGTTACAAAATAAAATTTAAAGGAAGATATATTTACAATAACATCAAAAAAATTCAGGGTTGGAACATACATACATACAAAAGGTAAGTAAAACCTCCATGTAGAAAACTAGGAAAATTTACTGACCAAAATTAAAGAGTACCTGAGAGTCACAAGATATGCATTATTGCTCCTAGATTTGAATACTGAAAATCTTACGATATTAATTCCTCCAAATGGGCTCACACATCCAAGCCCATGGACATGTTTATTTATGTGTGTGAAGTATTAATCAGGCCAAGAATAGCCTGTGGAGAAGAACAAAGCAAGACTTCTTTTGCCAGTTATCTGCACATGTGAAGCCACAGTAAGTTAGCTGTGGGCAGTGGTGAGGGATAAACAAGAAGAACAAGGGAGCTCAACAGTCAGGAACCAGTGCTTGTAGGCACGGGAAGAGGACAGGCTTCTCGGTAAACAGTCCTTGGTCATGATTGGGCAAGTGGAAAAATAAAGCTTTAAAGCCCCCCTTCCCTGCCCTAGCCCAAAGATCCAGGGAGATGACAGCCTCTGGAAAATAGCACAGGTTCCCATTGACACAGCTGTACCTCTACACAGACTCCTCACACATAAAACAGCACTCACTGTCAAGGAAAGATGTAGATGATGAGCCATGTCAGAACAAAGACTCCTGTGTGTCAACAGACATCGTCAAAAGAGAGAAAAGCAGCCTACAGGGCGGGAGTACTTGCAACTCATTTAACTGGCAAGGGCTCATATCTTGGGAATCTTCCCACACTGCTCTTGGAAAGGGGCAGCACCTTGAGCAGGCAGATCCCTTAGGCATCCATGTGGCTAATAAAGAGAATTACCCTCTGCATTCTTGTATTTCAGATTCAATCAGCATGAACAAAAAATATTTGGATAGAAGAATTACAACTGTACTAAATGTGTACAGTTTTTTCCTTGTCCTTATTCCCTAGACAATACAGTATGACAACGACTTCCACAGAATCTGCATTTTACTTCCACAAAAATCCACATTAAGTGTCATAAGTCATCCAGAGATGATTTAAAGTGTACAGGAGGATGTGTGTAGAGTCTATGTGAATGCTATATCATTTTAAATGAGGGACATGAGCATCCTCAGATTTGGGTATCCATTTGGGGTTTGGAACAGATAACATGGCAGATATGGAGGGATGACTGGGTATCAAGACAGTTAATCTCATTAGTGAAGAGGGAAAAGCAAATTAAAGTCACAGAGAATACCATCACATGCTTAGAACAATGACTAATGCACAAACACAGAATTTTAGCAGGAAGCATTGGGGAGAGCAGGGCACCTGGCTTGCATTTTGGTTGGCATGTTTGTTAGGGAAGCCATCTGAGGTGGACCACATGTGTCTATTAAAACCCAGCAATTGCAGATTTTAGTGAGATGGCAATCCTACCCAGTGTTCTATCTCAGAAGTTTATGAGGAAAAATCAGTAATGCATATGAAGACTGATAATGTACAATACTTTAGTAGACTGTATACTTGGGGTGGATGGAGAATTGTATCAGGAATCTGCCCCACCAACCTGGGACCCCCACCATAGAACCGATGTTGAACCATACCTAACACTGATGAAGTGCACACCATGTATGGCATGGTTCTTATAGCAGCTGGTGGGGAAGGAAACTACAAAGCAGTTGGGGAGTGCTATAGGTACCTGGTGGGGAGAACACCAGGATGGTTGCCCACTGTATGGTCTTAATTCAACATTCAGCATTAGGAAGCATCTCATTTAGGTGAGGGTGAGTTAGCAAACACAAAAGCAAAGCTGTGTGCTAGATTTTCAGCCTGTCCTTGTCACCATTTCTACTGGGGTGGTGGTACAGGGCATAGCACTCCATATGCCAGCTTTTATTAAGATAAAGGGACACCGATGGTAACTTAGGCCTGGAGCGATCTAGGACTCAAGAAAGCCTTTCTGATAACAACGAAGGAGGGGAAGGAGCTGCTCTGTGGACAGGAAAGTGGAGACACAGCAGAATGTGTGCTTTTAAAGAAAAAATAAAACCCAACCAGTTGAGAAGACAAGGGTGATGAGCAGGGTGCACACTGGGCATGGAGCCTGCCACTGAGGAGGAATGGCCCCTGCTGATGCCCTCATGGCTCATCTAAGTTAGCGTGCAAGAAGCAGGGCTGCATAGCCTGAGGGGGAAAAGGCTCACTGGTGAGGGTGGCATCTAGGCACAGAGGTCCCAGCCCTTCTGGGGAGATCTGAGGGCTCTGTTCCCAGCAGCTGTCCCCGCAAGAGGAGCTGTTCCTTTGGGAATCCGTAGCAGAGAAATGTGGGACAGGAGGGCCATTTTCTCTGCTGGATCCAGGGCACCAGGAAGGAAGCCCAGCCTGGGAGGTGCTGCTGCCCACACAACTGGGGACTGCTGTCCTGCAGGAGTGAGGCACAACCGACCTGCTCAGGGTCTGGCAGGGAGGATCTTCCCATGCAGGGGCTGGTGTGCAGGTCTATGAGGCACAGGACACCTGGCCTTCCCTGCAGCCCTCACTGGTGAGAGGACCTCACCATCCGAAAGGCAGGGTAGAGGGTAGAAGCTGTACATGGGCTCTCCATTGTCCCCTGGTGGTGGCTGGCAGTGGCAGCAGGTGCAGACATACCTTGTGGCTGGCCTAGTGCTCCCTGTCGCCATGCTGTGCACAGGGTCCCAGCACTACAGACCAGAACTTTCAGCCAGGAGTGGCCACTCCCAGACTGCACACACACCACGTGCTGAGGTTGCACAGATCTCCATGGAGGTCATGGTGGGGTAAGGGAAACCCACTTCCCAGACCCTCTGAGAGGGTGTGGGCAGGGCTCGCAGATCTGGGATGCTTGGATTATGTGACAGGATTCATTCATCAACATGGGCAAAGCATAGACCATGCTTAACCTTCAGAGAAAAATAAACTAGAATTAGATTGACAGGTCATTTCTCTCAGTATCTTAATATCTTAACAATAGTATGCTTGTAATCCCAGCACTCTGGAAGGCTGAGGCAGGTGGTTCCAAGTCCAAGCTCACTCTGGGCAATTTAGTGAGACCCTGTCTCAAAATAAGAAAAAATAAAACTGGGTTGGGGATGTAGCTCAGTTTGAAGGCTGGATTTAGCTACCAGCACTGGGGGAAAAAAGGTCAAAAAAAGTGAAGCAAGATAGATAAGAAACTAAAAAGAAAAACGAAGTTTAGAGTGTGATTATAAATCACAAAGAGTCAGATTAAAGAACTAAGCCTACCTGGTGGCTTTGGAAGCATCTTTGCTGAAGCTGCGTGGTACAAGTCCATGCAGATCAGCCCATCTGAGCAGTGGAGCAGTGATAAGAGCTGGGGCCACATGTGGAGGGTTGCCAAGGCCCATTACCCTACCTGTGCAAGACCCCACACCCAGGCCTCTCGGTCACTCAGTGCCAGCACATGCATGTGCCTGTAGGAGCTGAGTCCTGTGTCTCTGCCCATGTACATGTCCACAGTATGATAGAGGAGGTGCAGTAGGGAGTGGTGTGGGGGCTGAGGGTGGCATCCCCCTCATGCAGCGCACTGTGCCAAAGGCTTTGCATAGGCCAAGCGACCCCAAGGTGGTGTCCAGGTGGAGTAGCTTCAGCTGAGGAGGCTGGGGGAGGGCAGGAGCCTATGGCCTTCCTGTGTGGCAGCTGCAGACACCCTCTGCCCCCTAGGATTAGATTTAATCCCCAGAACAGCAACATCCCAGTGAGGTGCTGCGACTTCAATCTGCTGATGGTCTTAAATCCCCAAAACCGCATAGCTCCTGGCCTCATTTAATTTAGTTTTAACGGGTTTGGTTCATTTCTATTTCAGTGTATGTGATGAAGAAAGACACGGGTATGTGTGTGAAGAACAAGCTCAGCATCTTTGCATACCAAACTGCAAATGCAGATTTATGAACACATTTATAATTCTGCCAGACAAAATCATTTATAAAGCCCTGGATTGGTTGTTCAAATTTCAAGGTGGGTCCTACTGAATTCTGCTGGGAATAAACAGTTTTGTGAGCTTTGTCAAATCAGGATGCTGCAGGGCAGGATCTGAAGGGGACCCTGAGGCTCACTGCCATCAGTACTGCTGAGGCAGGAAGTTGTGCCCCCTCCCTGGCTCAGCTGTGATTCTCACCCTTGGTTTCTTCCAGGTACCCTGGACTAGGGTCGTGACTAGGGGCTGGGATAGCAGAAATGTCCAGCAGAGGCAGCGGGGGCAGACCCATGTGCAGCTGGGTATGATCTAGTTCTGCTGTTTTCTCCTGATGCACTCTGGACTCAGCATCAACCTCAGAAGCCAAACACACCTTTTTGGGTTACCCAGGCCAGACACTTTACTAGGTCTGATGCTCACAGCAGTAAGAACCTCTCTAAGAGCAAAAGAAAGAACAAAGCAAGAAAGCAACATGGAATCCAGCAGCATTGCTCTGGCTGGGATTCAAGCTCCCAGAGTCTGGCTGGGGAGATAGGACTTAGGGCTCTGAAATGTGGACAGAGGATGGGCTGAGCCATCCTGGGCCCATAGTCCACATGCCAGAGGGGTAGCTGGTCCCCTTCCAAGCCCTGCCTGTGTGAGCCCCACACTGTGTATATGTCCTGATGTGACAGTGCAGGCTTTAGCTAAGGTGGCAGATGGCATGATCTGAAACACACAGACTGTCACACAGCCACTCACACCACATGCCCTCTAACACATGACCCAGAACATTCCACACCCAGAGCAAGGTGCCTCAGCCAAGTGCCAAGGAGCAGCTCCAGCCCTTGCCCAGCATGGTGGGCCCAGTGTGGTCCCCAGCCACTGTCTGCAATGTTGTCTCTACCTCTTTTGCTCCCCCAAATCTGCACACTGTGCTAGCCTCTGACACAAACAGATGTCTCTGAGACACTCACCCAGTCTACTTGACACCCTGCCTCTCATTGTGGAATGGGGCTCCATGGTGCGAAGGTAATCACAGCCACTGGCCCTTTGTCCTACTGATGGGGCTGTCTGCACCCTGTGTGGGGCTAAGGAATGCAGCCCCTGTGTCTTGAAGAGTATGTACCCGGGAGATCACAGTGGGACTTGCTGCTTCCCTGAAGTCTCACTGTGTCTTGAGGTGGGCATTGCAGGTGTCCCTTTTCTTTTTCTTACAAACCACAAGGTTGCAAACACCCAGATCTCTGTGCATACATGGGGGCTTGGTAAGAAGGATTTTTTATGGAAAACTGTGTGATCAAGGGTATTCACATCTAAAATGCTGGCAGATGTGGCAAAAGGTTTTCCATACAGCTGCCTGCTCCACACCTCCCTAAGCCCAAGTGGCACAGGCTTCATATGCTGCTCCTGCCCCATGGATGTCTGCAGTCCATTCACATCCTGTGTTTCCTAGAACTGCCCATGTATGTGGCCACTGGTTCCATGTTGGTTCTATGGCTTGTCACCATGTGGTAGCTACTTTGTGGAAGGTATAACCCCTGGGGTGAAAGCTGGAGCCTGCTCTCGTGCCTTCTGGGTTTGAGGTGTGCCCTCCTCAAAAGAGACTACTCTAAAAAAGAGACACAGTACTTCTATACCTTTAGCTTGTGACTCTACCTCAAGTACATCTGTAGTTCAGAACTCAGCATTTCTGATATCTATCTGACCCAACATTGTGATTGAATGCTTTACTCACTCTTAGTGACTTAAATGCTATTTTGATCAAAGCAAAGCAAAGCAAAGCAAAGCAAAGCAAAGCAAAGCAAAGCAAAGCAAAGCAAAGCAGCGCAGCGCAGCGCAGCTCCATCTCTCTTGTATCCCCATTCCTGCCTGTTTTATTCACTCTCCCTGATAGTATGTTTTATATAGGTTTCTTTTCTTCCACTCTCACAGTCTCTTGATTGTTTTTAATGATTGTAGCCCCCCACAGCTTAGTGTGGGGGTGCACATGCAGGGGATGAGCAGAGCAGAGGGGGAGGGATGGGGTGAGGGTTACAGGTAGGGGAGGGGCATGGCAGGTACCTTTAGATTTGCTCTGAGGTCCCACTCATCTGTATCACTGTGACCTCAGGGAACAGATCTGTACCTGGGGCTGGCCCTTGCAGTCCCAGTTGGACCTCTCCAGGGCTTGTCCCAGGCCCTCTCCTTCCTGAGACCACTCGTTGTCCTCTCCCTCTGCTGATCCCTCCCCACAGAGCAGTCCTGAAAGACCCCTCTGATAGCTCCATATCAGCGGAAGTCACAGCCTGTGCTACACCTTTCCTCCTGGGAGCTGGTCTTGGCCCTGGGCTTACTTCCTTCTGGATCCCTCTTCCCTGATCTCCCTCAAGAATCTGATCTAGCAGAGGCCCAGGGAGGCAGCCGGTGTCCTCTGCTATAGGAAGACCCTGGCCACAGGCAACATATGACCACATGGCTCAGGCCAGTCTGATTGTATGTGACCTGGTTGTGGGGTACACAGTTCTGTCCTGACCCTGTCACTCAGCCACAACTCCAGCTGCTCCAGGGCCCCATGTGAGCATTCAAGCTTTCACTCTTCTACAGCCATGTTGGTGGTCCTCAGACTCACAGCCTGTCCAAGACCACACTGCAGCCCAGCCCCACACTCCAGAGTCCTCAGGAAGTGGTGGAGTCCAGTGACTACTTATGGGCAACCAGAGACTTATGTACCTTCATCAAGACCATGTGGCTCAGACGCAGAGAACAGAAACCTGCAGCTCTCAAGCCAACCTGGAGTGCCCACTGGGCATGGCTGAGCCCAATCATTCTGCCTATCACCAAGTCCCAGAGCCAGACCTGCTGGTCCTCAGGCTCCAGCTGTGGGGTGCCCTGACCCCAAA
Source organism: Chinchilla lanigera (assembly GCF_000276665.1). Classification (NCBI taxonomy): domain Eukaryota; kingdom Metazoa; phylum Chordata; class Mammalia; order Rodentia; family Chinchillidae; genus Chinchilla; species Chinchilla lanigera. Next base: position 42,391,054 of record NW_004955407.1, on the reverse strand, counting down.
TCTCCCCAGGCCATCACAAGTGGCAACAGGATGCTTCATTGAGGCTCCTGGCTTCTCTAATCAGGACCCAGCAGTTCCTGGAACAAGACACCCTCCACACAGGAAGCATGGGTACAAAATTAGCGTGGCCTTGCTCAAGACACCACTGGGCCCAACTCCACCTGGGCCCTCCTATTTCCAGATGAAAAAGGTTGAGCATAGTGAGGGTGATGTACACAAGAAAGGCTATGTTGCGGTGGGGTGAGGGGACATCCTGATCGTGAGAAGCTTGAGGAATGAGGCAGAGCACCAAGGGGGCACCTAGCTGTGCAAGGACCTACTCTTCTGCCCAGCACCAAGAAACATGGCCCCACTGCCTCTGCAAGTGGTGTGTATGGCACATCTTTCATTATCAAGAAAGGGAAAAGGAGGACCCAGCCTTGCCTCCCAGGGCACGCTTTATTTCTAAAGGCAGCAGCACGAATTTTCCCTCTAAGGGCAATTAAGATCAACACGCATGGTCATCATGGCAGTGTGCCTCTGTCTCACTACTGTGTGCCTTGTCTGTGAGCTTAGGTTAAGTCCAGTTATTGGGACACACGCTAAGAGGGATAGGTGACAGAAATAACAGGCAAAAGAGGCATTATAACCAAAAATATGGAGAACACAGAAATTTTCTACCCTGTTTTAATGGACTATGAGAACAGTTCCCTCCTCCAAAGATGGGAGAGTGGTGAGGACACGGTCCCTTAGGATACTGCACACTGGTCATCTGTGCTACTGCCCATGCAGGACATCTCCACAGCCATGCTCTTGGAAGAGGAAAGCCTCTCCTGTTACCACTGGACAACTGCTACCCTGCACCACTAAAATACAGAGTTGTTTATCATCAGAAATGTTAGAAACGGGGCATGGTGGTGCACGCCTGTAATCCCAGCACTCGAGAGGCTGAGGCAGGAGGATCACTGTGCGTTCAAAACCAACCTGGGTTACAAAGTGAGCTCAAAACCAGCTGAACTGCATAGCGAGACCCTGTCTCAAAACAAACAAACAAACAAACAAATTTTAAAAAAGAAATGTTTGCATTCATTTCTGTGCTCCTGGTCATTCACCCATGTCCTGGACAATCAGTTAAAACAAGCTTAAAATATTTTATCTCTGAAAGGCAAAAAACTGTCCCCTGATGGAACATACTCAGACAAAATCCCACTATGTCCCTGGCAAACAATTTCGGGAACATCTTTGAGCAACACAAACAGGAGCATGGAATCTGTCCGAGTGTAGCTCCAACAGACGCCACAGACAGGTTCCATTGTACTCACCACTGCTGAAGAGTCTAGTACAACACTGAAATTAATTTGTAAGACGGGCAAAAAAAGTAGTTTTGCTATTTATAAGCTGCAAAACTCACTTAAGTTTTACAAACATTTGAAAACATTTACCCATTCCACATGTTTTATCAGACAGGAATCACACTCAATGGTTCTCCAGGATAAACGACTCAGCCACATCCCGACACTAACACCTCATTTCCAGTGCGAGTCCTTTGCGTGCTAGTGATCTGTGTCCACCCTGTGCTGACACCTGGGCTTCACAGTGCTCTTCCTGCTCGCTCCTGAGGTCACCATCTCCAGAAAGGCAGTACCAGGCGCTTGTTGAACTAGACCACTCTGGGCCCCGTTTCTGAGGGTGACCCACATCCATATGTGGGATTACACCCCTGACCTTGTCTTGCATCTGACAAACATCCCTAAAGTTGTCTGTTTTTCTGTAAATAATATCACTTTAACAGTAAAGAGACTAAGATGATACCAGTCCTTTAGAAGAACCACATTATTAAAGCAGAGGACCCAACAAAAGCACCATACTCATAAGCATAGGAACTGCTCGCACTCACACCGATCCTGCTCCCCATCACCAAGAGCCGTACGTGCTGCTCCCGCAGTCCGTCTCAGCCTCCCTGAAGCCCACACACATGAGAATCCTACCTGTCCTGCCATGCTGCCTGAGGCTCCAAGCTTGGGCTTGATCTGTCTTCCTCGTAGTCTGCCTCAGCCACCTGTCCTGCTCTACGGACCCCTCACCAGGACCCCAGAGCCCCCTTACCTCAGAACAAAGCAGCCTGTGAGGCTGGGAGGATCGGCTGGATGTGGGTACCAGACAGATGGCCACGCTCCCTGTTTAGAGAAGATGAAACACTAAAGGAGAAAAATTAGAGGGGTGTTTTGTTCTCCACGGAAGGAGGCCACCCATCCCATTGGCCTGGGGTGGGAAACCGCGTGACATGGCCCAGGCACATGTGACCTACTTTTCGCCCAGCTCCCCTTATGCCCTTGGAGGGGCACCCAGTGCTTATGGGCTGTCATTTCAATGGCTCCTTCCCCCACAGGGCAGCTGAGCAAGCCGGTGTGCCTGCAAGACATGCGCCACACTGTTAAGCCTGGGTTGGGGGGGTTGGCCGGCATTAATCCACATGCAGCTCTTCATCTCAGCTGTCACTGCTGTTGTGGACTGTCGGCCCTGGACGGCTATGGCAGGAGACTGGTCCCTTCCCTTTACTGCAGGGCAGGCCTGGGCTTGGTTGGGGAGGTGCTCACAGGTCCACATGGAGCTGAAGACGAGGCACCCAGAACGACATAGCCCAGAACTTCTCTTCTTCCCCATTTCTAATTCGATCTAATCTTCCCGAGAAGCAAGCTTATGCATAAGCTCTGAATCCGATGGGTGCACTGCATCCTCAAGAGCAGTCCCAATGCAGGCTGTGGTCTGAGCCAGGCTCCAAGCCTCAAGCAATGGTAGCTGTGAGGAGGGACAGCACATATGCTGGTCCACCTGCAAACAGGGCAGGACAGTGGCCCTTTCGCTCTACCTTGTGCTCACACAGTACCTTTCTCTCAGCATCCTACACGAAGATGATCCATACACGCAAATGCATGAAGGCTGAGTGCAGAGAGGAGCTGTGGCTGTGCAGGAAGGTGGCTGTACTGGGCCGAAGGAGCTGGTCACAGTGGTCCCTGGCAGCCGCTCTCACTTTCCAACCCCCACCAAAGTGCAGAAAGGGAAAGTGAAGCCCTGCAGGTCCTGCTGCCCACAATTGGCTTGACAGTACTTTACAGGAAAAAATTAAAACAACATAAAAACGTGTTCAATACAGGAAAAAACAACCCATAATTAGCTGTCTCCCAGAAAGCCCATTACTGTGATGCTAGGAAGTTGGACTGTGCAAACTCTTGTCTACTTGCTATTATTAACTCTTTTCAGCAAAAGCAGGACCCACCCATGTTTGTCCTCTCCGTTTCCAATGATAAGCCAAATATTTTCCTACATTAATATATTTGGTCCTATTAGTGATCAAATGGTATTTCATTCTGTACATAATATTTTATATATTCTACTTTAAGCATTTTTATGAATAAGAATGTAATTAGTCTGCAATAATTGAAAGTGTCAGGTATTTTTGTACTGTTATATTGACCAATGTTTTGATGATCGCTAAGGTTTGGGAGTATGTTTTCCCCCAAAAGTTGCATGTTGGAACTTAGCCCCCATTTACAGTAGGGCCTGAGGAGGTGCTGTGGCCAGGCGGACCTCACCCTCTCAGACAGGTGAGTGTCATGGAGGGGCATTCATTGGAGCCAGCGTGGGCCTCTCTGCCCTCCCACCTCTTCCTCTCCATGAGGATCAGCGTTTGTCCCTCCAGAGGACATGGAATTCAAGGCCCCATCTGGAAGCAGTGACAAGCACTCTTTAGACTCAGAGCCTGCTGGCAGCTTTCCTTGGATTTACAGTCCACCAAACTATGAGCAATACCTGTATGCTGCTTACAATTCACATCATCTCGAATACTTGGCTGTAGCAGCAGGAATGAACTAGGATGGTACCTTGAGTGGACCTCTTCCTGCCCTCTCTGTCTCCCTGGAATCTATATTTATAACAATGTAATTTCTGGGTCAAAAGATACACAAATTTGATGTTTCTGCTGCACAGTGACATTCCAGTCCAGCCTGGTAAGCGTCATCCTCAGAGCCAGGCTGCATGTCTAGGTCCACATTGAGTGGAGAGGAAGGAGTGGGCTTCAGGATTACCTCATGATATCTCGTTCTGCTGCTGTGTCCACTGTGCAGCTGCTCTGGCTGAGGTCTGACAGTCCAACTGTGATGGAGACAGCAGTGGCCCAGCTTCAACAGGGCTCAGGGTCACCAAGCTCAGGGGCCAGCCCCGGGCCAGTGAGGGCTATGTGCTTCTTGCTGGTGCCTGGGAGGACTGGACATTGGTCTGTGGTCCAGTGTGGGCAGCCCTGTGGTGATGGTGACAAAGCAGTCTGGTAAAGGAAGTCAGCAGGGACAGTAAGAACAGGCACAGAGGATCTGGCCACTGGTGGGTGAAGAAACAAGTGGGAGCCACAAGCAGATCCATGCTGCAGGCAGAGTTGCTGCCACCTTCTACATGTCGTGGGAGGCAGAGGGGAGCTGGTGACAGAGGGTGTAGAAGGGACTCAGCAGGGGCCATGTCCCTGAGGCAGGAGATCAGGAGGCTCAGGATACTCTATGAAGAGGAGGAGTGGCCCAGAGGGAGGAGAGAAGCTGGGATCTGGAACCTGGGAATTGAGAAGCTTGTGTCACACACAGGAGGAGCTCCTGGTGCTGGCCCAGCCCTGAACAGTGACAGCATCCAGGGTGCAGGCCAAGTGGCCTGTCATTTAGAGGGGTTGGAGGATACCAACTGCACCTCTGTAAGTTATCTTGGAGGACAGAGATGGAGGCTGAGGAAGGAACACAAGGCAGCATTGCACATCACAGGGGCCATTGCTGTGGTTCCAGCCTGACCCTGGCCTGACCCTGCTGTGCCTCTTCATATCCTTGGCTATCTTCTTCCCATTCTGTCTCTCAGACAAGCATCCTGGGGTTCAGGCTCGAAGAAGGCTGCAGTAGTTGTGTGCAATTCCTGGACTCCTGGGGAAGGCATCTTGTTCTTGTTTCCACACATTGATGTGTGCTGTGTGTAGCAGGCAGCTGGCCAATCCTGTCAGCAACTGTGTGGCTACTGGATGCTCTTCACGTTGGTCCCCATGGTGTGGTGACATGTCCCCCCATTGGCTTTAGCTCTGGGGCTATTTGTTTTGTTTTCCCTCAATTCTTGTCAACAAGTGCTCCCAGCTCACTGTGCTTCCTTCCGAGGCCTGCAGCAGTCACTTCGCCTGCAGCCTGGTCCCTCTCATTTTGAGCCATTTCAGTAGGTCAAGGACAAAGGCCACATGACTAGCAACTACAAAATGCATGTTTAACACATGTAAAAACAGTAACTGGACATGGAAATGGTAAGCAGTTTGAGCTGCATAATTTTAACTGGTGTTGGCCAACTCAGTCCTTGTCGTATGTAGCTTTCAATGTAATAAAATTAAAAATCTAATAATGTTTCAGTGAAAATCAGAAATAAATTTTAAATTTCAAATTTAGGAAGTGTTTTGTTAGTTTTTTTCTCTCAGAAACCAACAGAACACAAAGGACATCCTACAGACTGATGAAGGGACGGATGTAGAGATAGTGAGAAAAGTTCCAGTCAGGCTGGGGTACCAGACCTGAGGAAGCACCGGGTCTGATTCTGGCCTTCAAAGCTGAATAATGGAGCCACAAAGCAAACCCAGAGGCTGGCTTGCTTCCCGCCCTGCCCTTCCAGGGCTGCTCCAAGTGTGTCTATAGTGGATTGATAACTGGTGCTCAACTTATAACCCCCAGCTGAACTGACTAAGGGTGGTGCTGGGTGTGGGAGGCCCGCCTGGGTACTGTTGTCAGCAGAATAAGAGGCAGACCTGGAGAAGAAGAAGAAGAAAGGCTTTGGGGAACTAAAGAGGCTGTTGGGAGCAGAGAAAGGCTGTTGGAACTGGTGGAAGCTGTAAGGAGCTGTTGGTTTTTGGAGGAGCTCGTCATGCTGGCTTTCCTGATGAACTTAGCTGTTTTCATCCTTGGAGGAGCTTGGGACCTTGTTGACACTGAGAATGACTTTGGTTGACTTTGGGGGAGCTCTGGTCCTCACTCTGAGCATCACTACTTGGCTCCGGAGGGGAAGATGGTACACTGCCAGTTTCCGGAGGGGAAGATGGTGCACTGCCAGTTTCCTGGAGAAGCTTGCTGTGTTGACTTCCCTGATGGGAACTCAGCCATCATGATCACTGGAGGAACTTGGGACCTCACTGTTGCTGAGGATGGCTGTGGTACTTTTCAGGAGAGCTCTGGTTCTTCTGAGCGTCGCTTCCTGGCTCCTGTGCAGATCTCTCAAGCCTGCTAGCACAGGTCCTTCATCCCGCTGGCACAGACTTCCTAGATTCCACCACTAACCTTTGGGCCTTTGCAGCACAGATCTGTGAAACAGACCTGCATGAGATATTGTTATGGGCTCTGAGCCTCCAGTTAGATTTGTGGGAGGCATTGTTATGAGCTCTAGGTCCTCAGCTGGACTCATGCAGGACATTTCTGTGGGATCCAGGCCCTCAGCTGGATTTCCTGGTCTTAGCATGTGGACAGATTTCCTGCACTTCTTGTATATTGTTCTTTGGGTAGCGATTATAAATAATCATATAAAATATGTGTCCTGTATTATATTGTGTTCCTTTGTCAAAATATCCCCCAAATCATAATAGTGTCTCAGAATGGAGCAGGGGCAGCTCCCAGGACAGGTGGCGGCAGTGGCCCCCTCTTCCCCGCTGCGGCTTCTGTGTTCTTGGAGTCCATCTGTGACTTCTTCAGCTATGGGGTTCAGACTACAGGGCTGGGTGCTCAGAATACCCAACAGAGGCAACCAGGCACAGGTGACAGGCACGTGGCTCCTGAGCCCAGTTAGTGCCTGGGCCTCGAAGAGGGTCCAGGTCGGCTAGGTGAGGGGGTGGCTCCAACACTCCTTTAAATCCTGTGGACAGTAGCTATGCCTTAGTTTTAGGAGACAGTCAGTTGGGCTGGGCTCAGGCTCTGAGTTCTCACCAGCTGCGTATGGGTTCCCTATCAGCTCTGCCTCAAGCTTTTGCAGCCCTGTTCAGTCCTCCCTGTGTAAGCCACTTTGTGCCATGCCTAGCCTAGGACCTGAACATCACGCACCCTACAGAGAAGTCCTGGCGCATTTACTCTTCAGGGTCTTTCTTGGTCAGATTCATGCAGGTGAAACTTGGGGAGAGCCCAGGAGCCCTCTGAACTCATGCGAGCTCTCCTTTGTGGATGTATGCTGGCCCTGCACAGGGGCTCCTGGCCTCCTCCTTCACTGTGGCAGTCAGATAGATGCTCTGGCCCTCACTTCCCACATGTGCCTACCTCTGGAATCAAGGGACAAGAAGGCAGAGAGAGGGAAAAGCAGCAGAGGCTCATCCCATCCCTTGGCACTGCACCAGTGCAGAGGAGAGAGAAGGTCTCCCTCCCTCTGTCTTAGATCACATGGCTCTACCATTGCCACTATGGGGCAGCTTGGGGCTGGGTGTGGAGAACAGAGAAGGAGCAAAACCCTAGACTTGACCCCACTCTCTGAGCATCGAAACCCCTTTCTGGCTCCTTATGCCCTGCTTACACCCTCTCAGGAGTTTCCTGTTGGGCTTGGGAGTAGTGAGTCAGGGACAGGCTCTCCACATTGCCATCTGCTTCTCCAGAGCCCAGTTTCCCAGAAGGCAGATAGCAGGGCGCAGAGAGCCCCTCCACCCACCCAGAGCCCAGCTCCAGTGCTTTCTGTTATTCCCCTCACTGAAGGAATGTGGGACTAACAATGAGCAATCCAAACAGAAATTAAGTAAACAATTCTTTTTTTGTCTTTTTGAGACAGGGTCTTGCTATGCAGTTCAGGCTGGCCTTGAGCTCACTTTTGTAGCCCAGGCTGGTTTCAAACTGGCAACAATCCTCCTGCCTCAGCCTCCTGAGTGCTGGGATTATGGGCATGCGCCACTATGCCTGGCCATACAAACAATTCTTACAATAGCATTTACATGAACAAAATACTTAGGAATAAACTTAACCAAAGAGGTGAACAATGTAACTGCTGAAAACTACTGAATGTTGGTGAAAATGAAGGACACAAACACAAAGACATCCTTGCTCATGAGTTGGGAGACTTAATATTAAGACATCTGTATAATCTACAGATTTAATGCAACCCATATCAATATCCCAATAATATTCTTTGCATTTCTGAAATTCATATGGAGTTTCAAGGGACTTCCAACAGCAAAACAATTCTGAAAAGAACAAAGCCAGAGGATCATACTTGTTGACTTCAAAACATTTTACAAAGTGAAGGTCACAGAAAGAGCATGGTATTAGCAAAAGACAGATAACAGATGAATGGAATAAAATAAAAAGCTCAGAAACCTACCCTCACATGTATTATCAAATGAAGTTTGACAAGAGTGCCAAGTACCTTCTGTGGGGAAAGTCACAGCTTACCTACTACCACATATAAAAATAAACTCAAATTGATCAAAGACCTAAACGTAAGAGCTGAGAAAACAAAACTCTTAGAAGAAAACACAGGACCCATGACATTGGAATTGGAAGTAGGTTCTTGGATATGACACCAAAAACACAAGCAACAAAGTAACAGTAGCTAAACTAGGCTGCATCAAAGCTTAGTATTTTGGGCCATCAACAGAACTAGCAGAGAGAAAGGCAACATATGGAATGAGGGGAATATCGGCAAATCACATGGACAAGGGGAAAATCCAGGTTAGATGAAAAACTCCTTCAACACAACAAGACCCAAATGACACAATTAAAAATGGGCAAAGGGCTTGAATAGATATTTTTCCAAAATACACATACAAATGGTCAACAAGCACATGAACGAGTGACCAACATCACTCCTGTGGTTTGAATGTGGTCTTTGCCCCCAGGCTCATGCGCTGGACCTCAGTGTGTGGCAGTGTTAAGAGGTGGTGGGTCTTTAAGAGCGAGGAGCCCAGTGGGAGGTCTTTAGGTCACTGGGGGTGTGCCCTCAGGGAGAGTGTGGGAGGGTCTCTCTCTCTCTCTGGCTTGTCTCACCAGGTGACCCCTTCCTGTCACACACAGTTCTGCCACTGTGATGCCATCCTCCATAAGGCCCTGCCAGGGCTAAACACATGTCAGTGCCATGCCCTTGAGGATATGAGTGCTGGCTTTTCCGTGCCCAGATGGTGTGAAATCACTAATCTTTCCTGGAGGTTGAACTCTCCACACTGTGTTAAGATCCCCTCCTGTTCTCTGTGGACAGGCAGCAAGGGATGGTCAGCTGCTCTATGGCATGCTTCCACCACGTGTCACCATCTCTCTTCCAGGAAGGGATACTGAGATCTATTCCATGCTTATATCCACAGAGCCTGACCAGGCATGCGGGGTGTCTCTCTCTCTTTCTGTGTGTGTGCATGTGTGTGTGTGTGCCCCTGGAATTACATCACTGCAGAGACACAGGGCAGGTGCTATGCTGAGTCACATGCAGTGCTGATCTTGTGGTCTCAGCCCCTTGAAGTGCGCTCCAGGGTGCTGCCATGTCAGCCTACTCTCGCAACCCTTGGCACTCCATGGTGCTGTGGTCTCCCCAGCACAGAGTGGTGTAACACTGTCCACTTCCCATTTCTCTGGTGAGCGGTGAGTCTGAACATTTCTACATCAGCCTTTAGCATTTCCTCTTCTCTGAACTGTCTTTCAAATCCTTCGTCTGTTTTTCTGTTAAAATTACAGTGTGTATTAGTTTCCTATTGCTGATGCTACAAATAACAACAAACTTGGGAACCTAAACAAACACAGGTCATTTTACAGTTCTGGAGGTCACATATCTGAAATACCTTGCTGGGCTGGGTCCTCCTAAAGTCCCTGAGAGACCCTTTCCCAGCACTTAGAGGCTGCTGCAATCCTCTTAGCCCCTCCCTCCACCTTCAAAGCAGCTCAACAACTTTAGATTCCTGACTCCACCTTCTTCCCCTCTTCCATGTTTACAGGTCTCATGCAGCTCAGAAAGCCCATAGGGCCAGCCCCTTTCACTGAGCTCAAGCAGCTTAGCAGTTATAAAATCATCTGCAACGCTGGCCCCACCACACAAGGGCATGTGGTCACAGCTCCAGGGATTAGAGTGCATGCGTGTGTGTGTGTGTGTGTGTGTGTGTGTGTGTGTGTGTGTGTCTGTGAGGCTTTACTCTGCTCACAGAAGGGGGCTTTTTTAGGGTATTAGCATTCTCCAGAATTCTCTAATAAAACATATTGATGTTTTATTGGCTTCAGGCTCCCCATATGTCCTCTCCTCTCACTTTTAATTAACTTCTTCCATGGAAGCTATCTAATGTGGTATAACTTAGCAAATCTTTATCCTACTTTTTTTTGTTTTTTTAAAGTTTTATTTACCAATTTCTTCTTTTTTCCCCTCAAGTAATAAAGGTATGGCCTTAATTTTTTTATAATAGTTTTTACCTTTCACATTTAGGTTTTGTCCCATTTGATGTCAAGAACACAGTTTTGTAACCGTGACAGTGGAATATTCAAGCCCCTGGGGAGTGGGGCCTTTCAGCTTCCCACTCCTCCGATGCTGACAAACCTCTTCTAGAATATTTATTACCCAGAGACTTTTGTGTGACCTCTAAGTGCTTACTGAGTTCTTCAAAATCCACCTGAAATTTTGACTCAAAATCACCCTGGACTTATGGACAAACACATTTCCTTTGTTAGCTCATATGCTCTCTCCTCCATCATTCATGCTGTCCTGGGTCCTTTATTAAAGCATCAGGTTTTGGCCTCACGGTTCCGCATATTTTCAATTAGATTAACTTCTGGATGTTTTCCAGGTTCCAAAGCCATTGTGAACAGAATGGTATGTATGTATGTATGTGTTTATTTATTTGAGACAGGGTCTTACTGTGTAGTTCAGGCTAGTCTTGAACTTGTGGTGATGTTCCTGCTTTGGCCTCCTGAGTGCTGGGATTACAGACTGCACTTGGTATTTTTAAATTACATTTTGTTTGGTTATTGCTGGTATAGAAAAAGGTTAATCATTTTATGCTTATTGATCTTACATCCTGAAAACCTGCTAAACTTTTCTATTTTTTCTAGTAGGGTTTGTTCTTTTTGGCTTTTCTACAGAAAATCATCACACTCTCTGCAAAGAATGTCAGTGTTATTTTTCCCCTTCAAATCCTTTTCTCTTATTCCTGTGCATGGGAAAGACCTCTGGTGCTATTAATAGTGTCAGACTTCATCACATGTCCTGAGTTAATCATGTTATTTTTCTCTCTTCATCAATTAATAAATTGTACATTTACATTTACATATGCGCTTGTTGAATCAACCTTGATATCACATGGTAAACTATTAGATCACAATATTCTATTTAGATTTGTTTTAAATGTGTATTAGTGAGTTTGGCACATTAGCATTTTACATTGAATTCTTAGGTACAGTCCTAATAAAATGTGTCTGTTCTCTGTTTTAAAAAGTCACATCATATTGCAGTCAAGATTATGTTTATATCCTCTAAAGTGCTGGGACGCTTTCCTTGAATTTTCTGGGATGCTCTGTGTAAGTTAGAAGACATAGAGTTCCTTGAAGTTAGGTCCAATTTACCCATGATTCAGCATGTGAAGATTTTTTTGAATGGGAAGTCTTTGTCATTTAAATATCTTTAATATCTGTTGGCCTACTAAATTCTCTAGTTCTTCTTGAGTCTATTTTGGCACTTTTACTTTCCTAGGCAATTATCAAAGTCCTGTCAGCTTTCAAACTTGCTTGCATATGTAACGAATACTCTGGTTTTTCTTCTCAGTTGTATCTATAGTTATTTCCTGTTTCTGTCTTTAATTATCACTGTACCATCCTCTTTTTCATTCTTCTTATCAGAGGCCTACCTTCTCTTTAAAACAACAAACCAGCCAGCAGCTTTAGTCCTGTTGAGTTCCTCTATGATTCTGTGTTTTCTGTTCACTGATCTTTGCTGTTTCCTTTATTATTCTGACCCTGGGTCCTCAGTTTCTTCTCTTGCTCTTTTTCTCAACCTCTTGGGTTGGTTTACCCTGGCACTTTTAGTTTTCTACCATTCTGAGCACATGTACTTAAAATCAAGATGTCCTCAGCACTGTTTTAGTTGCATCACATTAATTTGGGTGTGCTGTTTCAGCATCATTCAGCTCCAAGGTTCCTTATCCTCTCCTATGACTGCGCTTATAATGTGGAGTTTTTATAATCTGTTATTTACATGAGCCTTCCTTTGCTACTCATTCCAGCACAGCTCCCTCATAGATGGGAAACACCTGCTGTTACCTGAATTACTGAGGCCAAACTCACTGTAGTTTTGTACATGCCCTCTGAATGCTTAAAAAGTAACATGTAAGTCCCAGCACTGAGAGGCTGAGGCAAGAGAACTGAAAATTCAAGCCCAGCCTGGTTAACTTAGAGACTTAGCAAGCCCCTGTCTCAAAGCATAAGAAAGGACTGGGGATGTAGCTCAGTGTGGAGGTTCTGGGTTCCACCCCCAGTACCAGGCACACATATGCACAAATACACATACCATCTGTGTGTGCTAAGTGCTCTGCTCACTTGTTAAATGCTCAAGATGTCAGGGCTCTCCTTCTGGGCTTAGTTCTGCAGGTTGCCTGAGCCAAGCCTGTGCTCCTCAGCCAACCTCTTCATAGTTCTAACGGTGCAGGTTTGGGGCACTGATGGAGCTATAGGTACTGCTATTTCAAGTGGTGCCAGGTACCACAAAAGCACCCACTCGTGATGCCACCCAGCCAGGCTCCCAGAACCCACTCTTTCCAGATACCCCTTGGGGACCGTTAGCAGCTGGCACAGCTTTCTCTCATCATTCCTAAACCTGGCTTCCTGCTGCTGCCCTAGTGCCCAAGTGGACTCCAGGGGATAGCTGTGTACCTGAGAATGGCCCAAGCATGTGCCCCCCAGTACCAGGCACACCTATGCACAAATACACACAGCCAGCCTACAGCCAACAGGATGAGGAAGCTCCTCTGCCCCAGGATCATGTGCTCCAGAACTTAGACTTCTGGACTGAAGCAGGTGGGACAAAGGACTGGACCACTTCCCAGGGCTAGTTCAGCTCTGCTGTGATGTCCCTGGTGAAGAAGCCAGCAACTAGAAGAGGCAGCCACTCACCTTCCCCCATAGGCAGGCTGGACAGTTCAGAACAGGTCCATAGAAGAAAACACTGGATACACCTGGGCTCAGAGCATCGTCACAGGAGCTGGAGGTCTGCAGAGGGGGCAGCCTGCGTAGAACCCACCTATCTGAAACAGAAACACAGGGCACATGAGGTCCTGTGCACAGCACTGCCCTTGGGACTGGGACTTGACATCACTTCTGGCATTAGCAGATCAGTAAACATCTCTGGAGCATTCAGGGCTAAGCTTGAGTGAGCAGGAGCCAATGCCAGCAGAGCTGACCCTGACAGTGCTGCCAACAAGGCCTAAAGAGGTCACAGCAGTCTGGGCAGGTGCCCACTTCACAGTGTGTAGCCCAAGAGAAACCTCCTGAGGGGCCTATATAATGTTTACTTATAACAGTTAGTATATTTATCTGTATACACTGATTTTAAACTGACATTTACGAAACTGTACATTCATTTAAGTGCATTGCTAGTTTTCTACTTTTACATCAGGAAGAGCATCTCACTCAACCTCTGACTCCAGCTTGCAATTTTGCCCACTGGAGCCGCCTTCTGTACCATCCAGTATTTTTCCAGAATGCCTCATTTTCACCCTACCCCATGTTTTTGACATTTTGCCTTTTGAATTCAGGTCTAGTACCTGGGCTGGAGACCTGACTCCTAGTGACAAGTGCTCAGTACGTAAGGCTGACCCCTGCTGTGCTCATAATATTCTATTCTGCTAGTGTATGTTTACGACCTCCACCAGTCATTGCTATGGGCATCCTAGAAGGCCCACTGAAAACAACTCCAACACTTGAACTCCTGAGACTGTGGCCCCCACAGGAATCAGAATCTGTGATAGGTGCTTCTGTCCTCCTCTGAACCAGCCAGGTAGCCACACAGTACTGCTCTCGGGCATTTTCAGCCAATGTCTTTTTCACACAACTACATGCAGTTCAAAGTGAGGTGGACCAGAAAGTGCCAGTGCAAGGTGAACTGGTCAGTTTTCCCACTACTAGAACTAAATATCCAACACTGACAACTTAAAGGGGGAAATGGTTTATTGAGCTCAGCGTTTCAGAGGATCGAGTCCATGCTCAGCTGACTCTAAAGCAGAGACATTATGGCAGAAGAGCAAAGCTGTTCACTTCATGGTGGCTGGAAAGCGGAGCACCAGAAAGAGATGTATCCTCCACAGGCTCACGCAGTGACCCACCTCCAACTGGCCCCACTTCAGCTGTGACCTATCAGCATGCTCAGGTATGACCATCAGTGGATGAATCCACTGAAGTGTTTATCACCCCATGATCCAGGATCTCTCCAGGAGTCTCTTTATTCAGTCTAATTGACAGTTTAGAAGGATAAGGTTGACTGAAGACCATTCTCTTTTCCACAGCCCACATCTAGGGAGGCTGCTGCACAGGTGTAGCACAGGGCTTGGACGCCACTGGCCACAGGTGGGAGACATGGCTGTGGAGTTGGGCCCTGAAGTTGAAGCATGGGATACACTGAAGTCACTGGAATGTACACTTTCAGAATGAACCTCATGGTGTATGAACTACATCTCAATTTTAAAAGCTAAGGTAGCCACTTTGAAGATATCAATATGTAATACAACCACCATTGTTAATTCCCTACCACTTTGTTTGTAACTCTGTATTGTCTGTATTGTGCTTGTGACATGTTGTAAAATGTTGTATGCCTGTTAATGTTTCCCTCCTTTTATCTTTAAAATAAAAAAATAAATAAAAATAAAAGCTAAGGTAATACTCAAAGATTAAAAACCAAAAAGACCTAGGTATGCTGGTACATGCCTATAATCTCAGATACTTGGGAGATGTAAGCAAGGGGATTAAAGAGTTTGAGGCCAGCTTGGGCAACTCAGTAAGACCATATCTCAACATAAAAAAACAAAACAGGCTAGGGAGTGTGGCTCAGTGGTAAAGCACTTGAGTACCATGTGTAAGGCCCTGGGTTCAATCCCCAATACTGCAAAAAAAAAAGAAAAAAAAAAGTAAGAATCAATGGAAAAGATCTCCCATTAAAGGTGGCAGAGCTACACATGTTCATCTCCACCCTTATAGAAACCACACTTAATGATACTAAGAAATGGAAAGGCACATACCAGCACGCAGCAGCCATCAGGACAAAGGTGCACCCCTATAGGCACCAAGCATCTGGGGAAGCGAGAACACTGGAGTTGTGGAAGTAGTACTGGAATCAGAAAGAGGGAAGAGAGCGATAAGCAGTGCAGGATAGCACGGGAAGGGGAAACCTGAGCCAACGACAGGAGAGCCCAATAGGACAGGCCACTGGGCTGCTTGCGTGGCTCCAAAGGCAGTAGTATTGGTGAAAGTAAGAATTAAAATTTTTATAAGCGAGCCTTCATCCCCAGCTAGCCTCAGGCACTTCTTGTCACCAGCTGATCACTCGTTCATCCCTACAGGAGCTCATTCAGGCTGCTTGCTCAAAGACATCAAGAGTCCTGAAGATGGTGAAACGCTCAAATTAAACAAGTGTTAAGTGGAGAAAACAGATTGAACAGCAGGACTTTTTGACACCTAGTCACAGAATTGTAGCAGGTAGGGTGATTTTCAAAATCAGGAGAACTGAGAATTCTGTCCCTTGAAGAAGACCCCACAGTCAAGCAGCCAGAGCTCTACGTGATCAGCTGACAGGGAAACTAGCAGCACAGGGTCCCAGCAGCTGCAGGACAAAATACCATCAACCTCAGGCAGTGGGGACTCAAAGGCCAAGAATGAGAGTAAACTGTCCCTGGGGCCAAAGCATTGATTTCTGGGAAATCAAGGGAAGGGTGCAGTGGAGTCTGAGGCCAGAGATGATACTCCTGTGACAAAGGTGCTTCAGAGGAGGAAGAGAAACTGAAGAAGAAGGCAATGTGGAAGCTGTAGGGCAGAAAAGAAGGGAATGCAGGAAGAGTAGATGCATTTCTCACAGCAATACACTAAGGCATCAGAAGGCACACTAATTTAACTTATCTCCAAAAGTACTATTTTTAAGAAATTACATTTTTCTGATCAGCAGAAAAGGATGCTCCTAGATAAAGAAACCTGGTGAGCCCCATAGCCCTCAACACTCCCTACCCAGCCAGAGACACCTGTTACTGCTAGTTCAGAAGTCCTGTGTGCTTTGAAACAGCAAAAGCAAAGAAAGTCTCTTGGGTTAGATAATAGTCTCCAAGTGAAGCCCATTACAGTTCTATGAGAGGAAGCAGTAAAAGCAAATCTTCTCAGCTCATGACATCACCTTCAGCCACAAAGCAGAGACAGCCCTCAAAAAGTAACTGAAACTGTTGATGACATGTGCAGAAGTGAAAGCCACCAAAAGGGAAGAACTAAATGTTTCAGGAACACAAATGGATGATTAAGATTAAACAAAAGGAAGCTTGAAATAAGAATGAACGAGAAAAAAAATCAAAAAGAAGGAAAAAATCACCCTGGACATAAAGACTGATATAAGGGGTGAAAGGAGAATAACTTCAGTTAAATGTATAAGGAAGGACTGAAAAACAGCAAAAGAAAATGAGACAGAGCAATGTAAAATTGATTAAAGATAAAGTGATAGGTAGAGAGTATAATGCAAAAATGATCCAAGAAATATATACTGGAATTCCCCAAAGAGAAGAGTGAAACTATGAAGGAAAACTAATACTAAAACTCCCAGTATGGGTTTTAGAGGAAAGTTATTTTGTGAGCTGAAGAGGCTCATCAAGCACCTAAGAAAACTGACCAGGATGTGGCCTCAGGCACATCTAGTGAACTCCTGAGACAGCAAACATTCTCTGGGGCTATGGACAGAAGGACCAGCTCACTCAGCAAAAGCCAGGAGTCAGACTCTGACACAGCTATGAGCAGGTCACAGTAGGGCCACCCCTTCATCAACTCCATAAAAATGAGGTGTGACCACAGGGCTTTGTCAGCTAGACAATGTTGCATAATTAGAGCTTTCCATATCCAAGACAAAAGCAGAGCTGTGTCTGTGAGTGTGCGTGAGAAATGCACTAAAGACAAGCTCCTTTGTCCCACAGGACAGTTGGGGAATCAGCACAATGAACAACAATGCATGTCTGATGATCAAAACAAGCAGTAAGGGCAGGGATGGAGAGGGAACCGTGACAAATGTTTCTTAAGGGTACTGTTTTGAAAAAGGAGATACATACAATAAATGAATCAGAGGTGGACAAACGGAAAAAGGGTGAAGTAGAATAAGTTCATTGACTGTGGTACAGGAAGTGGGCTGGAGACAAAAATACCATTGGAAGCTAACAGGCCAAACACAATGCTTAAAGGAAGACAGAGGGACCTGGCACTGTGACAGCTACAATTACAGCTGGTCTTCCATGCATGCCAGTTCTCAATGTAGATTCAACCAATCACAGATTAAAAGTACTCAGAAGAAAAATTGTATCTATATTGAATAGGTTTAGATTTTTTTCTTGTCATTGTTCCCTGAACAATATAGTTTATCAAATATTTACATGACATATACATTACATTTGGCATTATAAGTAATGTAGGGATGATTTAAAGTTGAAGGAGGATGTGGAGAGGTTCTGTGCAAATACAATGTCACTCTGCACATGGGATATGAGCATCTGCAGGTATCAGTATCCAAGAGGGATCCTGGAACCAATTTCCTACAAATGCGGAGGGACAACCATATGAAGATGACCAAGAAAACCAAGGCACAAGCCTTCCTAAATGCCAAAAGAATTAAAGAGAGGGAGATCAAGGATGACATGCCACATTAAAAAAAGATACACAATATACACACTAAATACAGAAACAAGTTATGTAACAGTTGACTATGAATGCATTGGGCATACCAGCACATGAACAAATGCAGGTGGGTTTACCAGCTCAGGTGGCTCACAAACAAGCCCTGCTTTATCCTAGAGACACGGCTGTTAACTGAGTAACACGGCTAAATATTAGCAGGTGGGAAACACACTAGGCAGAGGCACAAGCTGAAAAATCTAGGGCTGCAATGTGGATCGCAGACAAGGCCCAGCCTTGCTCCAAGAAATGACTGAGACCTGGCAGCCACTTCCTACTGCAGAAGAGTTACTCTGCCATGAAACCGTGTGAGCTAAGCATGCCCAGGAAGTGGGCAACACAGAGGCAGTAACTGAGGTTCCAGGAAAGAAGCACAGTGACACATGGGGTGTCTGCCGGTCACTATCAGCCCTGCCAAGCGAGGGGTCAGCAATAAGCAACAAGAAAGAGAGCCAGAGCAAAAGGCAGATGTTACTGACATGCACACCAAAACTCAGCACCAGAAACACTTTCCTCTTAAATACCTGGAAACACCCATTAAATCCCCACTTACATTTCAGCACAAGCAAATCTCAGTAAGTTTCACGGAACAGAAACGGCACAGTCAGCAGTCTCTGATAACAATGCAGTAAGACCAGAAATGAATGAACTTTAACCAAAGGGCATCCATCTGTAATTTACATTATTTTAGGAACATCGGTCACTAAATTGGTAAGGAACACCATGAGGCCAAACCTAGAAAGTAGGGTGATTGACAGACATATGCCTGCAGCGACTTTTTCTAAGGTCACCAACATGCTCAGGGAGTCTAGAGACCCATCACCCTGTCGAGCTGGACATGAGATGATGCAACCCCAGCAAGTGCACCCTCTACTGTCCATCTCCTTTTAGTAGGAAACCGGTGAGGACAGGCTTCAATCCTCTCCTCTCCACCTGCCGCTGTGTAGCCCACAGAGGAACAGTAGAAATGGTTCTGATGCCAACTGAAGAGGCCACCACAGTAAATTACCCTCAGAGGACAGGGTCCCCAAGTATGTCATATCCTCCCAGGCACGGTCCAGACAATAGAAGCTCACTTAGCTGTGAATGACACATGCTCACACATACCACATACACAGGTGCAGAAGTAGCTCACTCTGCCACAGTGCTGCTAGGGAGCATGTGGGTGACAGGAGAAACCATGACACAGGCAATCAGGTTGCAGAGAGCTTCCGGCTGCCCTAAAGGAGAGCGCCTCTCAGGTGCCAGGGCAGCCGCTATCTTTTGACATCACCTGATGGTAGGTGCCACATGTCAACTAAGATGTTAAGGACAACAAAAGGCAGGAGAAAGCCACACTGTGGGATCTTCCACCCAAGGGGCTCCTCAGGAACAACATGGGCCTCTTCCAGGACAAAGCCCAAGCTGACGCCATATAGCTGAGGTCCTCAGTAAAAAAAAAAAGTGAGAATTCATAAAAGGAAGCCTGTGTGGAACCAAATTTTATTCAACCTTAAAGCCAAAATAAAAAGCATTACATACACCAGCTCAGAGGAGCCTTCTTCCTGGGACTGTCTGAGGAAAAGGAGCTCAACCACACTCTCACACGCCCTGATGAGCTCCCCAAACACAAGCTGTGCTGCCCGTGCAGTGGATGAGAGTGAGGACACACAGGCGAGTGGCCACTCACAATGCCACAATGCCCAGTGCAGAGACAGAGCTCACGAGCAGCCAAGGTGCCCAGGTTGATCAGTGGCTCTTTAGTTCTCCAGTAGTGCTGGACTCTACTTTCTGGGAACAAAAAAGACAAGAACACTACTGGACTCTCTCTGCTGGACCCTGCACACCTCCTGCAACAATGGAGAAGGGTGGGGACACCCGAAGGGTTCTGGAGGGCAAGGGCACACTCCCTAACCCAGCCATCCGAACTGTAGAAAGCCCCTAGGTCTGAGGTGCTCTTAGTCAGAGCCTTCAACACAAAGTGATATGCTCAGGGCTGCCAGGCCTCCCAAAGTGGCGGAGCACGTCCTATGCACAGTGGGAGAGGCCAACCAAAACGGGGTGGTTGTGTCCACACCCTGACGACAGAGGTGGGCCTGAGACTCCACACAGAACCCCAGAAGGGGGCCTGAAGGAGCTAAGGCATCAGGAGGGACAGCAGGTTCACAGGGCCCAGCTGGGGGCATCTAAACTATTGGGGACACTGGTAGGAGAAGGTGACCTGGGTAGGGCAGTAGAGATGGACTGGAGAGATGAGAGGAGCCAGACCAGCGAGGCTGGTGTGGGAGCACTCTCAGGTAGAAAAGGCAGGAACACAAGTCAGAGAAGCAGGGATGGCAGCAAAAATGCAGCTGACACTGCATAATTGTATGTGAGCAGTGAGAAAGCCCACAGAGGCTCAGAGAGCCCACAAGAACACAGGAACTGCACAGTCAAGAGAAACAGGAGAGTCAGATGCAGTAGTGCACACCTGTAGCTCCAGCTGCTTGGAAAGCTGAGGCAGGAGAATCACTTAACTGAAAGAGTTTGAGACCTGCCTGGGCAATACAGCAAGATAAGAGAGAGACTGAGACAAAGAGGGAGGGAAGACAGAGGAAGGGATGGAGAGGGAGAGGGAGAAAGAAGCAGAGACAGAGAAGAGAAGGAGGAGAGGGAGAGGGAGGAAGAAGGGAAGGGCAGGGGCAGGGGGAGAAGGAGAGTCGAAACTCAGAATCCAAGTCACACCCAAACCAAGCTACCAATTGTCCTCTCCCATTCCAGCTCACATAAGTGAGTCCCCCTTCCCCAATAATAAAAGTGTAGAACACATGAACAACATAAAAACTTGACAGTGTATTTATGCTATACAAACTCTGCACCTGACAATTAGGCAACATATTCTCCAAAAGTTCTCAGAGGGCAAAATAAAAATTAGTAATATTTTAGTTCACAATCCAAAGTTTGAAGACATTTGGTTCCCGGTACCAGAGAAAAACCAAAAAAAAAAAAAAACAAACAAACAAACAAAAAAAACAAAAAAACAAATTTTGAAGACATAAATCAACAGATCATGCTTTCTACCCAGTAGGTAATTAAACTGAATATCAAAGGCAAAAAACTAATTCCATAGGGCCTAACATTTAAAAAATTTTTCTAAATACGAAGTGGCTGGGAGCAATACCAAAGACAGGGGCTGCTGTGTAGGCAGAATTGGGAGGGTTTGTGTTTTTGATGGTTAATCTTGATTGTCAACTTGATCGGATTGAGAAATGTCTAAGAAATCAGCGCAGCATTAATTGGTGTTCTTTGCTGATTTCCTAAGTATTGCAAAGATGGAAATGTGAGCGTGTTTCAAAAAATGACTGGCCGGTGGGTGAGTAAACTGAGGGGGAAGACCTTTCCTGAATCCAGGCTTGGGGCGTGGGTGGGACAAAAGTGGAAGAAAGGGGAAGTCACTCTACTGCCTGGCTGCCATGAGGTAAGTAGCTGTCCTCTGCTATGGCCTTTTGCATGATGTTCCTGCCTTGGAGCCAGCCGAGCATGTGCTGAAACTTCCGAAACCATGAGCCCATACAAACCTCTTTTCCTTTAAACTGTTTCCTTCAGGTCTTTTGTTATGATGATGGAAGGCTAACTAATACACTGTGGGCTCAGATGAGCAGGAGGAATTCCAGGACAAGCCCAGCGTGCCACAGTTTGTACCCCCCACAGAGAACTACAGCCGGCAGCCCAAGCCAGGGAAGCAGCAGAGCTCAGGACAAGCCAGGCAGCCCCTCTGAAGGATGAGCTGGAGCTGCTGGTGGCATGGAAATGCTGCCCTCCCGCTTGCTACTCTTGTGATCTAAACTTCTTGCTTGGGTTCTGGAAAACTGGGCAGCTTTTCATTTGGCGAGGTCATTCAGGCTGTGACTGAGGCTCTCTAATAAACTGCTCTGTGGGAAGGAGATGCAGAGCTGTCTGGCCTATCCGCTCTGGGCTGCCCTGATGCTGGCTGTCTGTACTCCTCTCACCCCAAGGGCCAGGTCCAGGCTACCTACCCTGGGACACCAGGCCAGACACACAGAAGACAGGGGGCCCTATGACATTGGCCTCTAGGCCTGTTTGCAGGCGCAGAAATGCATGGTGGCTCATCCAGTCTCATTTGCCAGTGCAGGATCCAGGCCCAAGTGTGCTCGAAAGAGTGTGCTGCCCTGTCTTCCTCACATACAGCAGCGTGCACAGCCAAGCGCCCAGTAACCAGAGACTATCCAAGCTTGAGCTCTGTTAGTGTGCTGTGCCTCTCTAACTGCACAGACGCATAAGGGACTGGCAGAGTTGCTCCCCAAGTCACTCTGCTTTCTGGCTGCCATGAGGTGAGCAGCTTTCTTCTGCTAAGCCCTTCTGCCATGCTGGGCTACCAGGGATACTGTGGGCACAGCAGCCTGAGGAGAGCTGGTGCTGGCTACACACACTTAGAGGAACTTGGTTTTGCCCCAACACCCAAGCACAGAAGCATGGCGGCTCACACTGTAGAAAAATCTGAGAAACAGCTTCCAGTCACCAGCAGGGGTCACACGTGCATTACTCCAGAGACTGGAAATTTAACTGCTGCAGGCCACATCTAGCCAGAGAAGTGAGCTGTTCTATCTCCTGGCTCCCTTCAGTTATGGAGTCAGGAAGGTATCGACCTAACTCCTCCCAGGTAGCTCCTGGGACTGCTGCACTGTGGGGTCTCAGAAGGTGCCGTAGAGCTCACTGAGAGCACTCACAGCTGTGGCCACAGCACTGAGTGACAGCGTTCACTGGTGGATGCTGCGGGGACATTGATGTGTCTCAGGGCTCTTTGCTAGACTCACAGCCAAGCCCCCGGGAATGTCTACGCACTCAGCTCCAGAATCCTTGGGGCTGAAAGCAAAGGAGGATCAGGCACACAGGCTCCCCTCTGTCCCTGTGGCTCCACAACAGCTTTCTGTCATTTAAAATCTCCCACACCACCTGTCTCCCAGGTAAGCTTTTGGAAGACTGAATGTGGTTTCTAAAAATAGTGCTTCCTTCCCCCTGTTGGCCCATTTTGCTCACAATTTTCTCTGTGGTCTACACGTTTTTAGAAGTGTTATTCATGATTCATTACTGTGGGCACAGCAGCCTGGGGAGAGCTGGGTGCTGTGTGGTCATCACAGGGGCTTCCTGAGCAGGCATGGAAACCAGAGGACTGCACGAGCCATTGCCTCTGTGGTGAGGCCACTCCCAGAGTGTCACTGCAAGTCCAGGAGGCAGAGGCAGGAGAAAGGGTGAAAGGGTGTGTAGTTCATCAAAAATGGTAGACCTTTAGGAGAACATTTTAGTTGTTTTCTCATGACCTCGGTATGAGCTCTGATGACTAGCAGTGTGACCTCACTGGGCACCACTGCCCAGAACAGTGGCCAGTGGCAGCCAAACTCGAAGCAGCCCTACAGCCCACCCCAGGACCCATGCAGCCTGGCAACCCACCATTGTGCTGGATTCCAGGCCCACACAACCCCTATGAGGACTCCTGAGCCTCATGAACCATGAATCGGAGCCTCTGTGAAGACCAGAGACCTAGGAGCCATGACATCCACCATGGCGGTTAGGCTGATTGTGTCTAACTGATTGTCTTGGGAGATGCTCAGTGGGTAAAGCACACTTGAGAGGTATCTATGGAGTTAGGAGTTATGGAGTTATGGAGTTATGGAGTCAGGAAGGTATCGACCTAACTCCACAGACGCATAAGGGACTGGCATAAGGGAGGAGTGACCCCATACTCTGTATGGCTCCCAGGCACTTGCTCTCTGGCACTGTTTCTCTGCTCTGCTTCCAGCCACTGTAAAGTGAGCACTTTTGCTCTTTCTGTGAGGCTGGGAGAGGGACAAGAAGCAGGGAGGGGGGCATGGACTCCAGAGACATCCCTGAAAAAACTGGCTGCTGCTCCACACAGTGAAGCAGAGGGAGACCCCACCTGGGGCAGTGTGGAGGGGCTGTCACTGAGCTGGTCCTGGCCAGGACCCAAGGAAGAAGGCACAGCACAGAACAGCTAATTTATAGACAACAGAAACAAAGGTGACAGTGACTGTGCTCCTTTCAATTCCTCTCCCAGTGGGGAAAGCCTAATCTCTCCACTGAATCTTCATGGCATGGGGTTTTGGAGGGGCTGTCTGGGCAGAGGAGAGAGGTTTTGGTCTGGAACACTTCTGTCTAACAAGGCTGCCTCTTTGCTTTGAGGCAGGGTCTGTCTGGGTTTCTTTCTTTGTACCTACTGGCATGCTCTCAGTTGTGCTTGGCAGAGGAAGAGAAAAGCACATCTTCTCCATCTTCCTGGGAGCAGAGTCCACTCTTTTGCTTTCTGTTACTGTGGAGTAGGTGGCCAAGCTAGAATCTTATATAAGTGAGACCAGAGAATGGGCTCTTTCATGTCCAGCTTCCTCCACTCTGTAGTGACTGCTGCACCCACCCGTCCTGTGTGGATCAGTGGTTTATCAGTGTCTGTCTTCTAGCAGAAGCTTTAACCATGCAATGTTACTGCTATAACTGATGATGCCTGGACCTGTCTCATACTCATTGTTTTTTCTATTCTTTAGTTATATATTTTTGCTCCATAGCTAGTACTTGGAAATAATTGTATTTTAACAATATGGTTACAATACAGATACAATTCACTTGAAGTTATTTTTATGCCAACATCAAGCACACAATTATAGTACTGAATTCTTCCTTATGAAATGAAAGATTTGTGAATGGAGAGATCACTTAACAAAAGGTATTAGCACAAATTGTTTTAGATCAAAATGTTTTAAAATATTAAAGTCTGATTTTAATCTCACATACTACTTTTCTCATTGCTGAAACAAAATACTGGACACTCAAAGTTAAAGAAGGAAAGGTTTATTTTGGCTCACAATATGTGGAGGTTTCAGTCCATAGTCAGCTGGCTCCAAGGCAGGGTGGTATGGCAGAGGAGCCTCATAGAGGTGAAAGAGTCCATGGCACAGCAGGCAGGGGACAGCAAGGACTAAGCAGCAGCAGCAGCAGCAAGCCTGTCTTTCCCTTTTACCCATCCAGGCCACAAGCCTTTTGAGTGGTGCCACCCATACCCAGGGTGGGGGCTTCTGTCTTCAGTAAATCCTTTCCGCCATATCCAGAACTACTAATTCCAATCAGTGGACTAATTTAGTACCACACACCTTTAATCCCAGTGTCACAACCCTAGATCTGGCCAGCTCCGAAAAGCCACATGTATGAGCACATGAGGCTTTGAGCGGACATTTAGATACAAGCTGTAACACACACCAATGCAAATCATAGTCGTGATCATTAACTGTGGTGTCGACTTGAGCAAGACACGCCCGGCCGATGGGCTTGGCACGGCTCTGGGTGTGACAACCAATTTACTGAAGAGGGAAGACCTGCTCTGGGCACCAACCAATAGGCTTACAGCCTGAATGAGGGAAAAGGGGGAGAAGCAGGAAGTCTTGCTCAGGGTCTCTCTGGAGGAGCTCCAGTTTCATCATCACCTTTGGTGTTCATCCCTGGGCTTCCAGCTCAGACGCTCAAGCCTCCAATATCGACCTTGCGGCTTCCTGACTCAGACGCCAACAGGATTCTGCAGTGAGCTCCAGCTTGTCCGTCCCCATTTCTCCAGTGTGCAGACAGCCCTTTCGCCCCCCTCCACACCTGACTCTCCAAGTGGCCACCGCAAGCCTACCTGTAAATCCTGCCTGTATAGTAGTATGTTACACCTGTTATCTAGTGAACACTGACTGATATAATAGTACAATTTTAAAAGTAGGAGTTAAACACAACTACCTTGTCTCTCACTCTTGGCTTTAGGCTGCCTGTGATGTCTGCCAAGAGAATAGCATTGCAAGGGGCAGAGAACAACTGTGTGTGGAGACCAGGCCAGCGCCACATGGTAAGTTATGTTGACAGAAGTTTTCTGTGACACAGTGTGATGAGAAGGGCACTCATCTCCATGGTCTCCAAACCTACAACCTCAGTCTAACCATGAGAAAAACATCACCACAACCCCAGTTAAGGAATACCCTAAAAATGTGTGGCCTGTCCCCCTCAAAACTGTCAAAGTCAAAAACAAGGACAGTCTGAGAAACACAGCCAGGAGGCTAAAGCGATGTGACAACTAAATGTCATATTGTCCCAGGTGAAATCCTGGAACAAAAATCCTGGAAAAAAGACATTAGAGAAACTAAGGAAATCTGAATAAAGAATAGATTTTGTGGGTGGTAAGGTTAATGCTACAAACATAGCACACTAACAGAAGATGTTAGTACAAGGGAAAACTTGGTGAGGGTTACAGGAGAATTGCCTATGCTTTTTAATTTTCCTATAAATGTAAAATTGTTTTAAAGTCCACTTTTTAAAGACTGTTATCAATAAGACACAGAGTAAATAACCTGAGAAAATGCTTGCAACATATACTTTAGGAAAATTATGGAAAGAACTTTTATATGATATAGTAAAAAAATAAAACATTTGAGTGGGCAGGCTCACTAACAATCAAAAAAATGCAGAAGGACCTCATTCCTAGCGGGTCACCAAACTGACAGAGGTTCCTAAAGGTGTAAGGGTCAAAAGAGCACAGGAACATAGCTTCCCAGAGGGGTATGTTCTGTCCTGAGGGGTAGCCCCCACTCTGTCCTACATGTGAGGTCTCTGTCCTTGCCATCCCTGCTGGTTTCTGTATGTGCGCTCTGCCCTCAATATTTCCTGATCTTTGTAAGCAGGATTACACCAGAGACAGTGGCCTCAGACCAAAGGCAGGAAGACATGGGATCAACTGAGTGAAAACAAAGGCTGGTGGGCATCATGAAACAGCTTCCAAGAGAAAGCAGAAGACAAAGCTGCATTCTGGAAGAAATGCTCCTCAAGGTTCTGGATGAGAAACGATGCAATTTCTCAAAATTCAGAACTTTAGGTTTAGATGAAAAACCCAAGCTGTTAGAAAAGGGAAGGTGTGAAAGTTACAGTAGACCAGGAACTCCAGTATGACAGTGACTCTCCTGTGGACCAGCCTGCCTGGGGTCATCTCCATGCCCCTACCTGTTGGTGCACCCTGAGCAAGCCCCCATGGCCAGGAAGATGGGGACCCAGAGTCAAGAATCTGGACCTGGGCACACAGAGAGGAAGGCAGTGACAGTCAGCTGTCCTTCGAGCCAAGCAAGAAGAGCAGGAGCAGTGCCTTGTGAAACACAAGCATGTCCTACAGAAAGAATTCTGCTTTTGAAATATGGGAAACACCAAGTAAACCTGGGCCCCAAATTCAGGATGTCAGCTCTGGAGCGTGAGCTGGGGACACACATTGTACACGATGTGTAGCCCTGGCCCAGAGCAGACCGTCTCCAGAGAGCAGCCACTGCTGTCCAGCAGACAGCCAACAAAACCTCCCTCACACAGCAAGTGTGGCAGAGAGTACTTCCAACCTAGATGCCCCCATCCGGCAGTTAATGCCCAAACTACAAAACTGAAGGAGGCTGTTTCAGTGTACAAAGTTACCGCCACTAGATGGCAGTGGAGCTCTGCCACCCTGATCACAGTTCTCAGAAGCTGTCTCTAAGATTTCCACAAGACAAGCTGTTCTTTGGACTTTGTTCAGGGGTCTGCTCACCAGACCTGGTCCACCACCTGTTTCTCTAATTCCTATTTTATTAGAAGTCAGCCGCACATACTTGTTTACCTACTGTCCGAGACTGTTTTCCAGCTCCCAGGGCAAAGGTGAGCCATGGTACAAAGATGGAATAGACACAAAACCAAACTTTTCTACCAGGTCATTCCAGAAAGTGTGTGCTGGAGCTACGCACTGCCACAAATGTCACAGTGCTTGTATGACCTCACTCCAGCACCACTAGCTGACACGGTTTCTTCCAACCTGCCAGCACCAGGAATGTATGTCTGACACAGAGGCTATCATAGTCCCTCTCTGGGTCCTCCCTCAGAGCCTGTGGACTGGGTAGTGTCTCTGATCAGGTCAGTGTGACTGTCTCATTACGTAGATGCTCAAAGGACAGAACTCCCTGATAACAATGGGAGGGACAGAATTTTAGAAAAGCAAAGGCCAAGTGGCAAGATGAAACCAGTGAGGCAAGGTGAATGAAATTATCTGACAGGCAACATGGTAAGGAGCAGCAGGCCCTGCTGGCTCACAGCTGTGTGCCCACAGCAACCACACCAGACTGGCCATGAGACTGAGACAGACACGGACTGGCGAAAAACCCTATAAGGTGGAAAGAAGCTAATGTTGACCCCTTTCAAGGAAATCAGACTCTTGTGCCCAAGACTCTAGGTCTAAGTTGTCTTGTGGTCAGAGACCACTGCTCAAAGGGATGCTGGGCCTGTGTAGGAGAAGCCTGTATCATCCCAGCACAGAGTGATCAGCATCCTCCCAACCCAGCCTGGGCTGCCTAGAGAAACAAGCCAAAGACATTGAAAGTAGAATGGTGAACTCCCAGACTTTAGAGATACTGGGGACTGGGCCTGAGCACTCCCTGTTCCAGGGAACTGACACTGTCATAAGCTCCCAATTGAAGTGAAAAATGGAGCCCTGCTCGCAGTCGGCCTCTAGTGGGCAAACATGCTTGCACACCATGGTGGACCTTATTACCCAGCCCTTGAATGCAAAACGGGATGGAGACACTGGCAACTGCCAGAACAGTCACTGTGGCTCCTTGGTCTTGGGGTAAGACACTGAGGTAGGAAAGGTCAGATCCAGTCCTGAGGGCCACCCCCACCCCAGCCAGATTAAATCTGGGGCAACTGTGGAGTCAGAGCTACCATCAATCACTTCTAAGTTGCCAGGCCATGACAATGTCTTCTCATTTCCACTGTCAATTGGACGGCGCACGGAGGACAACAGTGAACTCAGCTAAACGGCAGTTCTTATGGGAGTGCAGGGCCAGATGTGTCTTTGTACCTCTGAGCTGTCAGTGATGTACGCTGATGAATCATGTTCCTCAGTCCCACCCACAGTCCAAACCAGTTTGCTTCCTCATGGGAGAACAGCCATGGAAAGATGATAAATACATAAATATTTTTCCTAGTCTGTAGTGTCTCTTTTCATTCTCTTGACAATGTCTTCTATAAAGCAGAAATTTAATTTTAATGAAATTCATCTGAGATTATACCTTCAGTGTCATATCTAAAAACGTATTGCCAATGTGAATGTCATCATGATATCTTCCTAAGTCGTTATCTAAAAGTTTTACAATTTTGTGTTTTAAAGTTCAGGTCTGCGATCCAATTATAATTCTTTCTTGTTTTGCTTCCTCCTCCCCTTCTCTTCCTCTTCCATCTTGTTAGAGTCTAATTTTATTTATCTTTTTAAAAATCTTTGGTTTTATTGATTTTCTTTAGTGAGTTTATAATTTCTAATTCATTAATATCTGCTCTAATATTTATTTCTTTATCTTCTGCTTACTTTGGATTAAACTTGATCTCTTCCTCTAGTTTCCTAAAGTAGAAGCTTAGATTACCTTGAGTCTTCATTCTTTTCTAGTATATATATTCCCTGCTATAAATTTTTCTCTAAGTATTGTTTTTAATGCATCCCACAAATTTTGATAAGTTGTATTTTCATTTTAATTTTTTTCAAAATTTTTTTTACTTTCACTTGAGAGTTCTTCTTTGACTTGTATTATTTGGAATTGTGTTGTTTAGAGATTTTACAGCTCTCTTTCTGTTACAGATTTCCAGTTTAACTCCACTGTGGTCCAAGAGCAGATACTGCACTATTTCTATCCTTTCATCTGTTAAGGAATGTTTTATGGCTTAGATGTGGTCTGTCTTGGTAAATGTTCCATGTGAGCTTACGACAAAATGTATGCTCTGCTGTTGTTGGATGAAGTCATCCACAGCTGTCTATTATGTCCAGTTGATTAATGGTGGTGCTGAGTTCAACTGTGCCCTTACTAATTTTTTTGCCTGCTGGATCTATCCATTTCTAATAGGTGATGAAACTTCCAATATAATAATGGCTATCGACTTCTCCTTGCCTCACGTGTTTTGCTTACTGTTAGCTACATACAGGTTAAGAATTGTAGATAATTGACCCTTTTATCACTATGTAATGCTGTTCTTTATCCTGAAAACTTTCTTTGCTCTGAAGTCTGTTCTGTTCAAAATTAAAAGAGCCACTCCCATATTCTTTTAATTAGTGTTAGCATAATATATCTTTTCTGATCTATTTACTTTTATTATGTGTCTTTACATTTATTGTGGCTTTTCTGTAGATAGTATCTAGTTTTTTTATCTACCCTGATAATCTTTGTCTTTTAACTGGTGCATTTAGACCACAGTCTAAATATTAATATATTGGAAAAATACTGCAGTTGTCACAGTTTTCTCTTTGTTGCCCTTTTCTTTATTCTTAAATCTTCTATTCTTTTTCTGTCTTTTGTGGTTTTAACTGAGTATTTTATGATTCCATTCTTTCATTTCTTAGCATACATGGTACTTCCTTTTAAAAACTTGTTTTAATGGTTAACCTACTATTTGCACAGTTCACAATATACCTTTAGAAATAATCCAAGTGCATTTCCAAAATAAAACTATACTGCTTCACAGATGGCAAGAGTCCCTCTTGTCCCTGCTATCACTATCATTCATTTTACTTATATATAAACATACACGAGCACACATATATACAGTATTTGAATACACTGTTGCTATTATTTTGAACAAAGCATCAGTTTTAGACAAAGAAAAGCAATTAGGCATTGTGGTACACATTTGCAATCCAGGCACTGAGGGAGGCTGAGGTAGGAGGATCCCGAGCCTGAGTCCCAGTGGGGCAATTTAGTGAGACCTTTTCTGAAGATAAAAAGTGGGGTGCTTGGCACATATTTCAGTGGTAGAACATCCCTGGACTCAAGCCCCAGTCCTCAGCACCCCTTGAAAGGACAGGAAAAAATCAACATTTTAAATTTTATCTTCACATATTTCTTCTTGATGTTCTTTTATGTAGAAGCAATCAATCTACTGGCTTTTGTTATTTTTCTTCTCTCTGAAAAATTTCTTTTGGCATTTCTTACAAGGCAAGACTACTGTCAACAAACCCCCTCAATTTTTGTTTGTCTTAAAAAATCTTTACTGCTCCTCCCATTTCTCCAGGGGCAGAATCCTAGGTTGGTGATCTGCATCTCTTGACCCTTAATATTTCACTCCACGATCTCCTTACTTGAATGGTTTCTAAGGAGAAATCAGATGTATATCTTATCTTTAATGTATATCTTATCTTTTATTTTGTTTCATTTTGTCATTTATCCTGTTTCTTGGATCTTGAGCTTCCTAGATTGGAGTCTGACATTAATTTGGAGAAGTTCTCAGCCATTACTGCTTTAAATATTCCTGTCGTTCCTCCTTCTCTTCTCCTCCCGATGTCCCTCTGTTCTTGAATATTATGCTCTGTTTTACTTTTCTTCTAGTCTTCTCTTTTTTCTTCCTTTTTCAGTATTGGAGGTTTCTGCTGATATACAGTACATTCACAAGCCCAGGGACTCCTTCTTTAGCTCTGTCCAGCCAGCTAATAAGAACGTCAAAGGCACTGTTATTTTTGTTACAGTATTGTTGACTTCTAACATCTCTTTTGCTCTTTTTAGAATTTTCATCCCCCTGCCTTCATTTCCCACCCATTCTTGCACGGTGTCTACCTCTTCATTAGCATGCTTAGCAATTATTCATGCTTTGAATTCCTGTTCTGATCATTCTAACATTCCTGCCACATCTGAATCTGGCTCTAACACTTGTTTTGTTGCTTCAAAATGCCGTTTTGCCTTTTAGTATATCCTGTGATTTTTTTCTTGATAGCTAGATGTGAGATACTGGGTAAAGGGAACTTATAGAGAGGCCCTTGGTAAAGCAATGATATGGGGTGGTGGTGGGCATTCTGTAGTACTGCAATTAGGTCTGTCTTTCAGTGAGCCTGTACTTCTGGACTGTCACCTTCACATGTAATTTGTATGCCCCTCATACCATGTGGGGCTGGAGGGTACTATGGGTGAAGCTGAGTACTTCTCATAACCTACACAGAAGCCAGTTAGACTCTAATATATTCTGGCAGGTTGGATTCTGCTTAGGTCGTTCTTGTAGGACAGACCTTGTTAAAAAGAACAGAATGACTGCCATATTTCAAAATGCTTTCATGCCCGCTAGAAGCATTAGGGAATTTCTCTCTCATACTCTTGGGGAGAACTGGCAAAGCACCTAGAGATAAAACTCACACAAGTGTGGAACTCCAAAACACTGAGTGTCCTGGGATTTTTAATCTCAGACTCAAGGACCCAGAACCTCCCGTGGTTTGTCACTTATAGTTCTGGTGCTCCCCAGGGCCCCCATTCCCAGCGGGGTCTGCACCAGTACAGTGTGATGCTCTGTAGACAGTGTTTAGCCTGAAAACCCACTTCTCTTACACAGTGAGGGAGAGTTGCCAGTTTATCCAGCTGTTTACTTGTTGTTGGGACAGAGAGTTCACTTCTAAGTTCTCTACATGCCTAAGTCTCTCTATGAGTGCTTCTAATGTAATACCACATGGGGTGTGGAACTAGATTATTGCTGGTGCCAACCCCAGTCCGGGACTACGGCCTGTCTGGGACCATACCCCTGAATGTGACAGTACTCCTGCCTGGACAGTAACCCTGCCTGAGACCATACCCTGCTTGGGACTAAATCCTGCCTCTTCCAACAGGGGAAACCACTTCCTAACTCAACCTCTTGAGCATGCCACCATGCTGTGCACTAGGGGAAAGCAGGGCAACATCTTGAGCTCTGATTACGCATTCCCTAATGTAAGTAGCTGGTGATGAGGTCCCAATAATGCTCCTTGTCTTTGAAGATCATATATGCTGCTCACCAATGAGCTGGTTCTGTCTGATTCTGGCCGCTGCCCTACCAGTGGCACTCAGATGAGCACAGCCACTTCCTGTGGCCCTACTCAGGGCCAGCAGACAGGAACAGGTCTGTTGCACAGGCCTCAGATGACCAATGGGTCCATCAAGCAGACCCTGAAGGAAAGAGTAGGAAATGGGTAGAGGACACCAAGTGACCTGGTAACTCTGTGGCCCAGGGAGTCATGCAGGTGCCCCTGAGTTCTATGCACCTCTGGGCTGCATATCCTAGTCCACCCATAGTGGCTGACACATCTCCGGGTCAGGCTCAGGAGCCCATGGGGACACATGGTTGGGATTTCCTTATTCTGGTTTGAGGCAGGAAAATAGTGTGCAATGTGCATGCTTCTGGAGTTGGAACTTTCTTGAATTCAGTGACACAAATCCTCCTAATTCTTTTGCCTTTCTTCTCCCTCCATAAGGACAGGTAGGCATGGATTCCCCATGGATAGGTTCATGGGGAATGAATGCTGTACCTCCATGCTATTTGCCAAAACCAGACAGGTGCATTCCCAACACACAGGCTGCATGTACCCAGCAGCACAGGGCCAGTACCCTTAGGCCCTCCAGTCTACCACGCATAGCTAGGCCAACCAACCCTCCTACAGACAGCTGTGAGCAACTGTCAGCTCTGAAGAGAGCACTAGAAACAACTGAATAATGGCACCCAGGGAAGCCAAAGGATAAGAGAGTCCTGGAGGGCGGGACCAAGTCCACCACTGTGGCTTTCGGCCAGCAGTCTGTCACTCTGCAACCAAAACCCCAGAGAAAGCCTGAGCTTTACTGTCTTGAAGAACCACAGCAATGACAACAGAGAGAGCCAAGACAGAAAGCCCAAGTTCTGCTCGGCCCAAAGGGCTGGTCCTGGGCCATGTGTACCTGAGGCCAACCTCAGGCTGCACAGTCTGGACTAAGACTCAAACAGCCGTCCTCACAAACAAAACATCCTGCAGTACAAGGCTTACATGCCTATTTCCTACATTAGAAGAAAACCAATTTCCAGAAACATGGCTGCTGTGGACCCAACTGTGTCCCCAGAGCCACATGCCAAGGTTGTATTTGAAGTAAGGAAGCAGTTTAAATAAAAAGAGGTTGTGAATGTGGGATCCAGACCTAGACAAAACAGTATCCTTTTAAAAAGATCCCTTCCCACCCCACCCCGCCACAGGAGGATACAGCGAGAAGATGCCTTTGTGCAAGCCATGAAGAGAGCCCTCCTCAAAACCAAATTGGCCAGAACCTGGAATGTGGACCTCTGGTCTCTAGGACTACGAGAAAATAAATGCCTGGTATTTACACATCACCCCATCTGTGGTACTTTGCCATAGCTCCAGAAGCAGATCAAGACATGACAGGGCACGAACACTTCACAACATGACCAGAACACCGAGCTCCACCAAAATTACTCAGCACAGAAAAAAAGAGGAAAACACAGCCATTCTCAAGAAAGCACAACTGACAGATACTGATCCCAAAACATGTACTGGGGCTAACAGACAAGCGTTTTATAGAGGTGTTGAGAGTAGTCTCTAGGAGGGAGAAAGTACACGCAGGGAATAAAGGCATAAAGAACGCAGCCAATAAAGGCATAAAGAACGCAGCCGAGCAACAGAGTTTCTTATGGCTACCGTAACTAGCTTCCACAACTTAGTGGCTTGAAACAACAGAAATGTAATTTATTCTTCAAAGTTCTGAAAGCCAGAAGTCCAGTGTCTGTGTCACTGCCCTAAACCAAGAGCTATCAGGGAACACTCCCTCTGGGGCCCTCTCTACCACACCCTTGCATGGTGGGGGCTGCTGTGTTCCATGAAAATTCATTAGCTTAAAGCCCCTCTAGCAGCCTAACTTCCAGGTTTAAAGCCAGCCAACTTTCTCATTCCCTCCCTCATTCCATTCCCAGGTGGATGTTCCCTTCCCGACCCCAGCGCTAAAACCTACTGTCCTGCTGCTCAGGGGCAGGCTGAAGTCTCTACTTCAGACCCCTGACATGCTGCTGTGCTAATAAATCTTTTGGCCTTGATTGGTCAACTCCAGGTTTTTTTGTTTTGTTTTGTTTTTTGACACAAGGTCTGGCAATGTAATTCAGGTTGTCCTTGATCTCACTATGTAGCCCAGGCTGGCCTTGAACTCACAGCAATCCTCCTGGCTCAGCCTCCTGAGTGCTGGGATTATAGGGGTATGTCACAATGACTGGCTCAACTCCAGGTTTTAAATCTACTTGCCCAGGCCCTCAGCTTGCAGCCCACCATTCGTTCCAGGGCAGCATCTTTACTTTTCTCTGCTCCTCTTCACGTGGCCTTCTCAATGAGTGAGTGGAGCCTTCTTCCTCCTCCCTTCCTCCTGCAAGGTCAACAGTGGGCACACACTGGCCACAGGGGACTGGGACCCACATGGGTTGGTTGTGGGAGGCGGTACACAGCAGGCCATCTGCCTGCCTGTCTCCTCATGCCCGTGGGGTGGAACAAGCCCATTCCTACTTACTAGAGACGGATTGCTATGGCAAGAGAAAACACCAAAACAACCCTCAGGATTTGGAGGCAGATTTATTTTATGTCAACAGGCACTGATGGGGATCATTCACAAAATATCAGGCCCTAATCTCTGGTGGTCTAGGACTTGAATGGGACAAGCAAGCAGGAAGTACAGAGGCAGAATGGCTTGTCAGTTGGGGATTGGTTCTTACAATACGCATCACAGTGACCAGCCATTTCCAAGAAACAAAAGTAATAGGAACTATAACCAGAACTGTTACCTGGATAACTAACTGAAGTATAGTGTGGGGTGGGGGCATTTTGTGCTACAAGATGTCTGAAGGGCACAGTGTAGGAGGACACAGAGGGGCTGGGGGCTGCTAACCACAAGAGGTATCCAGAGTAGACATGAGCCCATGCTGGATGGAGGCATGATACTTGGGAGAACACCCCACCACACCTGTAGCACAGCCATCATTCAAGCACCCATGGGACACTCAGCAAGGACAGACCATCTCCTGGACCATGAAACTAATCTTCATAGATGTAAAGAATACATATCACACATAGTGAATTTTCTGATTACAAATTAAATCACATGATGAATCAATAACAGAAAGATAACAGGAAAACTTTAAACACTTGGAAACTTAACACACTTCTGAATAATTCATGGGTCAAAGAGGAAACTTCAAGTGAAATTTAAGATATATTCTGAACTGAATGAAAATGAAAATATGATGTCAAACTCTGTGGAACACAGCTAAAACAGTACTGACAGGGAAATTTCTAGGACTGGCGCATAAATTAGAAAAAACAAATGGATTCAAATCAGTAAGTTAAGATCCCAATTTAAAAAAACTAAATATAGAGCAAACCAAACCTACACCAAACAAAGGATTATAACATCACAGAGGGTTCTGGGGGTCTAGGGGTCTCCTGTGGCATGACCCCTGTTCTTAGGGTTCTTGCCCTATACCTCTGTGAAGAATGGAGAGGTGGGCTGACTCAAAACTGAAGATCCCTCTGGCACAGATTGAGGAACTTGGAAAAATGAAAGTAGTGCTAAGCAGAGGTTTACTTATAATTTTGTGAAGGCAGGGACAAAGCTGTCTACCAACAAGTTACTCTGCAGGGAGAATTCAAGTTGAGCTTCTGGGGATGGTATCTTTGTTCTGGCCATTTTTGTAGGGGTCTAAGCCAATCAGGGTCTTAGCTTCTGTTGCTGGGGTAGCTGTTGTTAGACTGGGCTAAGGTTCATAGACTTTGGGGGAATTTCCAGCATACACAAACAGGTCCCTAAAAATAACTGTTCTGCATCTGCAAAGGTTTCACAAAAGGCAATTTCTTCTAGTAAGCAGGTAATCATCTCTATAACTGTCTGCCACATCAGCCATGTCCTGTCAGCTACTTCAGCCTATGTTCCTGTCTATCTTCCCTCTGTCCCTATAGGGTGAAATAATAAAAGTAGAAATCAACAAAACTGTGAATAGAAAAATATAAGAGAAAATAAATAGAAGTTATTCCTTTAAGAAGTTCAACAAGCTAGGAGTAGTGATGCAGTCCTGTAATCCCAGCACTGGGAGGTTGAGGCAGGAAGATTGCAAGTTCAAGCCCAGCCTGGGCAATTTAACAACTTGGTGAGACTCTGTCTCAAAATTAAAAAGTATAGCTGAAAATGTAGGTCAATGTGAAGGAGTTCAATTCCCAGTAGACAAGGGGGAAAACACTTGGTGAAATTCTAACAAACCTTTAGATAGACAAAAATCACAAAAAAAGTCATTACAGATTCCACACACAATAAAATGATAGCCAGGGACAGATGCAAATTACTTTGCATAACTCAGATGAAACACTAGATTCCTTGAGACCTACACACAACCAAAATTCACTCAGTATGAAACAGATCATTTGGATAGCCCTCTGCTATTAAAGAAACTGACCCAGTTAAAAATCTGCTAAAAAAAAAAAAGAAATCCTCATGCCCAGCTGATTTTCGTGGAGAAATCTACTAAATATTTAAAGAATAATTAATACTAAGTCTATATAATGTCTTTCAAAACAGGGAAGATAAGGGAATACCACCCAACTCATTTCAAGAGATCAATATTATCTCGATATCAAATCTAGACAAAGATACAAAGTAAAAAATAAAACCACATCAATATTCCTTATGAACACAGATATAAAAATCTTCAACACTGTATAAGCAAATACAATCCAAAGTCAGATTTATACCAGGCATGCAAAGCTAGTTCAATATTTGAAAATCAATATAACTCACTATATTAACAGGTAAAACAACAAAAATCACATGATCATGTCAATTGAAAATCACATGATCATATTAGTTGATTACTGATATGTGGAAAGCATTTGACAAAATTCAATTTATATTCCTGGCAAATATTCCCAGCAAAGTCGGAAGAGAGAGGAACTTCTTCAAGTTAATAGTAAGGAGCACAGCAAAAATTTAAGAGGCGCTATCACACTTAATGGCAAAAGACTGCCTGGTGCCCCAAAAACCAGGAGTGTGGCATAACATCCATACTTATACTCTTCTCCCTTCCAGTGCTGGAGTCTGACCAGTGCAGTTAGGTACAAAAAGGAAATAAAAACACAAAGATTGGAAGGGAAGAAATAAAACTGCTCCTGTTGAAGATTACATGATAGTCAACACAGAAAAATCCCAAGGACTCACTCTACAAAATGTTTCCAAGAACTAATCGCTGAGTTAGGTATCAGATATACAGTCAACATATAGAAGATAACTGCATCTCTATTACCAGCAATGACCAAATGGGAATAAAAACAATGCACCCATGATCACCAAACAGTGAAACAATGTGGTATAAGTCTAGTAATACAGGTAGGTGTATGCTCCTCTTATGCTGAAAACTATAAAACACTGATGACAGAAATTGAAGATTAAAATAAGAGCAGAGAGTCTTCAAGAATGGAAGACAACACAGGAAGACTACCGATGCTCCCCAAGTGGGTCTGCCAGTCTGATGCATTTCCTATCAAAATCTCAGCAATATTTTTGTAGATATAGATGAATTATTCTGAAATGTATACAGACCTATTCACCCTCATTTGTGGAGCTCTGTGTTTCTGGGAGAAAGCAGTCCCAGAGTGCACATTTTGGACTGCAGCTGCAGGTGTGCTGCTTTAGACAAGGTTGTTACCATTTACTCTGGATCAGGGCAGAAATGGATCACATTCCATTATTTGTAAAGCTACTTGTTTGCTTTCATTATTTTTGCTACATATTTTGTTTGCATTTAAATATTTTAAGCAACCTAAAAACAAATGTAAAAGTGAAGTAGTAAACATGAAATGCCTGGTATTCAATACTCAAATAAACAAAAAACTGTATACTTAACTTTTCCAATTCTTTTGTTTTGTGCTTTTGTGATTTTTTTTTTGATACTTGCTTAACATGCATGTGCTGTACAAATATGTTAACAGGAAAATAACCTGAGATTATGCTAGCTTTGTTCAATGTCTTAAGAAATTAAACAATTCAAGCATAATTATTAAGATCACATGTATTAGGTTCATATCGTAGTAGAATTTTAAAACTATAGCTTCCTAATTGGGCTGTCGGACTCAGCTGGCCGTGACTAACCTACCTAGCTGCAACTCAGAGAAAATTTGACTGAGCTCTATTTGACCAGCTGCACAATGGCCTGCCACAAATCCTGTTTTGCCAGCCTGTTTCAAGGACTGTCTACCTGAGGCAGGTTACCCCTGTCAAAGTCACACTAAATCTTACCCATTTGCCTGGATCCTGACTTCCCCTAGATCTTCTTGCCTCATGATGAATGGCCCCCTCCAATTAAACCTGCCCCAGGACATAGCTGTCTGACAAGTGTGACCAAATATATATACCAAACTGTAGACTAACCTGTTATTGACTCTGTACTTCCTGCTTACAAAATGTATATAAGTTGCTATTTTACTCTAAGCCAGGGCTGGTGCTTTGGACCTGGTTCCCACCAGCCCACCAGCATAATAAAAGTTGCCTTCCAAATTCCTTGGTACAGAGCCTTTTCCATCCAGTATGGTACAGAGTGTGCAACAGTGTAAGTAGAATACAAG
This sequence comes from Chinchilla lanigera, assembly GCF_000276665.1. Lineage (NCBI taxonomy): Eukaryota > Metazoa > Chordata > Mammalia > Rodentia > Chinchillidae > Chinchilla > Chinchilla lanigera. Next base: position 42,351,775 of record NW_004955407.1, on the reverse strand, counting down.
TTTTATGAATAAAATAAAATAAAATGTATATGGAAAAGCAAAGAAACTAGACTAGGTAAAGCAGTGTGAAAGAAATTGCTCATTTTAAGATGCACCACAGACTACAGGGTGAGAATAGTGTGGTGCTAGTGGAAGGACAGAGAGGGATCAGTGGGACGGAACAGAGAACCCAGAAACAGACCCATACCATAGCAGCCAGTTGAGCTTGGAGAGGTGCAGAAGCAATCCAATGCAGGAAGGAAGGAGTTTTTGTAACAGACAATGCTAGAGCAGTTGGACATTCAGAGGTAAATAAGTAAGTAAACCTAGATCTATACAACACTTATGTCAAGAAAACACAAGACAACTTCCAGGACCCAGAGCTTGGTGAAAAGCTGTTCAGTATGGCAGGGAACTTCCAGCTGACAACCAGTACCTACCAACAGCAGGCCAAGTAATGAGCCAACTCCAGAATCCACAACAGACAGCATCATAGAGCTCCTCTTCCAGGCCTCTTCTGGCCACAGCACAAGTCACAGAACCTGGAACAGTAACTATTGTTGCTTTTTATGTAGCAACAGATAACTGGAACAACCCTTCCCTCCTTCAGTGATTCTTTTTGGTGTTGTGGTGAAAGTAAACCCTTTCTCCAGCCTGGCTTGTGCACTCTGTCCTCTCCATAAGGCTATCCCCTTATCAACTTTATTGTCACCATGATCATGAGCTGGCTCTTCAGCCTACCAGAACTATTTCTGCCCACAAACATGGTCTGAGTTTACCTGGAATGGTGGACTACACACCTGTTTCCATACACGTTCAGATCTCTCCAGCCTTTCTGTACCCCTGCCCTTTGCTGCCATTCCTTGCCTCCCTGACATTGGGTTGATGATACTGGCCATAGAATGTTGACTGATGTGATGTGAGCAGTCTTTGAAGTACTTTTGAGTGTGGGGTCTTCTCCTTGATTTTCTGTCATTACCCTGAAAGATGCCTCAGACAACTTCCAGTACAAGGAGGATAAGACCTCAATCAAAACCACGTGGACATGCACATGCATGGCCTTCCTGTTACAAGCCACCTCTGTTCTGAGGCTGTTCATTATTTAGCAAAACCTGACTAATATGTCTTGCCTGAACTATTGCCTCAGCCTTAAAACTTTTAAAATACAGCACAAAGTCCAGCATCTCTTTAAAGCTATCCCACATTTTCCAAGACAGAAGAGCCTTTCTGGCTTCTGAATCATCACTGTAGATTAACTATGCTGTCCTCTTTGGGAAAGGGGTGATCCAGTCAATGAGCTGGAGCTATGCAAGGTCTCCAGGCACCCAGTTTACCAGGCAGTGGATGAAACACAGATGGTAACAATAAATAGCCCTACTATGCACCAGGCACTGTGCTAAGCCCTGTATACATGTTAATCCTTCTAATGAGTAGAGCCTGTCATCTGAAACCAAAGCCCAGGAAGGTTAAATGACTGACATGTGCAAAGGCAGTGGGAGGCACACACAAAAATCAAACACAGAGCTCTGGCTATGGGACCCACTCACTTTAAAGCATGCCATCACCTGCAACACCTGCACACAACCCACATGCCTACTTCTCCCACTCCTGCTTGCTCGCCATTCCTCACTGCTGGGAACAACAAGCAGGGGTTAGGGTTGGGGTTAGGGCTAGGGTTAGGGTTAGTTGAGTGGTTTTCTCACTTAGGGTTAGGGTCAGGGTTAGGGGCTTGGCTGGGCTCCTCTTCCAGATCCAGGCATGCAGCATAGAAGCCACCTGATGTACTTGCTCTGGTAGTGGTTGTTTGGTAAAGAAACCTGGATATTATCCCTGAAAGTGGATAGTAGGCTGTAGAGGGTTTATTTGATTCCATATACCTTCTAGGAAACTGCAAATGAAAGCAGTATGGGTTAGGAGCAGTGAGGACACCCATCACTGTCATTTTATATTGATACGAAGAAGATGCTTCCATAAAAGAATAAGCATGACAATATCCACACCACAAAATATTACAGATAGAAGGAAAAATTAACATAACACTGCCAGCATAGTATCGGTTCTATTGCTAATAACAAAGTCTTCAAAGTATACTCAGGCTCTGTGTGTTTAATTGTCTCATACTAAAGTTCTTTCCTTTTCCTGGGACCTACGACAGTGTAACTATCATTCCCTGCTCTGCTGTCCCTAGGTCTACAGAGTCACTCCACAATACCATAGCTCCATGAGGTGAAGACTGCACTCCTGTTCCTCTACATGACCTCTCCAGACCCCGGAAGAGGAACAGAACAAGTCTCAAAACTTGGCCTCTGTGCCTCGTTCCCTAGAGGGAAGCAGCTGCTATTCCTGCAGCCTGACCCAGGACCAGCCCTGGAGAACAGCTCTGAGTTCTGCTGTGAGCCTGCATCCTGACTGGCCAGTCAGGCCTGGCCTCAACTGCTGAGCTGCACGCAGCCTGTGCACTCACGGCATGACAATAGCAGGCCCTTCCTGTAAGCTACACTGCTTTTGAGGAAGGAGTGCAATGATGGAATCATTCTGACCTTCCAAAGTATCTATAAAAGGAGACAGAAAAGCATAATGAGGTCTTGGATACCCACTTTCCCAATTCAACAATTACCATAATTTGTACAAATTGTTTCACATGCACCTTTTCAATGTTTTATAACTTCATAGCAAGTTCCTGATTTCAGGTCATTTAGCCAGATATCATGCCCTGACTCATCTTCTAGCTTTGCATTGTGGGCTGCCAGGCAGGTTGTGAAGCCCTGCACAGACTTGGGCTCCTAGCCCTGCTGGTGCAGATGCTTCCAGTAGCGTGGCCTCATGAGGCAGCATGTAGAGGGCTATGTCATTGTTCACTATGCTGTGGTCCACGGGTGGGCCTAGAGCTGTCGGGCTGACATCTATGTTATAAGCTTCCCCAGGACCTTTTTACCTCTAGCTAACAGACCCTTCTTCAAGGACTCCAAAATAGCAGTTTCCCGCTAAATCTACTGGAAGAGAAAGTGGGTAGAAATCTTGAAGACATAGGGGTAGGCAGGGAGTTCATGAACAAAAACCAAACTGCATGGGAAATACTTCAAAAAGTCAACAACTGGATTTCATCCTATTGAAAAGTTTTTGCACATCAAAAGAAATCATCAACAGATAAAAAGAAAACCTACAAATGGGGAAAAAAGTTTATCCAACTGTCCCTCCGACAAAGGACTTCTATCTAAAACACATAAAGAATTAAAAAAAATAAGGGCCCCAAAATTCAAAGACCCAATCCAAAATTAGACATCTGAGATGAATATGCACTTCTCAGATGAAGAAATACAAATGGCAAATAAATATATGAAAAATGTTCAACATCGTTGGTCATTTAAGAAATGCAAGTTAAAAGAACACTGAGATTCCATCTCACCCCAGAAGGAATGGTTATCATTAAGAAATCAAATAAAAAATGCTGAAGGGGCTGTGGGGAAAAAGGAACTCTTCTCCACTGTTAGTGGGAGTGTAGACTGGTACAATCACTGTGGAAGTAAGTGTGGAGATTCCTCAAAAAACTAGTACTGGAGGTCCCATTTGACCCAACTATTCTCCTTCTGGGTACTTTCCCAGAAGTGAAAATATCATACCACAGCAATATATGTGCACCATGTTTATACTAGTGCAATTTGTCATAGCTAAATCTTGGAAACAACCCAAATGCCTATCAATAAAGGAATGGATAAAAAAAATGTGGTATTTTTAGACAATGGAGTACTACTCAGCTATAAAGAAAGATAAACTCAAGGCTTTTATAAGTAAATGGATGCCAACTAGAGACCATACTCATAAGTGAAATAAATCAGTTCCACATGTATAAACGTTGTATTGTCTCCCTAGTGTAAGAAACTGAAAGAGTAAATAAAATCCGAAAGCTACAATAGATATTGTGAAAGGGAAAGAAACTGGTAGGGAAAGGAAAAAAGAAAGAATGGGGCTGGGGATTTAGCTCAGCGGCACAGCGCCTGCCCAGCAAGCACAAGATTGTGAGTTCAATTCCCAGTACTGGAAAAAAAAAAGAGAAAAATTATATATATCTATATCTATATCTATATATATATATATGATAGCTAAGATGATTGTACTACTAATTTCTATTGGTTTATTGTAAGAAATAGTTAATGTTTAATTTTTTGACCAATTTTACATGCTTATATCTGGCAATTTGAACAACTACTTTGAAGATAACAATATGTCATATAGCAACCATTATTGATTTCCTATCATCTTGTTTTGAAGTTCTGTATCATTTTAAATGTTTTTTTCTTATTTTTATTCTCTTTAAAATAAAAAAAATACTCTTAAAATAGCACTTTCCAATTCTGTCATTCTATGACAATAAGCTGCCCCTTCTGTGACAGTGAAGGCTTTCCTTCATCAACGACTTGGTTACAAAGCATGTTTCACATAGAAAATGAGGGTACATATTGGATTCTTTCACTATAATATCTGCCTTATCCCAACAGCACCCAGAAAAGAAAGGCTTATTTCTCATTTTGTTATTCAGGATCAATATGACTCATGGATTGTTGTATATTTGTTACATCAGTCTATTGCAGTGCCTATTTTTTTTTTTTTTTTTTTTTGGTTTTTCTCCGGTACCGGGAACTGAACTCACGACCTTGCGCTTGCCAGGCAGGCGCTTTTGCCGCTGAGCTAAATCCCCAGCCCATTGTGCCTATTATTTTTGACATTCAAAGCATCACATCTCTGGTCACCTAGAGTTCCTCCATGATGGAGCATATTTAGTTTTGAAATCACCTCATCTGTCCTTAGTGGTCTGAGTCAAAATAAGATGTTCAGTTTCATTTCATTTCCCTGCATATATGTATAATAAGCATTTCTCACAGAAACCCCTCCTCTCTGCACAATAGACCAGTATTCGGAAATCACAATCTGGATGGTAGAGGTGTTCATAACCCTGTTCTGTGACTGCTCTGTAGAGCCTTGCAACTACTAATAGTTCCTAGAAACATTTTCAAAGTTGACCATGAGGCAGATCCTGACAGTGAAATAACATTCAGCAACAAAAACAAATGGGCTAACCAGTCATGGAAACACAATATATACTGCTGAGTGACAAGGCTGAAAAGGCTGCCTCCTGTGTGAGTCCAGTCACAAGACATTTTGGAAAAGGCAAAAGTGCAGGAGAAGAAAGGGATGAGGAGCAGATGGGATTCTCAGGGCAGTGAAACCATTCTGTATGTTTTAGTCATGATGGATAAATATCATTATGTACTTGCCAAAATCCAAGGAATGTATAGTGGTGAACGTCTCCCAAAGGCCCGTGTGCTGATGGCTTGGCCCTGAGGTGGTGATATTGGGAGAAGGCGGATCCTTTCGGAGGTGGGGCCAGTGACTGAGGCTGTGTCCTCAAAGGAGACCGTGGCTCCCAGTCTCTTCTTTCTTGTTTCCTGGCTTACGAGGTGCCACACAGTCTGTTCCACCATGCACTCCCACCATGTTGTCCCACCCTTTCCTTGCCTAAGCTTGTACCAGAACCTATGCAACCAGCAATCAAAAGAGAACTTTTCTCTTTGTAAGTTAATTATCTAAGGTTTTGCTACAGTAACATGAAGCTGACTAACAAATAGTGCACTCTGATGTGAACTATGCCCTTTGTTACTAATAATGCCTCAATATTAGTCCACCAACTGCACCACAATTGTACACAAGATGTAATGGTAGAGAAACTATGTATTCGACGATGAGATGGAACTCTCTATACTTGCTATTTTTCTTGTAGAATAAACCTACTCTAGGGACTGGGGATTTAGCTCAGCAGCATAGTGCCTGCCTGGCAAGCGCAAAGTCTTGAGTTCGATTTCCGGTACCGGAAAACAAAACAAAAAAAAAAAAAAAAAAAAAAAAAAAAAAAAAAAACCAAAACCAAAAAAAACAAACCTATTCTAAAAATAGCCTATTAATTTTTTATAAAACTAAAATAAATCCTGGTTTTTAATCATACCAACTCAAAGTGGAAATTACAAGTTTTGAACTTCCAATTCTAACTATGAAAGAGCGGGGATGGGGATTTAGCTCAGTGGCACAGCACCTGCCTGGCAAGTGCAACGTCATGAGTTCGATTCCCGGTACCGGAAAAACAAAAACAAAAACAAAAACAAAAAGAAAGACCATCAGACTAAGGACTTATATTCCCACAATAAACCACCTTTAAAATTAGAAAAATAAGAAGCAACTGTATTTAGGTCCTGGACAACAGAGTACAGGGTTGGGGTCTTTGAAAGAAGGGACACGTTCTGGGCTCCTCACAAACTCTGCCTCCTAACATACTCCTGTACATGGCAGTGAAACACACAGGAAGCAGCCACCTCACTGGGCAGAGGAAATAAAATTTGTTTATTTATTTATTTATTGGTTTTTCTCCAGTACTGGGAACCAAACTCATGACCTTGCACTTGCCAGGCAGGCGCTTTGCCGCTGAGCTAAATCCCCAGCCCCAGAGGAGATAAAATTGAGCTCAGTGTCTGGAATATGAGAGGGGAACAGAAGAGAGGGAGCTAAGCTGAGAAGGGGCACCAGAACCACATTACAACTTTAGCCAAGTACAAAGCTGGGTATGCACAGACTGCATGAGGTATGACGGAAGGAAACATGTAAGAATTAGTAAAGGACTGTAAGATGAGCAGACATTCTCAAGACTGTACAGAGAAACACTGGAGTTCTGTCCCAAAGATATACAATGCTGGAGCATCCTCACTGAACACCCAGGCATTCACTGGGGTCCCCAGAAGGGCCACACCTTAGCAACAGGACAAGAATGATCCCTGGAGTAAGACTGCTGAAAGCCACCTCAACACAGTATAAAACTAGCCCATGACATGAAGTTTCAGTAAACTACACGCCTATAGAAACAGAAACCAAACCAATAAGGACAACATAATCCAAATGCTTAGTGTAGCAATCATACACAAGAAAACGGATGGTTATAAATAGGAGGAGGACAGTGATCTATTACCAGAAAAATATATAGTCAATAAAAATAAAGAGATATTGGTGTTATCTGCCAAGGACTTTTAAGGGGACTATTACAAGCATGTCCAAAAGTTTAAAGCGAACTGGTTATTGAGTGAGTTTATCAGGGAATCTACCGAGGAAATGGAAATTATAAAAATTAGGCAACTGGAAACTTAGAACTAAAAATATACTCAAGAAGACAATTCACTGGGTGGACATAATAGCACAACAAACACTACAGAGAATACCAGTGAACTATAAAGTTCAATAAAAGCTGTCCAAACTAATTACTGATAGAAAAAAGAATTTTAAAATAAAATAACAAAACATGAAAGAGTTCACAATACTGAGTGGCTAAAAGTATGTTTAATTATAATTCTAGAGGAAGAGAGAAAAGATTGGAATAGAAAAAAATTGTAAACATAATGACTGCACTCTTTCTAAATTTGGCAACTAGTATCAAACACATACATGAAGATATTCACCAAACTCCAATCGGAAGGAGTGGAGAAAGAGGGGAAAATGAAGAGGAGGAGAAAGAGGACAAAGAGAAAGAGAGATCATATAATCATAAACTGCCAGAAAGCAGAGATAGTAAAAAAAAAAAAAACATTTCAAAGGAACAGGATAGAAAAACACTTTCCACAAAAAAAAAAAAAAAAAAAAGGAATCAGAGTAAGGAATGACTTCTGCATTAGTCAGCTTCAACCTGAGGCCATTAATTCATAAAATGAAAAAGGTTGTTTAGCTCACATCCTTGGAGTCCAGAACAAGATCTACATCAGCTCAGATCTGATGAGGGCAGCAGAGGCTGGCACATGGTAGGAACAGACAGGAACAAAGCAGCCACATCTCCAACCAAAGCAGAGAGAGGGAGACAGAATGAGATGGAGGGAGCAAGAACTTGTAGGCCGTCAAATTCCCTCTGAGGGTATGTATGTCTCCAGTGACCTACGACCCCAAAGGTCATGAGGCTGCAGACTGCACACTGTAGACTGCATACTCTCCACAAGTACACATGACACGCACCATGATCCATATTCTAGCTCATAAAAAGATCCAACAGTCTAGGAAGACTGGACTCACACAGGTATGCTGGTGGGTACAGGAGGATTTAATTAAAAGTCAGTAACAAAAAGCTATCATGAACTTCCCAGATATCTGAAAATTAAACACTTCTAAGTAACACAAGGTCAAAGAAAAAAAATTTGGAGAAATTAGAAATATCTTGATAGTGCACTGACAGTGAAAACCACCATCTCAGAGTACACCAGCTGTGCCTGGAGCAGCCTGGGAGCAAAGACAAGCCACATGGGCACATCACATCCACCCCCTTGTCAGGGCCCCTGAGGAGCTGAAGTGGGTAAGGCTTTCTCTCAAACGGTGGCCACACTTCCGCTTTGGGTGTCTCATTTTAATGAAAACGAGGTCTATGGCTTTCATCCTTTTCTGTCCTGGAAACCCACATACCCAGAGCATGGTCCCCTCAGGCCAAGTCTGGCACAGTTCTCAAGCTGACCACTGGCCCTGGAGAGAAGCCAGGAGGGAGCCACACTTGCTGGACACAGCACACAGGGAAGAAGTATGCAAGACCCTAACCTGCAACATTGTCCTAAATGAATCCAGAGACTGCTCCAGAAGGGGTCAGTAGAGACCCCAGTCCCTCTGCCAAGCCCCATACTCATCCTTACGCTGAAGGCATTGCTTCCTGCTCCCGGGAAGGGGCCATCACATGCCTGTGCTGCCCTCTGAACCATGGTGACCTACATTTCTCCTACTCAACAAGTCTGGGGACCCCTGAACCCCACCCAGACTCTGAAGCCAACAAGAGAGCAGAAGTTGGAGGGGTCCCTGTCATAATGGGCTGTGGCCCCTATGCTGCAAGAGGGCCCTGAGCCAGGAATCTCAGGAGAGAGTGCAGCAAGGCTGAAGAGCTCCAATGAGTCCTTCATCCCAGCCCCGGGGAAGCCCCATCTCGGTTAACAGACCTGAGCTAGAAGCCCCTCCCTCTCACCAGTGATACTATTAGACCATTTCTTTTAAAGCATACTTTAAGTCCCAGAACTCTCACCCTATGATCTGGATAAATGAACCCCTACATGACTATGTGTTGAAGGCTTGGTCCCCAGTTTGGTGCTATGTGTAAGTAGTAGAAAATCAAGGAGGAGGAGCTTAGTGGAAGGAAGCCAGTCATTTGGCGTGTGCCCTTAAAAGGGATGTGGGGATCCCAGTCTGTCTGTCTATCTGTCTGTTTCTCTCTCTGTCTCTGTCTCTCTCCCTCTGCCTTCTGACTGCCATGAGTTGAGCTGTTTCCTCCACCAAGCACTCCTGCCATGAGGTTCTGTCTCTATAAAAGTCCGAAGTCACATGGCCAAGTGACCATAGATTGAAACCATGAGGCAAAGTAAACCTTTCTCTTCAAAAGCTGATTATCTCAGGTGTTTGTTGCAGTGACAGAAAGCTAGCACATTTCACATCCATCTGGAAGTATGCAGGTGTGAAACAGATTAAGAGTTATGAAGAAAAAAACTTGAGAGGGAATGAGATGGATCTCACAATGCTTTTTGTTTTTTTGTAGCAATGGACAAATGCCAAAGAGATGCAATGTCAGAGAACACTCTAAAAAGAGTGAGCATGTGAAGTTACTGTGGCAAACACATTTCTCATCAGTGAAGAAACTTTGGATTAACTGTGAAATGGCACTGTCCTTTAGAAACAGAGTCAAACACATCCTCACTGTGGAGGTGCTATCTTTCTCCACCATCCCTGCCCCAGCCTGCTTGGCCATGCTGCTGGGGCTCAAGTCAGAACTTCTCTTGCAGGGTCACCTGCACACTATTTTATGTTTCCCTGTAGCAAATTACTACAGAGTATATAGCTAAAATCAGCACCCTGAATCAGCACCCAGCTGGCAGCCTGAGGCTCTCCAGGCATGCGACTCTCTAGACCAGCTGAGATCCCAGCTGGATGTGTGGTCCTGCCCCAGGCCTGTGCATGCTGTGCTCATGGCACCCTGCCACCAGAGGATGGCTCTCTGTCCTTCAGCTCCTGTCATAGGGACCTCAGTCACTGTACTAGCAATGGAGAACATCCCTCATGTCTAATCCCCTGTTGGTCCCTGTGTTTGGCATCTCACATCTCTGACTTCTAGGCCAGATTTAAACACCCTGTGTCAGGCTGACCCAGGTACCAGATGCTCCCCCTGAGGTTAACTTAAAGTAATATCTATGAAAGGCCTTTGCCAAGTGACATGGCATAATCACAGGAGTGATGATGTCCTGCCCTGTCGACAGTCCCTACCCAAACCCAAACCATCCTAAGAGCACGGAATGCTACAAGGCTTGTACTCCAGAGGGGAAGAGAGCTTGGAGTCACCCTAGAATTCTGCCCAGCACATCTAGGCCACTGATTTCCTGTTGGGTTCTCCAATAGGAGGTGCTAAAGGGGACCTGCACAGGAGGAAAACAGGGTTGCTTGTTGCACCAGCTGCAGCAGGGGCAGGAGCAGGAGGGACGAGGCAGAAGCAACTCATTCAGAAAGTCAAGGTCTAAATGCAGCAGCCACTCATTCAAGACCCAGAGTATCTCTGCAGCTCTCTAGTTAATGCGGGTCGTGGGCTCCAGCCCAAAATGGCAGCAACACTAACCTTAGGGACATGACCTCTGTTTCCAGCTCCCTTTTCATCTCCTCAGCCCCTCTGCCCACAATCACCTTGCCAACCAATGCCCTAGGCTGGGTGCTGCCTGTTGAGAATGTGTAGGGTGGGCACTGTTTTCCTGACTGAACCCTGACTTGTAGAGTCATCAGTCTATTCTAGAAAGTTGGAGATAAAAATAAAAAAGGGACAATTACTACAAGAAATCGCTTGCTATTTACAGAACTGTGCAATGACAAAGAAATTTCTATATGTAGAAAATCAAAAGCAGAAAATCATACATGAAAAGCACACTTAGAAATCAACTTTTTAAAAAAGTTGACTTTTCTGAAAGAAAAATATAATTCACACAGATCCATCAGCAAGAATTTTTTGGACTCCTGAAATGTGCATTATCTATGAAAGTGGATCCTGCTGAGAGGGGTGTATGAGGAGCAAGGACAAGAAGGTGCCAAGGTAGGAGCAGCGTGTGGGTGCAGGACCTGCACTCATCCATCTCCAGTGAATCCTGTGACTCAACTCCTCTCAGCCCCAGCTCCTCTTTCCAAATAGGGACCACAAAATACCCACCTTTCAGGGCTGTGGAAAGTACTCTGTAATTTGCCAAGTGCTGTACAAATGAGAGAATTTTCAGCTTTAATTTTCCTGTATGACTAAAGTAGAAATAGGAGATCAGAGAAAGGAATTGGGAAAAGTGAAAGGAGCACATTTACCTATTATTTCGGAGGGCCTCACTCCAGACAACTCCAGGGTTCCACTGACAGAAAGGAAAGGGAGATATGCGCAGTGCACTCTGGGTACCACACCTCGGCCCTTACTGTTTTCCACTCTGTAAAGTGAACGGCAGCCCACAGCAAACCACGACCCGCTACCCAAGTCTGCAAGTGCGCTTGGTGAGGCGTGGAGAGGTAGTCACTTCACACACAAGTAGCATGGGTGATTATTCCTCTGAATCTGTCACTGAGAGCTGACTGCAACCAGGGTCTCTGCTGAGTCCTTCTCACTCTGCTGTGGGTCCTCAAGGGTTAACAGCTGCCTCAAGCAGAAAGACTGAGGCATTGGGGTGGGGTAGGGTTGAAGAAGAAAAATGGTACCCCCAACAAAATGGCATCAGTGGGGACTGCATTCCTCTCAATGTGTCTACCACCTGTGCCCCCGAAGACACAGAGATGGAGATTTTCTTCTTGTCTCATGTTCAGCAGACCAGACTCCTGGCTAGAGAGCTCAGGACTTCTCATTTATTACCAGCCCTGCTATTTTCACTCTCTTCCCCAAGCTCCTTCCTCAGTGCCACTCATACATGGACAAGTGGGGGAGACGCCCACCACGGGTGCCAGGCAATCTCAGGTACAGGGATGAGCTGAACCACAGCATGGCTGGTCAGCCAGACTCCACAGACATTCTGGCATTTGCACCAGCTGGTAACAAAAAGGGAGGCAAACAGCATTCTCTACAAGGCCCCCAGCTCATGGCTGGCCACCTGTGTGCACTGTTCTGTCATGCTACCCAAAGAGGCCCTGAGTGCCCAGTCGAGTGCCAATTCAGGTGACCCCACTGCAGGCTAGTGGGGTCATAGCAGAGGGTAATGTCCATAGCAGAGGGTAATGGGGGCAGGAGCAACTATGGAGAAAAGGACTGGCTGGGCAGCCTAACCTGGAGGCTTCCCCACCATCCAGCTGACAAGGCAGTGCCAGCAACCTTCATCCATCCAGAATCTACAAATTAACCCCCCTGCCCACCTGGGGAGCACCTAGCTCCCCCACAAAACACCCAGAAGATCACACAAAAGTGCCTTCTCCTGTAGAAGGCAAGCCTCCAGGGGGACATCCTTATGCCCTGTACTCCCCGAAGAACACAGGCCAACGGTGTGCCAGTGCCCAGCATGACACGGCCACATGTGGTCCCCAGACTAAGATGTCCAAGGCAGCCAGAGACCTTCACACAGACACCTTGCCCCACAGCAGGGCTGTAAATCACCACCTAGTCAGGCAGTCACAATGTCCAGTTGTGGGAGAACTATTTTCTGTCTTATCAACATCCTCCCTGTGAGGCAGGGCTGGGGTTTGAAGCCCATCCAGCTCAAAGTCATACACTGACCACCATGGACTGTACAACCTCAGTGACTTCTGAAGCCACTTTGGTCGTGGGGTGGCCAAACATCTGGCTGAAGGGGACATCAGCTGAGATATGAGTGGTCAGGCAAAAGTTCCCAGTCAGGATAGCAGAGTCCAGAGTTACACTACCCAGGGGTATGAGAGGCAGAATAAATGTAAATATTTTATAACCAAATGCTTTTTGGTTATAAAAAGCATCTTGTCCAAAGACCTGGGTATTTAAAACTCCCATTTCCCAGAGCGGCAGCCCCCCATGTGAGAGAGAAGACCTAAAGCAGCACTCTCCCCCAACAACAAGATAGTAGACCTGCCAGGGGAGCAGAATCCCATCCGCATGCGAGAGCAGAGCAAGAGTGGTGCCCTCTCCAGTGAGACAGCAGACCAGCAATGGAGGAGTGGCACCTCCCTGGTGGGGCAGCACAAGGCTGCAGAGGCGAAGACTAAATAATGGACCTGATCCTGGAGGATAACAACACCTGTAGAGAGAAGGGAGCAACTAGACCCCAGGACTGTCTACCTTAAGTCCAACAGCCCACTTGAATCCCTGCCTTGAGGACCTACATCCGGCAGATAACAGAGGGCTGATCGAGTTCCCCATCTACCAGCAGGAGTGAGGAAATGCCTAGGCTTGAATGTAACCACGGTATGCGGGGAATGAACAGAGGGACCTCTAGTGCAAGGAAGATACCTCAAGACCCATGGGCACTAAAGCTAGGCAGAGAAAATGACTAGCAGATCATGGAAAGAAATCACTCATGCAACAACACAGGAATTTTTTCTTTGACTTACTCTGTTTTTGATCTTCCTATTTTGTATTATGTTTATTTTTCCTTCATCATGTTTTTTTCAGGGTTAGGGGTTTTTCTCCCATTTTTTTCTCTTCTTTTAGTTTATTTTTTCCCCTTTTATCTTTTTCCCATCTAAAATTTTTTCTCTTCCTTCTTTCTTTTATCTTCTGTTTTTGATATTTATCATTTTTCTTTTTCTTGTTTGTTCTTTCCAGTAACTGTTCTATATCACTAATAATTTCCTTTTACTCCTTAATGGAACCCTCTATCTTACTTTTCTCTCCTCCTTTTCATATCCAAGGATTCATTGTTTTTTGTTTTTTTCAAATTTTGCTTCCCTTCATTCTCCAGTTCCCCACCCCCACTACCTTTACTAATATAACTAAGCTTTATGACTCTTTAGGCAAATGGTTAAATTTACACTATTGCTGTTGAATACTATGCCATTGTTAGTAGAGGTAAAATTGTTCCATTTAGTAGATATTTACTGTAATTCAATAGTAGGTCAATATTTGCTTTGTCTTAGTGTTCATGCTATAATTATAGATCTCTTTTCTATGGACAAGGGTGGTACTTTACTGCTCCAAAGGGTTTGCCAATATTGTTTGTATTTAATGCTACAGTTGATACTGATTTCATTACTATAGCCAAGATATAAAAGCTGTTGCTATTAACTAGTTTTCTTGAGATACCAATATCAAGATTGCTTAGGGTTCATTAACAATACTGTGCCCCAATCCAGAAGAACTGGCTCTTGGGCAAAACACCACATCCTCCCAGCAAGTTCAGAGCCTGCTTGGCAAGTGTGAGGCCCTGAGTTTGACTCCTGGTACCAAAAAAAAGAAATAAGAAAAAAAAATAACAAGAGAATATGAAAAATGGATCCAACAGCTCCTAGATGAGGCAAAGAAGACTAAGATTGACTGGAATTAGTAAAAAAACAGAAGGTAGTAAAAATGACAGAAAATTTCTTTAATGAACTGAAATAGCTAAAAACTTTCCAAATAAGGTAAACGAATTGAACATACAGATTGAGGCATATAGAATCCCAAATAGCCATGATCAGTAAAGAACCTCTCTGTGACACATTATAGTCAAAATCCAGGAAGCCTAAAACAAGAATATAGTCTTAAAAGTGGTTAAAAGCAACAAATCACTTTTAAGGAAAACCCATTATAATTACAGCAAAATTCTCAACATAAACTTTAAAGGCCAGGACAGCTTGGAGTGAAGTATTTCAAGCCCTAAAATAAAACAATTTCCAACCTAGGCTGACATATCCTATAAAACTATCTTTCAAAATTGATGAATAAATAAAATACTTGCATGATGAAGAGCACATAAGAAACTCAAGACCACCAAACTCAAGAAACTAATGACCACCAAACCAGCACTCCAAAAATTCTCAGGTATACCCTAGAAAGGGACAACGAAGCTAACAATAACAAGAAGTCTAATAGAATGAATACACTGGCAGGATGAGAAGAAAAAGGTAAGGAACTAACAACAGGAATATAAGGCAATGACAAGAATAAATCAATGCCTACCAGCAATAGCTCTGTAAATGTTTTCAGTTCCCCAATCAAAATACATAGACTTGAAAAATGGATCAAAACGCAAAACCCAACAGTATGCTGTGTATAAGAAACACATTTAACTCAAAAAGAAACTCAAAGACTAAAATATCAAAGGATGGAAAACAATATTCCATGCAACAGAAACCTGAATAAAAGCAAATATAGCTATCTTATATTCAAATAAAGTGAACTTTAAGCCAAAACTAATGAAAAAAGGCAAACAAGGTCACTACATATTGGTTAAAGGAACAATCCAGCAAGAAGTGATAACAATTATTAATGTATCGGCACCAAAGAACAATACACCTAGCTTCATAAAACAAGTACCATGAGACATAAAAATCAAATATACACAAAAAATTATAGTGGGAGACCTCAATACCTCATTACCACAAATAGATCAACTAGACAAAAATCAAAAAAGAAATAGAAGGACTGAACAAAACCATGGGAAATACTACAAAAAATCAACAAGTGGGATCTTACATTATTAAAAAGCTTTTGTACAACAAAAGAGATCACCAACAGAGTGAAAAGACAGTCCAGAGTGGGAAAAATTGTAGCCAGATGTCCCTCAGACAAAGGACTTATATCTAGAACATATAAACTATTGAAAAAAGTCAAGCCCCTCAATTCAAAGACCCAATCAAAAAATGAGCACCTGAGATGAATACATTGTTCCCAAATGAAGGAATACAAATGGAAAATAAATATATGAAAAAACGTTCAACATCATTGGTCATCCAAGAGAGGCAAATTAAAACACTGTGATTCCATACCACTCTGGAAAGAATGGCTCTCATCAAGAAATCAACCAATAACAAATGCTGAACGGGCTGTAGGGGAAAAAGAAACCTGCTCCACTGTTGATGGGAGTGTAGACTGGTACAACATTATGGAAATCAATGTGGAGATTCCTCAAAAAACTAGGATTAGAGGTCCCATTCAATCCAGCTATTCCTCTTCTGGATATCTTCCCAGAAGAATTAAAAACATCATAGCACAGTGATATATGTGCACCCATGTTTATAGCAGCACAATTTGTAATAGCTAAATCTTAGAAACAACTCAAATGTCCACCAATCAAGGGATGGATAAAAAAGATATTTTTTTCTATAATGGAGTACTACTCAGCCATAAAGAAGGGTAAACTTAAGACTTTTACTATAGGTAATGAATACAACTCGAGACCATACTAATCGGTGAAATAAATCAGACCCACATGTGTAAACATCATACTGTCTTACTAGTGTGAGAAGCTGAATGAATAAATAACATCTAAAATATACAATAGATATTATGACTTGGGAAGAAATGGTTTAAAAGAAAAGAGAAACTGTGATGGGGAAAGGGAAAAGGAAAGAAGGGAAAAGTAAATATATATATACAAGATAGTTAAAATAGTTATACAGCTAGTTTCTTGTAGTTCACTGAAAAGAAAGGTTTGTGCTAATACTGTTTGGACAATATCTCATACCTATACCTTGTACTCTTAGTAACCACTGTGAAGATAACAATACACAATGTCTTAATTATTGTTACTCTCCTATTAGCCTATTGTGAAACTCTGTTTTATTTTTATTTTTTCTCTTTAAAATAAAAAAGTAAAAACAACAGACTTAATAGATATCTATGGAGTATTTCACCAAACAACAACAGAATACACATTCTCTTCAGCAGCACATGGAATTTTCTTCAAAATAAACCACATACTAGTCAATAAATCAGCCTTAAGTAACTGTAAAGAACTGAAATTATACCATCCATATTATCAGACCATAGTGCAACAAAGTTAGAAATCAACAACAAAACACGGAAATTATACAAAGGCATGGAAACTAAACAATACCCTCTTAACTAAAGGATGGGTTATGGAAAGACAGTCTCTAGAAATAAATGATAATGCCAGTACAACATACCAGAACTTATAGCACACAATGAAAACAGTCCTAAGAGAGTTTATAGCCGTGAAAGTCCATGTCACAAAAACAGAGTGAACCCAAGTAAACAACCTCAAGATCCCAGACAAACAAGAATAATTCAAACCCAAAGCTAGTATAAGAAAGGAAAGTATAAAGATCCGAGTAGAAATCAATGAAATTGAGACAAAAATTAATGAACCCAAACTTTGATTCTTTGAAAGAATAAACAAAATAGACAAACCTTTAGCCAATCTAACCCAAAAAAAGAGAGAAAAAGATCCAAATCAATGCAATTAGATATGAAAAAGGTGAAATCACAACAGACACTGCTGAGATAAAATACATTATTAACAACTGTATTGCAAACCTGTACACCAATAAATTACAGAATTTAGACAAAATGGATAGATTCCTACATATATGAATTATAAAAACTGAGGGGCTGGGGATTTAGCTCAGCGGCACAGCGCCTGCCTGGCAAGCGCAAGGTCGTGAGTTCGATTCCTGGTACTGGAAGAAAAACAAAACAAAACAAAACAAACAAAACAAAATAAAATAAAAAAATTGAACTAGGATTTTAAAACCCTGAATAACTCAATAATAGGCAATGAAATCAAAGCAATAGTAAGTAACCTACCACCTAAGATAAGCCCAGGGCCAAATGGGTTTATTGCTGAATTCTACAAAAACTCCAAGGAAGTTCTAACAACAAAACCTCCCAAGATTTTTAATGAAATTAAAAGGGAAGGAATATTCCCAAAGCCATTCCTGGCAGCTACCATTACCCTGATTCCAAAACCAGACAAGAACCCAACCAGAAAAGGAGAACTATAGGCAAATCCTTTGAATGAATAAAGATATAAAAATCCTCAACAAGATACTGGCAAACAGAACACAATGAATCATCAAAAAGATCATACACCATGACAAAGTAGGCTTTACCCCAGGCATGCAAGAATGGTTCAACAGACACAAATCAATAAATACACTACATAAGTAGAAGGACAAAAATCCCATGATTATTTCAATAGACACACAAAAAACTGACAAAATCCAACATCTTTTCACAATAAAAACACTGAAAATAGGCATATAAGGCCCTTATCTCAATTTCATAAAAGCCATTTATGACAAACCTACTGCCAACATCATATTAAGTGGGGAAAAATTGAAAGCTTTCCCTCTAAAATCATGAACAAGTCCTCTATCACCAGTACTGTTCAACATGGTACTTGAAATATTAGCAAGAGTAATTATGTAAAAAAAAGAAATCAAAAGGATATGTATAGAAAAGGTAGAAGTCAAATTATCGTTATTTGCAGATAACATGATCCTCTACATAAAAGATCCAAAAAAACCCTATCAGACACTCCTAATTAGTAACCGAATTTGGATTAATGCAGCCGGATATTAAAATCAACACATAAAAATCAATAGCATTCCTGTACACTAATAATGAACCCACTGAAAAAGAAATTAAGGGAAAATATCACTCACAATAGGCCCAAGAAAAGTTAAATACTTCGGAATTTAACCCAATTAAGGAAGTGAAAGATCTCTACAACATAAACTACAGTACTCTGAAAAGGAAATTGAAGAGGACATCAGAAAATGGAAAGATACCCTTGGTTCTGGTCAGGCAGAACTAATATTGCATCCATCAAAATGACCATACTTCCAAAATTGATACATAGATTTAATGCAATCTCAATGAAAATTCTAACAATATTCTTCACTGAACTGAAGAAATCAATCCTAAAATTTATATGGAACCAGAAGAAACTCAGAAAAGTACTAAAAGTAATTCTGGGTAAAAAGAACAAAGTGGGAGGCATCACAGTCCTGGACTGGATATTGTATTATAAAGTTATAAAAACAGCATGATACTGGTACAAAAACAGACATGAGGATCAGTGGAACAGAACAGAGGATGCAGAACAACTCCCAAGTACATTCAACTATTTGATCTTTGACAAAGAGGCCGAAAACACACCGGAGGAAAGACAGTTTCTTTAATAAATGGTGTTGGGAAAACTGCCTATGCACAATGAGAAGATTATCTCTCACTATGTACTAGACTAAAATTCAAATGGATCAAAGAACTAAAGAAATATTTAACCTGCTGGATGACAAAATGGGTAAAATCTGGAGTTTACAGGCGTAGGCAAGGACTTTCTGAACAGAACACCAGTTGTATAGGTAACAGTTTCAAGAATCAATCAATGGGATCATATTAAATTAAAAAGCTTCTGTAGAGCAAAGGAAAGAATCAACAGAATAAAAAGACAAGCTACAGAATAGGAAAAAAATTTGCCAGTAATTCCTCCAACAGGGGACTTATATCTAGATATAAAAAGAACTTGAAAAAATTAGACCACTCAAAATAAAAGACCCAATTGAAAAATGAGCCCCAGAAAGAAGGGCTACCATCAAAAAATCAAATCATATCAAATGCTGGAAAGACTTTGAGGGAAAAAGAAACTCTTCTCCATTGTGGTGGGAATATAAACTACTGCAATCACTAACAGAAATCAGTAGAGAGACTTCTCAAAAAACTAAAATGAGAAATTCCACTTGACCCAGCCATTTCCCTTCTAGGTATCTTCCTGAAAGAGTTAAAAACATCATATTATAGAGATAAATGCATACTCATATTTATAGCAGCACAATTCTTAACAACCAACTTTTGGAAGCAGCTTATATGCCCATCAACATATAAGTGGATAAAGAAAATGTAGTGTTTTCACATCATGGATTACTATTCCGGTGTAAAGAAAGATTGAGTCATTGGTAGGAAAATGGGTACTCTTGAAGACCATAATATTCCATGAAAATAAATCAGACACACAAGTTTAAATATCACATGGTTTCTCTTATATGAGAAACTTAGTGAAAATAAAGAGCCAAACAAAATGTAGATCATAGGAAGCAGGGAAACAGATGGTTCTCAGTGTGAAAGGTGATCAGGGTGGAGGGAGGGTACACAAGGAAGGGACAATGAATAAAACAAACATGAACTGGGATGTGTTGTGTACATGTACCAACTCCATGCAAGGAATGTAAACATCATATGCTGCAAACACATACAAAAAACAAAAGGAAGGGGCCAAGAGGTAGCAGGAGGCAGGGAGGGAGGCAAGGGGCAGGAGTGAAGAAAGGAGTATAGATGTGTCATGTACATGTACTGACTTCACACAAGGAAAACATTACATACTACACACACGTACTAACAAAATAATATAAAAAAGAAACCCTGGTCATTTCCATTGGCTTTTTGGTTCTGCTTCATTGTGCTATTTTATATGATCTCATATTGCAAATTACAATATGAGATCATATAAAATAACTTGAGGAATAGGTGGAGATATGTCAGTGTGGGATGAAGTACATCTTACAGCATTGGGATACTATTATACTGATGATTTTTAAATTAGAAACCACCCTCATTTGCAAGGAAAGGAAGTTCTTGTGTGAGCCCAGTGCTGCCCTTCCCCCTCCCGGTGTTAGCCTTGACCACTAAGCTGAGGGTCACTGTCATTACAAATGACAACCCCGAGCTAGGCCTAGTGGTGCCCAGCTGTGACCCCTGTACTCAGGAGGCTAAAGCAGACAGATCAGGAGTTCAGTGCCAATCTGGGCTGCACAGCAAGACTCTGTCTCAAAAAACAAACATAAACAAACAATAGTGCTGCGCAAGTGCCAGCTGAGGATAACCTCTCAGATGATCTTTAGGATGTGTTGCGCTGTGCCTCCGATGTGTGAACACAGACCTCTGAGCACATTTCAGCCACTCCCACAGTCACAAGTCATCAGACCTTCTATACTGTACTAAAGCAGCTTGGTTGACTTACAATTTTCAGAAAAATTATTCATGTTATTTAGAAGTTGTAAACAGCAGTCGCGTAAAGTTTTAATAGCTTCCCATCTGCACTTGTTTGTACTTTCTAGTTTCTCAAGTTTTAAAGTTTTGGCTCCCCTCACTGCCATCAAAGTGGCTAACAGTTGGGGTATTTTATTGACCCCTGCTCTGGTTTAGATAGGTATCCCCCAAAGGTCAACGTGGAAAAGCTTGTACCCCAGAGTGGCAGTACTGCATGGTAGTACAAACCTTTAGCAAGTAAGGTCTGGCAGCAGATGCATGGGTCACTGGAGGTGTGCCCTTAGAGACAGAGAAGCACCCTGGCTAGTCCTCTGTCGGCTTCCTGACTAGAGCATTCACACTGACACACACTGCTGTCATGGTGTGCTGCTCTCGCCAAAGGCCTAAACGCATGAGACCATTTGACCTTAGATTTACACCTCCAGAACCACAATCTGATTAAACTACACTTTACCTCATTAAGCAGACAGTGTCCAGTGTTTCATCATAGTGGGCAAATCTGACTAACCCAAACCTTTTTCAGAATTTATTGCACAATGCAACAAGTTTTTATTTTCTACTGTTTCTCTTTTATCTTCATTCGTTTTTCATCTCTATTTTTTCATCTCTACTTTTATCTTCATTTGTTTTTCCTAGTTTTAAATTACCTTGTAATTATTTCTCCAATATTTAGAATCATATGGCTTATTAATTTATTTTAAATGTTTCTGGTTTCCCAACATTTTCTTCTGAGAAGTGTTTTGACAGCATTCTCCATAGTTTGACAAGCAATGCTTTCTCTCATTGTTTTTTAAACAGTAGGCTTTATTTAAAAGCACTCCAAAATTTCTAAGTATATAATGGAGTCTGGGTTACTTTTGGCTATCATTTTGTGGTTATCCTCTACTTTACTGCAATTATAATTTCTGCTTTTGAATATTAAGATTTTCTTTAAGATCAAATACATGACAGGTATACTTGTGAATAGTTCTGGTGTGTTTGAAAAAGGAAGAAAGGAAAGGAAGAAGGAATAAGGGTGAGGAAGGGAAAGAGGGAGGAAGGAGTATTCCCTGCTGAGAACAGACTGTTAAGAATGCTAACCTCTTCTAACCATATGAGCTTCTGTCATCTTGACTTGTCAATCGAAGTTTCCCACTGTGGTATTTGGTTGGTCCACCTCCTATCCTTAGAATTTCTTCCCACATAAATTTCACAGCTATGTAATTACATATGTGAAAGTCCTTGATGATCAGATCTTCTTGGAGAATAATTTATCATAGAAATGAAGTATTTTTACTTACTTCCTTTCATCTTTTCCTCAAAAATAACATTGCCAGACCTGCTTTCTGGTGGTTACCATTTGCCTAATGTCCTTCCCACAAATACATTTTCTGTTTTAGCTCATTTTTAACACCATCTGAGCTCTGCCTTTTAGTATAGAAATTCAACCTAAAACAAAAAAACCAAAAAAACAAAACAAAACAAAAAATTTCGGGCTGGGGATTTAGCTCAGCAGCACAGCACCTGCCTGGCAAGCGTGAGGTCGTGAGTTCAATTCCCGGTACCGGAAAAAAAAAAAAAAATAGAAATTCAACCTACATTACAAAACTAGTGCCTACTAGTGCATAGTAATGTCTTGCCTTACATATTTCCTACAATTTCTAATTTTTCCCCTTCCTCTCTCTACCTTTTGGTGAATTGCCCAGGTTATGCCAGAGGTTTTCTCCACGAGATGTGAAGTGATGCGACCTGTTCCTGTTCCTCTGGTGGCTCTCCGTGAATCACTAATACATTAAACGCACATTTCCGCACCACAGACTGTCCCCCCAGAGAAGACATGCAGTTTAGTAAACTTCCATATTTCTTTTTTTCATCACTATCTAAAGGCATATATAAGATATTCTTATTTCTAATGCTGTTTTAGTTTGCATACCAATATGCATCAACAATCATTTAGATGAGTTTATGTTATACTGGATACTTTTTTCACCATTACTTTTGGAATCAAAACTGGTCCTTTTTTACAGATTGTTGTCTTTTTTTCCAATTTGTCAGAGTGTCAGGGGTAAGGCCAGGGATGTCTGAGTCTAGACTATTCCCCCTCAGACTTGAATTCTAGTCTGGGCTCAAAGTTCCAGGTTTGGAATCATTTTTCCCCAACTACTCTAAAGAAAGAGTTTCAATTAATCTAGAATAGATTTTGTCATCAAGTTTGATGCCAGCTGGTGGCCAGGCCTTTGTAGAAAAGCTAGTTTGGTCCCTGTTATGGCTTGTATCTAAATGTTCCCCCAAAGCTTCATGTACTCACATAGGTGAAGTTTTTCAGAGGCAGCTGGCTATAGGGTATGTGAATATGGATTAAAGCTGTGTGATAACTAAACTAGTTTACTGATTGGATAGTTCTGAGCATGGCTAGTGGAAAGCCCAACCCCGGGTGTGGGTGGCACCACTCAATAGACTTGCAGTCTAGATGGACTATATAGGGAAAGACGGAAGCCAGGCTCATTGCTTTCTGCCTGTCCTACCATGGACTTTTTCCTCTGCCGTGCCTCTGCCTTGTAGCCATAGACTGAAACCTCTACAAACTGTGAGCTATAATAAACCCTTCCTCCTTTAACTTGTGGGTGTCAGGTATTTTGTCCCAGCAATGAAAAAGTAACTAAGAGAGTCCCTATTTCCCATCTGCTCCTATTAGACACTTCCGGGGTTTCCTCCTTATCAGAAGCACCCTGAAATTCTGTCCTGGTGAGACCTGCAGTTGGGTTTGCTCCTTTCCCTGCTCAAAACTGGTCAGGTCTCTGATGCACTCTGTGTTTGGGAGATGTTCATCTAGAACATTTTCACTACACTATGGGGCTTTTCGAAATCACTTTCAGTCTCAGCTTTTGTCCTCACTCCCTCCACGTATCAATCCTCTAGCCCTTCATAGTCCATGGTCCTCTACCTCTGCATTCCAGAAAAGCCTTGATCCTTATAAGTATGTTCTGGAAGTGCTCTCAAGTCCTGTGGTCTGGAATAGCTTTAGATTCTATAGGTCTACAATTTGAGACAGTCCTTGCTTCTACATCTAATGACTGATTCCTTCCTCATTTTTGTCTATTCTGTGATTCAAGCCTTCCTGTTTATTCCATTTTACCAACTTTTTACCTTCTAAAGCCTTTAGATATTACTTTTGAGGATGCAATAAATGTCTTCTCATAGCTAAGTCATCTTCTCATTGTCTTTTTTTTTTTTTTTTTTTTTTTTTTTATTTCATAGCAATTGGCAGACTTTAATATCCAAGAAAAATTAAGTCCATCATACACATTAAAAACATAGGAAATTTCATGCAGACATGAAGCTTCCAATTCAGCCTTTATGGCTGCTTTTAGAATGAGAATTAGATATACAGTACACTCCATAATTTTATATTGTGATTTATACGGCTTCTCCTTATAATGTATATCTCACCTTGCTCATCTGATTAACATACCCTAAATCTGCACCACTTTAGAAAATGAAAATTTTAAAAAATGCAAACACAATGATCATTTAGTGAAAAGGAAAACATTTCTGTGTAGAGCCAATTTAAGAAAAACTCTTAATGCTTACACACTTTAGTAGCTAGGACTAAACTTCAGTACAAAATTAAATCCTCCAGTGACATTTCTATTATGATTGATAACACATTTCTGACTCAGGTTATATGAACTGAAAAAGCTACAAGAAAAAGTGGTGCAAATTTGTATAGAACATTTAAAAAATAGTAATAGTAGAGTGAGGTTAAAAACAAATGAAATAACTGATTTCAGAGTTAACTAAAATAAACACTATAATTTAAATATAAGTAACATCATTAGGTAATTTTACATAATAAAACCAACCTACCAGTTTCAGCCTACTTTTGCCTTTGTGAGAAAAACAAAGATCATTTGTTTTGATACAAGTTGTAAAAAAGGAAATACTAGCCAGTGAACAAAAGGCATTTCTACATTACTCAAACATAGCATGCATTCCTTGCCATTTAATGGACTTTTAAAAAAATAATTATGCTCCTTTACCTTTTCAAAAGTAATATTAGGGTTTCTTTGAGTTTTGGTTTTTTTTTTGTCCCCTTGTAATTTTTTTCAAATTCACTCACATAAGTATTGAGTATTCCCATCAAATGAACGTCTGCCAAGCATTGAGGGTCACAAAACAAGAAACAGTTAAAACACAAAACTTAAAAAGACTTCCCGAACATGACAGTGTAATGAACTCCTTGAACCCTCTATTGCATAACTGTGGCGAAGACCACAAAACCTCCCTCACTGTACGCCCAATCCACCCTGCCCCCAAATCCTAAAGCTAAATTCCCTGGTAGTGACTTCCATAACCCATTCACAACCAGAGTCTGAAGATTTACAGGTTTTCCTGTTAAATCATGATATTTATGCTGTCAGCACATTAAGTCCATCTAATCTGAATCACAAGAGAGGTCACTTAAAGCAAGCAATCACAATCTGTGAAAGTATAAAGAGTCTTTTCTCCAAGAAAAGGTCAAAACATTAGTTATCTCTGCTTTCCAAGCTACTGGAAGCAGAATAACAAATACTAAAAAAAAAAAAAATGCTTTCCAAGCTACTGGAAGCAGAATAACAAATACTAAAAAAAAAAAAAAACAAAAAAGAGGAAAATTCCCTCCATTAAAAATCTGCCAGAGGTAGAAATTTAAAGCAGCATACATACTGATTAAGCTTCATCTCTCAGTGAGCAAAACTGTTATTAATCTGAAATTACATGGATGGCTGCTGCTTAAGATACTAAAGACACAGACCACGGCAGTATTTACTCCTGAATTGCTTATTTAAAATTTATCACATTAATACTATTATGAGTTTTTATTTGTATATTGTTTTAACTAAAAAGTGCTTGCTTTCATAACCCACATAATCAAAGACATTATTGTAAACATCACACTAACAAACTGTGTTCATTCTAGTTTGAAACCATGTATTTCAAATGGGCATATTTTATTCCTATTTTTCCAGTTTCCTAGAACTTCTTTTTAAAAAGGCATTATTTGTTCCTTATTTAGAATGCTGAGATCTCATACTTCAAAATGACCCATGATGAGTTTGCCTTCAGTGTTCAGTTTAGTATGGCCAAAAGACTTATTTCTCAGTTGCCTGACTGCAGTTTAACTGACCTGTGATAGAATTAAATGTAACATATCATTGAAAGTGAAATTTTTATGCCTCTCTAAATTCAGCTGAGCTAGAAAAAAATGAAATCAACTAATCTGAATGATAAAAGAGTATACATTTTAGGTATAGACTGCTTAGGTCCAATACAAATGGAAGTCCCAATTCCAGATGAACGTGACAGAAGATCCTTACACTCTTCTAAAAGTAACATGTGCAACACATACGAAACACAAAAAGGAAATCTGTATGGAATTCAATGCTATCAGTCATTAACACGGCAGACTTGCCAGAGACACTTTCATGAAGACACTGGAGTTTTAAGTTTTTTCTACTGAAAGGTAATTCGGGGCTTCAATGAATTTGTAGATATTTCCTTCATTTTTACTTGTGTTGTACAAATCTGCATGGCATAGTATATCTCTGAAAAAAGCAATAGAAGTTATTAAGAAAATAGACACTATTTCTAAACTTTGTTAGGAATAAGAAGGCACCACTGATTTGAGGTTGTGTCCTGTCATCACTGATAGTTGATTCTGAGTTGTTTATTTCAGTATTTGATCTTATTAAACTTTTTTCCAGGTGACATCACTTAAAATCATTGTGGCTTACGGACCACAAACAATACACATTCATAGTAGTATTTCATCATAGAGAGATCGTTCACAGTATATGTTGATAATACAGATTCTTTTTCCACCTCTACCTGGAATCCATACTGCAGAACAACATTTTTTATATCCTCATAGCTCAATTCTATGGATAGTTCGTTTGCCAAATTTTCAAAGTGGTACAGCAGAGGACCAAGATTTATCCAAATTCCACCTGGCTTGAGTATTTTCCATATTGTGTCAATATAATCAATTACATTGTGAGCTGTGTCTATGAAGAAACAGGTAGCAATACAATCCCAGGCAT